>NW_006399784.1:17885756-17910966 GCF_000299155.1 Elephantulus edwardii
CTTTGACAAGCACTGTGGCAATTGGACAATTAAAACAGACATTCGGATGGCGGGGAAGAAGAACAAACTGGGGAGGAGGGTGGAGAGAATGGTGCGGCAATGAAGGAGTGAAAGCCCAGAATCCACGTGAATGTTCTTTGAAACTAATAAAATTTAATAATAATAAAAAAAATATAACACCAGGTGAGTGAAGTAGGATTCAAGAATGTTCATATGTACGACTATTCAACAGTGCCTTTCTTGGTCTTTTTCTATTTCCTAAAACATAAGTGGCCCCTCCCAGAGTTTTAGTTTATTCTAGATATGTTTAACCCTACAAACCTCCAAAACCATAGTCAGGAAACTTTTAAAATTAAGATAAATTTTAGTGTTGATTCCCTTTCAGCAAATCACAAGGCAGAGATTTAATGAGACACCTTTTAAAAAAGACTATCAGTCTATATGAAAGGAGCCCTAATGGCATAATTGTTAAGTTGTTGATATACTAGCTGCAAGTTTGGTAATTTTAATCCAGTCGCTTGCTCTGTAGGAGAAGGAAGAGTCTCCACCCACAGTCTTGGAAACTTGATGTAGGGTCTCAATGAGTGAGAATCCACTTGATGACCATGAGTTGTTTATTATCAGTGTATATTCAGGAACCCTGATGACACAGAGGGTAAGCACTTCAGCTGCTTACCAAAATATGTGTGGTTTGATTCTACCAGCTGCTGCATGAGAGAAGGATGATAACCTACTTCTGTTAAGATTTACAGACTTGGAAACAGTATGAGGTACATCTGTGCTACAAGTTTGCTGAGTAGGGACTGTCTTGATGGTAGTGGGTTTGGTTGGTTTACTACTGGGCAAGAAAAGGATTGTATGCAAATGATATTTATGATAGAGATACACGATTCCTTCATAGAACAAACAAGTACCACCAAGTCCGTACACCACTCTTAACTATACAAAAACCAAAAACCCATGACCGTCAAATCACTTCTGATTGACAGCAAACTTCCATTGGGTTTCCAATGGAGGAAATGGCCCATCTTTTGCCAATAAATTCCAATTGTTGAACTTTTGATTAACAGCCAGATATATGACACACTGTACTACCAGGGCTCTTATGACTGTTATTGTTAGGTGCTGCCTAGAGGATACGGCTCAGTGCAACCCTATGGACTGATGGAAACCTTGTCCTATTTTAACAATCTCCACCATGCTCAAGGCCTCTATTACAGCCATTGTGTCAATCCATCTCATTGAGTCTTCTCTTTCAATGATTTTTTTTTTCTAAGAACTTCCTCCCCCAAGCACTGGTACTTCCTAACAACATATGCAAAAGTATGTAAATGATACTTCACTATTCTTGCCTCTAAGGAGCTTCCTGGTTGAACTGCTTCCAAGACAGATTTGTTCTTTAGGCAGTCCATAGTATATTCAATGCCTTTCACCACCACAATTCAAAGGGATCAGTTCTTCCATCTTCCTTACTTACTGTCCAACTTTTATGTATATACAAAGGAACTGAAAATACCAGCGCTGGGTCATGTTGAAGTTAAGACTCCCAGAATAGAGGCCTTATCTGTCCGCAAAGCTTTTGGAGATCACTTTGGCCCGGAGATGAGGCATTAAAATGACAACTTCCAAATTGTGACTACAGGTTTGTGTTTAAGAAATATTTTTTAAAAAAATATTTATTTTTAAGAAAAATTGTTGGAACGAACTACTTTGAAAACAGCAATACCCCATACTTTCCACGTTACCGTCAGGCTTCACTGAAAATCTCCAGTGCACTAGTCCATTAGCATAATAAAACATGGACGTTTTTATCATGATAAATTTCTTTGTAATGAAATTCTAGGCCCTGAAGGCAATTTTAGTAGTGAAGTCCCTCTCATGTCATGAATGCCTGAAGGTCTCTTGACCTTGTGATTCTTTATGAAAGGGAGAGTGATTTTGACATATACTTATAACCTTTTAAATGTATATACTGTACATATCTGCTCTGATTTTTTCTGTTCCTTGTTAAAGATACACCCTACATATTATTATCAACATCAAAACCAAGAAAATTTTTATTAAGCTTTTTCTGACTAGTCTTAACATTTGGCCACAGTTTGGCTGAGATATTGGTAGCTTCCACATATTCTGGAAAGTTCCTCCATCTTCCTTCATGGAAAAAAAATAAACAACAAGTAATTACATTAAAATAAGTAAGCATTCACTCTGAAAATGGAGAAAACAAGCTTTATTATAATGATTTGCGATTCTGCATATGGTAAAGAGAGTATATGAATCTTGTTTCTCCTGTTTCAAGACAGAATTAATTTAAAGTTTTATTGTAGACTAAAGCATCCAAAATACTGTGGTACATATGTAACTACGAACATACAAACACTTTGATGCACAGAGTTCATTCTTTTCTTTAAATAGGCAGTCAGCATTTTGAGTCATAAAAGAACAAATGGAAATAATATATCAGTATCAATGTCAGAAAGCACAAGACTTGGTGTTCTATACACAGACATATGAAACAGACCTATAAAGATGGAATGTACAAAATCTAAAAAGAAAAAGGGGAAGCAAAAACCCTTCACACTCGTATCTAGGAATGAAAGGCTATAGAATTGAGAATGATATAAAGAATTCTATTACAAGAATACACTCTGCTGAGGACAGAACATTCCCATGTCATAAAGCAAAAGCATTGAGATTAAGGCTGTGTTGCTTTCAAAAATTAATGGAAGTGCTGTACATTCATTGGAACAACATAGCCAATTTATTAATCTACACTAGAATATTAATAACGTTCATACATTCTCCACAAACAGATCACACAATCACTGCCACACAATTCATCTTCAGAAAGTTCTTAAGATTAACATCATGATTTGTAGCTTACTGTCATTTAAAACAAAAAAATTATTTCTTTATAAGAAACAGATCTTTAATGGGCACTTAAGTTTTCCTTTATGGCAATATTAGATTCTTAGTTATCAAAAATATTAAAGTAACTGTAAAGTTTTTAAAACCCTGCAACATTTACAGAATGCAACAGTATTATGACTTTCACTGTTTAAGCAAAATTAGATAATGCTTGCATCAAAGAGCTGCAATTTTACCCGACTTTGGGAGTGGCTTGTTTTAAACTATTAAAGTGAAAACACTTCTCCCTTTTTAGAAGCTGGCAAATAAGAGAGGTTACAAGAGAGTCAAAACGTACAAAAAGATTTTTTCCCATTTGAAGTAATCTGCAGATCACTTGTTTATTTGATGTTTCCACCTATTAACTCAGCAGGCATTACCAGCAGCATTTATGTTAACCCTTCAGAGACCCATGGATACTTGCTTACGTACTGCTATTCCAGTTAACTCTGTGTTAAGACATACCCTGTATACTTCTAGCAGATGCAAGTGTGTTCTAGTTGCATGGATCTGGTATATTTATTTGCCTCAAATCTAGTAGTTAATTGAAAAATAAATTAGAATAAGGAAACTTTGGGACTTGTTTAGCTATTATAGACATAAGGTTTGGTCAAAATACCAAGTACTATTTTCTTTGAAAAGAGCAAACACTCCATAAAGGACTTTGATTCATGTGTTGTTTCTGATGATCAGTTAAGTGACTCCCTATAGCCCCATGTCCAGCAGGGGAGCTCTGTATTGGGAGGGAATGTGTCACTAACCTTTAAACTCTAACTGGCAATATTTTGCCCTAAGTGCCCAGGGAGGGGGATTGAATGAGTAATTTTTCAGTGCTACTTATCATGAATATATAACAGATTCTGTACATGACAAAGAGGAATCAAACAACAATAGTAGCCCAGAAAAAAGCTACTTCTTTTAATATCCTTCTTAGTTTACCAGGAACCATTTTCAATAGGATGCAACAAGATTTTATTTCAATCTTGTCTCTTTATATCTTATCAGCAGCACGTTTTCCCCCAAAATATGCATACCAAGAAATACAGTAAATGCACATATGTATCCAAGTATAACATGTTATCTGTACCTCAACATACATACTTATTTTTTTGAGAAAAATATTGTGTTTAATGGAGTGTCCATAAGCATGTATTTCAGCAACTGATGGTGGAACAGATCTGAATCTATTTCATTCCAGTTTGTGTCAGCACTGATATATAAAAAAATTAATCTTGCATCCAACTATTCTTGAGATATCCAGCTTGAAAAATGATGGCTGGTTCATTTAGAAGTTCATTCCCAAGTTCACAAATATAATTTAAATGTTGTACCCAAAAACCTTCTTAAATAAACTAATCTTAAGATCTTTAGCCTATAGAAGAATCTAAATCTTAAACCCAGTGCCGTCAAATCGATTCCTACACACAGCAACCCTACAAGGCAGAGTAGAACTGCCTGTCTGGTTTCTAAGGCAATACTCGAAGTAGACTGCCACATTTTTTCCCATGGAGTGGCTGGTGAGCTTGAACTTCCCACTTGTAGGTTAGCAGTCATGAGCTTAACCACGGTACCACCAGGGTGCCCTAGGATCCAAATAGGAAGCCATTTTTGCTTGTGTAAACAAACGAAAAGTAATTTAACCCATTTTATAAGTATTCTCTTAAACAGTCTAAGAACTATCAAGAATCTAGCCTATCCTCTACGAAGAATGTTAGGAGAGGGCCAAATGTTATACTTTTCTAGATTGTAAACTCCAGGAAGGCGAGGATGGGTGTCTGCTTCATACACCATTCTACTCCCAGTGCCTAGAGCAGCGCGTGGCACCAGGCAGACACTCAGCATGAATATTCAAAGACTCATTCACAGATATTAGAAGACAGAGCCTTGGTTTAACATTCTAAAGATGTTATTGAATTTCATCTTTGTCATAAACAGGCTTAACTATTTTTCAAACTCTATCGAGCTTAAAAAAAATACTAAGTCTAAAAGTAGATCTTGCTGAAGAAAATTTTTTCAGATGTTGATTTGGTCCTAAAGATTTAATAAACAACTGGGAGTAGCTAGAACTTTCCTATAACAGAATTTGAAATGCTATTTAAGAGAATGACTGGATTATAAATCAATAAGCCTCAAATACAACATTCATGGAATTATACATAATTGAAGAGGTTTTTGATTTTTCTTTTACTAGTACAGTTCTAAGGTCTTTCAGTGAAGAAAGACTTCAAAGGCATTAGTGAAAATGCCAAACATGACATCCTATTTGGTAGAACTGAGCAGAAAATTAAACAGTGGAAATGACAGCATCTTAATTTACAGTCTCAGTGACAGATTAACTGGTGACTAAATTATTCTTAGCATTTCTCAAAATGCATTTGTACTTACTTTAAATTAATTTTAAATTAACCACAACTCAAGTAGAACTTTTATTTTTGCCTTTTTTTCCTTTTTTTCTCTTAAGCGCACAGAAGGCCATTTCCTGACTAAAGGTCCACCACCATCATTCCTGGAAAACGGCAGAAATGAATCTGCTTTAGGGCTTGCTCCTCTCGGACGGCTTGAAGATGTGCAGTCAAGGAATGTGCTGAAGAATGGCTGGACGATGCCTGTCTGTCTTTTAGAGTGCTGCCTATTTCAATACACCAAAGAGTCAGCTATATATTTATATATTATACATTCTACCTTACCCTAATCATGTATACATAGTCCCTTAACACCTCTACTATTCATTAGACAATGATAAATAACTGTAACATGCCCTTACCTGTAATGCTTTTGAAATAACACAACTTTGGTAACACTTGCTTTCTAAGGGGAAACCATTGATCAATCACATGCCTTTGGTTGACACCATTCGTCCTCCAAAGGGCTACTTATGGCTCTCTGTCCTAGGATACTGGTGTCCTACTACATGTGCTGACATTTTGCAGGAGGTAAAGCTTTCGCTTTCATGAAGTGGAAAAGGAGAGACACAGGAGAGAACATGGCACAGACAAGATGACTTACCCTTTCCTTGGTTACATGCCAGTACATGAATCTGAAGCTCACGGGGCTGTCTGTTTACCAAAAGGTAGCATGACTAGTATTAATAATATGCTTTTCAAAACATTAGGAATTTCTGATCTCCCTAGAAATCAAAACCCCTTGGCTTTTTTTTATGCAGGGTGAGCACAAAAGGTGAAAAGAATGCACAGAAAGGTTCTTTGATCTAACCCAGCAAAGCTGGGAAATTTGCATTGATTCTTCAGTGCTAAACTCAAGGCCTGCCAATCAGAACTGGGAGGATTTTGCAAGACAGCCCTATTTTTCCTAAAGTAACTTATATAGAGTTACTGATGACCAGAAAAAATGTCACAAGAGTAATACCTACTGCAAAAGTGAGGTTAGAAGATCCCCCAGGGCTTGTGGCCTAGGTTAAATAAAGTATATAACGACAACTGATTTTATTTTGTTGTGTTTTTGGAAGCTCTCAGCAAAAGCAACCATTCACAGGACTAACAAATATCTTTAAATATTCTAAGTTTTTAAAATGTTTGTTTGATTTGCAAAATTAGTTTAACTACATAAATCCCTGTTCTCTAAGCCATAGTTCACAGGTGTAAAACTTTGCAGTTTTCATAGGTTCAATAGAAGAGTTGTTTTGTAACCCTAAAGGTGAATTGCAGAAATCAGATACGCAGTCTTAAGGAAATTGTTACATTCAGAAATAACCTCAGAAAGTTCATCAGTGATTCCTTCAAGCGCAAAAAAAATCTAGTCATAATCTGGTCCCGCGTTGAGAAATCCATTCCACTTTATAGTGCAAGACCTCTGTAAAGGGTATCTAGCCGCCCACTGTTACTGTAAGTATCTATAGACCTTGAAACAGTGATTCCCAGAGTCTGCAACCACAACGTGACCATCTGAAGTTAGGGCCAGGCCCTGGGGGCCGTAGAGTGGGTCAGCAGATGTGTTAATATAGGACAAGAACGATCCACTGCCATCAAAAACCTGTAAAACAGACAAAGTCAGAGTGTTAGGGGGAAAGTTGTCTTGATATGCCAAACTCCAAGTCAGAAAAACCCGCTGATACTTTTTACTGTTGATCCTGTTTCTGTTGTTGGTTTGTGACCCTGGAGAGACCCAATGTGTTACAGAGTAGGACTGTTCTGGAGGGCTTTCTTAGTTGCAATCTTTACAGAAGCAATCATCAGATTGGTTACTTCTGCAGTGATGATGGATGGCTGTCAATGGGCAACTTTCGGTTTTTGGCATTTGCAGAATGCAGGAACCTTTGTTGCTGATGTTTTTAAATATAAAATATATAAAGTAGGTGTGCACCCTGCAGGGTTTGTTTAGGTCACGATCATGTTCAAACTCCTCTCTCCACTTACTTTATCTCCTTTCCCTCTGTGTCGCAGAGCCACTGACGGCAGAACATGCCATTAGATGCCAGATCTCCTTATGCTCCTATAGCAGTCCCAACAACTGTCTGGTGAGAATGGCTGCTGATAGTCCTTGAAAAATGAAAGGCCTTTGGTTCTCAATCTAGGCCTTCATTCGTACCCTTCCTTCCTCACTGCCCTTTTTCACTTCTGATTACAAGGGAGAAAAATCAGCAACTAGACAGGTGGCCTAGTGGCAAGAAGCTATGCTACAATCCCGGAGGCATGTGGTTCGAGGCCACCAGCTGCTCCACGGGAAAAAGATGGGCTGTCTGCTCCCGTGTGACTGCCTCTGAAAAACTCGCCAGGGGGTCAGCTATGGGTCAGTCTCAACTCTACGGTAAAACAACTGGCCACAGAAGAGTGGCCCTGAACCACGATATTCAGTGAGAAACTAGAGATGTATTTTAAGTCCTCTGTCACTTTTTAGTAAAGAGTGAATTTAAAGAAGTCAGTAGTTCAACACGTACAATATGAAGGTGTCTTCCTTTGGTCTGTAAGATTCTGCCAACTCAAAACCAAACCCAGCACAGCTGCGTCAGTTCTTACGCAAAGGGACCTTTGGGGACTGTAGCACTGCTCCCCAGTTTCCATGTTTGAAATACATATGGAAGCCGACTGGGGCATCTTTCTCCAGCAGAGCACCCAGGAGTTCAGGCTGGTGACCTTCTGCTTTGCAGCAGAATGCTTAAAAGAATAAATCCAGGCCTTTAAACTGCTACTTCGTAACACTCAGGCTGGTTTCTTGTGATAATTTTGTTTGGCCTGATGTTTTGAAAGGAAACTAGGCTATTCACACAAACTCCATCAAGGTCACATTACTAACAGGATAGCTAGCATCTGTGGTCCTGCGCAGAGCTGCTCCATGACTTTACTCCTGCCATGCTTCTCTAGAAAGGTGTCTCTCTCTCTCTGTGGCCTTCAAGTCCCCGCTGACTGACAGCAGATCCTCCATTAGCTTCTGGGGCTATCAATTGCACTGGAGTTGACTGCAGGAAGGTAGATGCTATTGAAGTTTGTGATTGCAGATCTAATACATCTCTCATCAGATACAGAAATGCGTCTTTTAACTGCAGTCATTTATTGGGATAATTAAGCAAGAAAAATATATTGGAGAAATAAAAATATTCTGTGTTGTTCATTGCTGTTGAGTCGAGGTTGAGCACAAGGCCTATGAACAAAAGTCCTGAAGCCTTTCTATAACTATCAACATTTATCAAAGTTCATAGAGTTTCCAGACGCATGTTGTTTAGGAAGTAGATGCCACTATTTGTGATTGCTGATCGAATACATTTCTCATCAGATACAGAATGCTTCTTTTAATTATAGACGTTTATTGAGATAATTAAGATAAATCTGTTAGAGAAATAAAAATATTCCGTGTTACGTTTATAAATTCTTTTTCTAAGAAATAGACCCTAGATCAAAGTCAATCTGCTAGTCTTTTTTGTTCTTACAAATATACTGAATGCAAATTGTATACAGTGAGGAACAGATTTTTTGTGGACAGTGGTTTTAATTTCTCTGGGACAAATGCCTAAGAGTAGTATCACTGTAGGTACATTAATTTTTAAGAAATTGTTGAACTATTTTTCAGACTGAATACACCATTTTACATTTCCATTGGTAGTGTTTCTCTACAGCCTTGCCAACATCTGGAACTATTATTATCACTATTTTTCTTAGGTAATATATTACTGGAGTTTTAGCTTGAATTCAGGTAAGGAGTTACACTGCCATCCCAAATGCGGGCAGTTTGAATCCACCTGCTTCTCTGCGATATAAAGACAAGCAGTCCCCTCTTGAGTGATTTACGGCCTCAAAAAATCCACCGAAGGGTCAGCTTTGAGTAGCTATGAAGTGGTTCTGACTGAAGGGCAATGAGGGGTAAGTGAATAGCAAGTGAGGAAGTCTTGCTCGTGCTCTGGGCAAGCATTTGGCTATAATCAAAAGGCTGGAACCCACTTTATGGGAGAAAGAGGTCTGCTTCCATGAAGATTACAGCCATGGGACCCTCCCATCTCCTACTGGGTTGCTGGGATTCAGCATTGACTCGACAAATAAAAAAAAACTTTCAAAAAACTCCAAACACATTGAAAAAAAAAAAAAAAAGAAAAGAACTGATTCGACAGTAATGCCCATGGTTTCTGGTCAGTGTCTAGTGATGCTCAACAAACTTTCATGTGTTTATTTTTCTTCTTTAACATGATAAACTACATTTTTTTTTCAAATATGTAACAGGCTTATAACCTTATAGTAAACACCACCTGATCATGCTGTATAATTCTTTATAGGTCTATAGTTTTCTTTTTTTGTCCTAGTTTTGTTGTCAAAGTAAATTCGGCTTCATTAAGTTGAATTGGGAAGTTTTCCATCCTTTTTTATATTCTGGAAGAGAATGTGGAATTAGTTCTAATTCTTCTTTCACTATTTGGTATACTTCTTAAGTGAAATAATTTATTTCTGGAGGTTTTTTTGGGGGGTAAATTTTTTATAATTTTATTTTAATAATTTTAATGAACATTTACAGAGATTTTGGATTTCCATTCATTCATTGTTGCACTTTTCTCCCTGCCCAACCCTCCCTCCCCCCCAGTTTGCTTCTCTCATTGAAAAAGTAAAAGAAAAATTCTTACTTTGGCATACAATCCCCCTGCACCCCAGGTACACTCCACTATGCACCCTTAATTCTGGACTCTTGTGATAACCATAATACCCTATCGTATATCACTTTTAAATTATTCTTTCCCTCATCTGTTTCAATGCAGTATACATAATTTATCCAGTTTTTCTCAGTGTGTGTGTGGGGGGTAAATTTTATACTCACAAATTAAATTTAAGAGTAAAACTCAGTGCCAATGAGTTAACTCCATCTCATAAAGACCCCATTTGTATTAGAGTGGATCTGTGCTCTCATTGGCTGGATTTTTATAAGTGGTTGCCAGCTCTTTCTTCCAAAATGCCTCTGGGTTGAACTGAACCAATCTTTTTGTTACTGGTTTAATGTGTGAATTGTTTGCACCACCCAAAGGACTTCTGAATAGTAGTACTCAACTCAACTCATGGCTGTGAAATTGGAACCAACTCCCAGTTGACTCGTTAGCAGGTTTTCTGAGGTGGTAAACCACACTGGAGGAGACTGCCTGTCTTTCTCCCTAGGAGGTGATGGGGGATTTGAACTGCCACAGACATATGGCCTTTGGGTTAGCAGATCTCCTTTCTACTCACTAACCCACCAGAGATCCCTTGATAGTAGGGAGGGCTATTCAAAGGATCTATATCAGATGGGATGAGTGGGAGAGTTTGTACTTTTTGAGAAATAGGCCAATGTCATCTAAGTTGTCAGATATATATGTACAGAGATGTTCACAGAATTCTCTTTTTGATGTCTTCATGGTCTGATTAACTACTGATAATAGTAAACGTGTCTCTGTAATTTTTATTAACAAACTGTCAATTTTACTCATCTTTTGAAAAAATGAACTTCTTGTTTCATTGGTTATGTTGTTGTTGTTATGTGCCATTGAGTCCCTCTCCAGGATGAACCTGTTTGTTCTCCTAGTGGGCGATGGTATATTCAATACTCTTCTCCAGCACTACAGCTCAAAGGCATCAAAGCTCCTTCTATCATCCCTAGTCATCGTCCAGCTATTTTTCTGTGTTGAAGTTCACTAATTCTTGACTCTTTATGTCCTTCCTTCTGCTTGTTTTGGGCTTGTTATCTTTAGATTAGTCCTCTCTTCTAATGTAAACATTTAGTGCCATTAATTCCCTTTAAGCACTACTTTTAACTGCATCCCACAAATGCTGATGACATTCTAGAATTTGCATTTTTACTTAATCCAATGCATTTTAAAAATTTTCTTTGATAAATCTTCTTTGACATTTGGCGTACTTAATCGAATAATGCTTATAAAGGCATAAATAAACTACAAGAAATATAAAAGAAGACAATTATACTGGAATATAGTAACCAAAATATGTACTTTGTTAATAACAAGTTGCATAACAAGGAATATTGACAAATTTAATGTAAACAGTAATTTTTGAAGCGATGAGAAGAAATGACAACTTGATATATCTGCAATTATAATATAAAACTATCTGAGATTTCTTTTGGTGACAAAAACATGTATTAATAAAATAACTGTGATTATTACCTATAGTACTACTAGAAGGAAACTAACTTTAAAAGTTACTGAAAATATTAATATAAGTGTTTTGTTCATGGGTTTCTTTAATTTTACTCATAAACTATTTCAAGCTCTTTTTGATCTAGGTTGAGAAAATATGATTTTGGAGGTTTCTTTATGCAAACAAAACATGTAAATAAAATGACAGAAAAACTCCAAACCTGTTGAGATTAAGTAAATTCTGACTACAGTTGCTCTATTTTAATGTCCTCACTTTAATTTGTTTCATCTTTCTGAATTATTACCTAGGGTCCTTTGATCTGACTAGTGAAGAATGAAAATATTTTCAAGATTAGGAAAAGCAATTCTTCATTTTTAATAAATACTAGCCATTTTAAACAAATAAATTAGCACTTTGATCTACCTGGATTCTGCTGTTTCCCCAGTCGGCTACAATGATGTTTCCATTGGAATCCACCGCTACGCCGGTTGGAGCATTAAACTGCCCATTTCCTTCTCCATTTGAGCCAAATTTTAACATGAACTCTCCCTCTTGATTAAATACCTGCGGGAAATATTTAAAAATAATTTTAAGGTTAAAATTATTGTACCAATTATTGTAGATTTTCTCTTTGATTTGAGCAGGATATTTCTAACAAGACATGATTTAATATATTCTAAATATATCACAAACAAAAAATTCTACAAACTAGACAGCCAGCCATATCACTTGTAATTACACAATTTACTGCATAAATGTGTTTTTTTTTTCACTTGTTAAACCACTACTACTTTTTTGGTTTGTTTAATTGTATTAAAATACTTAAACTATAAAGTACTATATATACTCTTTTCAACAGTACTATTCTAAGTTTAAAGAAATAGCTAGATCTCAAGAATGGGAAATTATACTTCTAACTAGATGGATAATAGTTCAAACTCAAACTTTGGCTAAAGAGAAGGAGTTTTTTTGCTAGGCTAGATGGTTAAAACGGAAATCCATTTTACTAAGTTTAATGTACTAAAAAGAAATGGATTGGATTTTACAACTGTCTCAGGGCAATTCATTGTGTATCTGTGTGTGTGTGTATGTGTGTGTGTGTGTGTGTGTGTGAGAGAGAGAGAGAGAGAGAGAGAAGAAAGAGAGGAGAGAGCACGCAAAAAAGAGAGAGCAAGAGCGCGAGCTAGATAGAGAGATACGGTAATCAGGTAATTTTTCTTATTACTCTCATTTTATTTTTAGTTAAAATGAGCTTAAAGCTTTGGATAGAATCTATTCATAAGAGGGGAAGCTGCTAAGTGTACACTTTATGGATATTTTCTGTATCTAATATAATCAAGAAATGAGCTGTTGTGGCTAAGTAAATGTTTTTATCAATAGTATTACTATATATAGTATTGTAGGAAGCACTGATGGCTCAGAGGTAAGGAATTGCATATGGTTCAAATACACCAGGCTGCTTCATAGCTGAAAGATAGGAACTCTCCTCTCTTGGGGTTTATAGTCTCTGAAAACCTCCTGTGGGTTGGTTCTTCAGAGTACACATTATCATCATGTAAACTAGTTATTGTTAGATGCTGTCAAGAGTATGACTCCTAGCGACCCTGTGAAGAACAGATCTGAACCTTCTACTGTTTTGTGCCATCCTCACAATCTCTGACTTTTTTGAGCCCATCAGGACAGTCACTGTATCAATCCACCTGACTGAGGGTCTTCGTCTCTTTCTCTGTTCTTCCACCTTCCCAAGCATAATGCCACTCTGTAAAGAATAGCCTTTCCTAGCAACCTACCCAAAGTATATGAAAGGAAGCTTTGTCATCTTTGCCTCCAAGGAACACTCTGGCTACCTTATGTCCAAATTTATTTCTGCTGAGTTGATTTGGACTTGTAAAGGTTCCAAAATGTTGAATGTAAATGCGTCCACTCAATCTGAACACAGACTCAATGGAGGTTTTTCAACTGTGATCACAAAGGTTTAAAAAGACTATTTCTTTCCATTAAGCACAACAGAGCAAGAGGGAAAACCTCTACCCTCAAGGAGAAAATAATTTTAAGAAGAATTTTTCTGAATTAATTAAACAGTTCTCCAGTAATCAGTCTTCTGGGTTTTTAGGAAGGTCAGAGACAGTAAATACTAGATTTAAAAACAGAACAAAGCAAAATAACAAACCTCTTTCCTCTTCTCATTCCATTTACATAAAATATTCTAGTTTTCGAGGACAGGCATGGTTAGGAGCCTGACACCATACCTACCCAGATTTCTTTCCCCCAAGGAAAAGGAAGCATATACTTTGTTATTCTCTTCCTTACCTTACTAAGATCTACAAATAAACTTTGCTTGTTTGTGTCTCTCTGACTCAGTATGCTTCCTCTGGCATAATCTAAGCAGCTCAAGTACTCCAGCTGCGCTTGGGAATTGGGAAGAATGTCAAGCACAGTCTTATTAGTGATGAAAAGGAAACCCATGTAGAGGGTAGCTAATCAGGCTAACTAGGCCACACGTTAGTCCTGGCCAACAGGTATCATTGTCACATCTGCCAACAGAGAAATTGCCTGAATCCAGAACTACTGCTAAGTGCACCGCTTCAGGGGAAATAACAGTCTGAATATTTTATGAAAATAATTTTGCAATAGCTGTTATAAGGGAAAAACAAAAGACGACTGTGGTTTTCTGAAATAAGGGAAAAAATTGAGTTTAAAGAAATAATGGAAATAATCTAGCTCTAATGTATGAAGACAGAAGCATTTTTGGAATCTTAAAAAAAAAAAAAAGGTGCTCTGTTGATTTAATGGTAAGGAGTTGCCCTGCCAAACCCAAAGGTGTGTGGTTTGAATCCACCAGCTGCTCTGTGACAGTCTCTGAAACCTCACTGGAAGGTTAGCTATGAGGTTCCTACCTGATGGTACATAACAATACGAAGAATTTAAAAAAATTACTATTTTCTTTTATCCTCAACTGGAAAGTCATTTACTTGCTTGTAAATTAGTCAAATGAAAACATTAAGAAGAAGTACTGACTGAAATAGTTTTTATAGCTTTGCTTTTCAAAACAAGTTTTTCTAGAACATTTTTAACAACCTTGATGAAAATCTTTCTCCGATTTAAAAATTTGACTCATCCCAAACACATCCATTTGAACGTCTGCCCTGGTATGGTGTTCTCTGCTATGGGAATCACAGTTTGTTTTTTTTTGTAAATTTTTTCTTTTTTTTTTTTTTAACATTCCTGTTTTTAAGATATAAGTTACTGCTACATAATTTATTTGCTGTTTTTGTTATTTACATATGTTTTATTTCCTTTTACATTGCCGGCCAGCGTTATCCACAGGGGCTGACCCAGCTTCACTCAGTCTTAGGGACTTCAGGAACACAGGTGGGGAAAGGTTGTGAGGCCACCACAGTTGTGATGAGGGGGTTGTGTGGGGGAAAAAGAAGTTGCTTAGCATCTTTGCCAGGCATTTTCTGGCTTTTGCCTGGTTAAATCTAGATGGGATTTGTTCTTGCTAGGTGCCTTGTACTTAAATGAATGATTCCTCTACTATAAGCTCCTGAAGGCAGGAAGTATGGTACCAGTTGTATTGTTCTTAGATATACACACCCCCCTGGTAAGAGCCGCCACACAGCCCAGACCCTGTTGCCTCTTTGTTCTCTGTTGCCCACCACTACCATCCATCCATATTTATTTTGTCAAGTGTCCTTTTCCTAAGACCCCTCCCACAGAGAGAGGTAGAGACAGAGAATTTAGCTTATCCACATGAGGTGGGCAAGGAGGCTCAACCATGAGGGTCACAACCCTGGAGCGAACTCAAGGCCAAGGACAGCCTCAGAACCAGGCACCACACCATGAGAACCCTGGTCTAGAAGACTACAAGATACATTCTGGTTTCAGTAAACAAGAATTTTGTTTTGAAGCATCTTATCATTTCCTGACTTGCTCATAATAAAGGTAAACAATTTCTCTCCCTATTGGCAGAAGTGAACGGCACAAAGTCATTATCTGGATAACATCAAGGTTGTGAAAGCATTCTAAGAATTTTGAAGCATGCCACATGAATGTAAATCTGGGCCAATTTCTGCCCCTGCTCTGCTCAGAACTCTTATGTCACAGCATGCCAATATCAAAAGGTTTAGAATGCAAACAATTTTTAAAAGTTACTCTAATATTATTGTCAGGTACTGTCAAATCAACTACAACCCACAGTGACCTGTGGACAACAGATCTGAACCTTGCCTGCTTTGCTATCCTCACCCTTCCTCACACGCTTGAGCCCATTGTCACAGTCACTACATCAGTCCAGCTTGAAGATTTTCCTCTTTCTATGACCTTTCCCAGCACATTGTCTTTTTTCAAGAAATAGTCCCTCTGGGCCAGCTCAACAACATACTCAAAAAGTATGTGAGATGAAGTTTCACCACCCTTGCCTCCAAGGATCTACAAAATTTAATCTGCAGAAATCCAGCTTAGTTCAAGTATTTTTCATTTTAATTTTAAAATTATCTCCATTTATACCCATTTTAAATTAAGAAACGTATTGCCACTATATTCTGTTCAGTTCGTGACTCTTCAAAATCTGTATGTCTGAATTAAAATGTGCATCTGTTAGGTAGAAGCAATATCTACTCTTTTCATGTTTATATATTAGGTGTTTTCTCCTAGATCTAGATCTTAGTAAAGGCAGTTAAAAAGGAACAACTTTTGTGTTTAAGTACCTTGACAGAATGGTTATGGAAATCTGTAACAATGATTTCATTATTGCTATTTACAGCTGCAAAATGGGGACCTGCAATAGAAATGGGGGAAAACACGTGATGTTCATAACACCAGAAATGATTCATTGCAATAATATCATAATTACTGTTAAAAAAGAAACACACCCATTTTATATATATATATATATATTAACTCTATTATTTAAGAAAGAACAAATAATTATAGGCTCAGTCTGAACATCCTTCAGCCGTGCCTCTGGATCCAGGCAGCTTGGATCCTATGCTGTGCGACACTGTGCCCATCTACTCTGACTTCTTCCAGATCTAGGTTAACCATTTGAGCAGCCCTGATGAAGTGAAGTGAGCACCAAGCATCAGAATTCATTCTCCACACCACCATCTGAAAGTCACAATCTGCCAGCTCCCCTGAGGAGGTATTAAATCATTTTAGGTCCCTCAACTCCCTAGAGAGGAAAGACATGTTCACTCTTAGCACTGGAGGAAAGACGGCAGTGCATGATATTCTTAAGAACCCACATTCCCTAATATTGGGTGACATTCAGAACCTGGCAGAACTGGAGACAAAGCACAGTGAAAGATTATACAAAGTTAACACTGAACATGAGAAGCATCCTTTTAAAAAGAAACGTAACAAGACGGATTCGGAGAATGAAAAACTAAGCAAGCTTGCAAAGGGGTTTACCAAAAAGAGAAGCAAAGGACATGGCCCTCGTTTACCAAAGTTCTCAAATATCCTCCAGTGTTTTCTTCTAATCACCTAGGAAGTGACAAATTCTCATGCAAAATGTCTTTAAAAGGCAACTGTAGCGACGTGGAAATGGGAGTAACTCTGCTGTTTCCCAAACATCTTCTATTTAAAAGCAGTAATTTAAAGAAATCCCATTTTATTTAATAGTCCTATTCGAGGATTCGACTTCTGAGTTGTAAGCTGCCATCAGTAAACCCCACACATGGATTTCAGGCCAACCCACAGCAAGGGAATAGCTGAGCAGCATCTAACCATGCTTTTGCTTGGCTCCCATCCCCAGCATCTCTCCCAAAGCCAGCAAACATGCTGGGGATGCCGTGTCTTCAACATGCTCCGCCATCATGCAAGTGTGAGCAGAAGAAGCATAGAAAAGGGGGTTTACATATTACCATCGAGTGTACCTGCAAACTGCCTGTCCCCGTTTCCTCGGCTACCAAACCTGGTGACTATTTTTCCGTTTGGCTGGAAGATGAACACACAGCATGCCTTGTTGTCTACCACAATGATGTGCCCATTGCGGTCCACGGAAACTCCTTTGGGCCCCATCAGTTTTCCTGATCCAATTTTTGTCTGTTGGAAACAAGCACACGTATCAAAGCTTAAAGCACTGCAGTGTATGGATATAGACATTTGTCTTAATAAACATTTAGGCCCCTCGTGCAACTGCCATCCCCCGTGACTGCGGCTGCTCGCGCCCCACCCCCAACGCCGCGTCTCGCCGGCTGCCAACTCCGGTGGGGGCACCGGCGGGGGCACAGGCGGGGCGGGGAGCCCCAAAGGTGCTCTCTGCACACAACCAACTACTGTTTGCAGACCTGGTCCCGTGCAGACCCTGCAGGGGCAAAGCACCAAATAAAGGCCCTGTTCGCAAAAAAAACCAAACCCCAACACACAAAAAAACAAAACAAAACAAAAACATTTATTGGGTTCATTAAACTCATATGAGCTACTCATAGAGCTCAGTGACCTTCTACCTGGGGAAGTTAACTGTCTTTGCCGCATCTATTATCTGCTAATGATATTTAAATAAAATCTCTATTTTTAAAAACATTATCTTTAATTTTATATTGGTTCACACAAAAAATTCCTATACATTGTGTTTGATTATATACATTGTACTGCACACATCCCTCTATTCACACTGTGTTTCATATGATCATTCCCGTACACTGTGTTTTAAAAAATTAATCACCAATAATCCAAGTCCACCATTACCCTACCTTTTCAGGTCTCCACTGGATCTTTCCTAATTCCTTCACCTCCATCCTCTGCCCAACAAACTCTATGACCCTGAGTTTCCCCTTCTCCCCAGCCCTACTCCTCCTACACCCCTCCCCTTCCCTCTTCAGACTATTGTACACATCTTACGAGTAAGCCTTCTCATTTTACAATAATGGTCTTATGCAGTATTTTGTCCTTATGAGACTGAGTCAGCTCACTCAACATAATGCTCTCCGGCCTTTCCTATGATTTATAATATTTTTCTAAATCACTGCTCCTGAATGCTGCATAGTATTTACCACCAAAAAAGCATGTTCTAGAATCCCTCTAACTGAGGTTCTTTTCAAAAGAAGCAGTGTAGAGTAGTGATCGATCCCTAGACCAGGAATGAGAAAATCTTGTCCTGTGCTTCTGCCACTAGGTTTGGCAACAACTATGTTTAGCACAAATGGATTTCATGTCCTTGTGTTTCAGATTCCTTATGTATTAAGAAGGTTAAAAAATGTCCTCAGTATTTTCCATGGGTATTTGTGGACTATGTATTAAGTAAAATAATGAAGTATTTAGCATAGAATGTAGCATATGCTAAGCAGTCATGAGAAGGAAGGAATCACTGTTGTCTCCATGTATTATAATTGATATCACAATTTCCAGGCATCCACTATGGACCTTTCTTTGCCTTTAACTCCATGCAAGTGGGGATCAAGACTGCTCTATTCACTGTGTACTCCCAGCTTAGTACCCTTGACAGATTGTAGGTATTTGTTGAAAATATTAATGAAAAAAGTCTAGTATTATTACAGAATAATAATTATGAGGAGATGATTCTAATTTTCTGTGTTTTAAAACAGAAGAACATTAAATTTATACTGAATATAACATTTGTGTATTAAATATTATTCATTTCTCTGAGTAGGCTACAGTGTATATAGAAATGACTATCTGCTATGAAGAATATATTTATTGCCTTTAACTTGTGCTTTATAGCTCCATTTCCCAGAGTACTTATAAAGATGTATTTCACTCACTTCCCCCCTTCCATTTATTTAATATACACAAACACTGGTTAAGTATGTACTAGTTCCTGAAACTGTGTTTAAGATACTAGGTAAACAAATAAATGGATTGAGAAGTTGTAGATTCATACAATGGAATACTACACAGCACGCAAGAGTAATACTTTGTAAATAACAACCTAACTTGAGAGGGACTGGGAGAGCATTATGCTGAGTGAACTAACTCAGTCCCACAAGGACAAATACTGTATAAAACCATTATTGTAGAATGAATATGCAGATCGAAGGTGGAGAAGAGGTAGGGTGGACATAGACGGGTAAGGAGGGGGGTGGATAGGGTGTTAGTCGTAAGGTTGGACAATTCGACAGGTGGGTGGGGTGAAGGAAATGGGAAGGACCTTTTGTGTAAAATAATGTATTCAAACTTTTAAAATAAATTAGAGTAATATAAAAAAATTTTAAAAAGATATTAGGTAAACAAAGACAGTGAGTTTTATAGCTGCTGCCCCCAATGATAGTTTAATCTTATTATTAAGATTTTAAAAAGCTGGAAAATAAAGAAGAGGGGAAAATGAATTGATGCCATTGAATTGTGGTGATGGAGAAAAGTACTGAATATCCCATGGACTGCCAAAAAACAAACAAATCTAAGTTGGAAGAAGGGTGGGCAGAGTGCTTTTCAGAGGCAGGGATGCTGAGACTCTGTTCTATATATTTTGTGGACATTGCTAGGAAGTGCAGTCCCTGAAAAAGGACATCGTATTTGGTAGGGAGAAAGGGCCATAGAAAGTGAGGAAGATCCTCAACAAGATTGAATGACAGAGTAACCACAACAACAGGCTTGAGTATGAAGAGACTATAAAGATGGTATACAATTGGGCAGTGTTTAGCTCTGTTGTACGTAGGCTTACTAGGACTTGAGTTGATGCAACAAGATCTAACAACAACGAAAACCCTTTCAAAGTGTCTAATACTGAGTTCTTTTGGCAATCGATGGCATAGTCAGTACTCTTAACCAACACCACAACTCAAAGGCATTGATTTTTCTTCCATCCATCCTTAGGCACTGTCCAACTTACCTATGCACAGCTGCTGTGCTGTACCTGTGCACAGCAAGTACTTGAAAAGATCCTATCTTGAATTAGGTGCACCTTAGTCTTTAAACTGTCATCCTTGCTCTTTAGGACTCTGGAGGGGCCCTTGACAGATTTTTCCTATTGCAACATATCTTTCGGACTTTGGGTTAGTAGTGCAACTCCCTACAGACTATAGCAGCAGAGCTTCTGATAGAAATATATTTTGAGCCAAATAAACAATTTCAACTTTTTAGTAGTCTCATCACACCAAAAAACAAACAAAAAGATAAAAACATTATGTATTTCTGGACACTAAGGTGTGCCTGATATAGGCCATGGTCTTTGCAATCACTTGTTATGCATCAGAAAGTTGGACAATGACTACGGAGGACAGAAGGAGAATTGATGCCTTTGAACTGTGGTGCTGGAGGAGAGTACTGAATGTACCATGGACTGCCAAGAAAACAGATTCATCCTGGAGAGGATTAAACCAAGCAACTCCTTGGAGGCAAGGATTCTGGGGCTTCGTCTGACATACTTTGGGCATGTTGAAAGGAAGGACAGGTCCTTGGAGAGGGACATCATGCTTGGGAGGGAGGGTGGAGGGACGGCGCAAGAGGGGAAGACCCTCTATGAGATGGATTGATTAAGTGACTGGGGTAATCGGGATGGGTTTGTCAGAGGCAGTGCGATTGGCACAGGATAGAGCAGGGTTTAGGGCTGTTGTACATAGGGTCGCTATGAGTTGCAAATGACTCGACGGCACATAACAACAACAACAACATTTTATTTAACCTATTACATCTAAAGTACTAGCACTTCAACATATAAAAATATAGAGATATTTCACTTTTTAAAATTTTTTTTATTTTTTTCTTTTTTTTGTGTGTACCATCAAATCTGATCCGACTGGTACACAGGAGGAGATTGTCCCTCCTTCTTCAGCAGAAGGTGGATTCGAACTGCGTGTCTCCAGGCTTGCCTTACAGCTTCTTGTAACTAGAGATATTTGACTTTTTAAAGACTAAGTCTTTGAAATCTAGTGAGTATTTTTATATTGTTATTTTGTACTGTCAAGTTGGACTTGGCCTATCGCTGACCCTCCAGCGGGTTTTCAGAGACAGTAAATTGCATGACAGGAGATTGCCTAGCTTTCTCTGGCAGAGCAGTGGTGCATGCCTTTAGGATTGTAACATTGTTTTTTAACACTAGGCCACCACGTGTTGTTGTTGTTGGGTGCCATCAACTCAAGCACAACTTATAGTGACCCTATGAACAACTAATCTGAACACTGCGATCCCATAGTTTCTCTACTTTACACTTAAGGTGCTTATCAATCCAGACCAGCCACAAATCAAGCTCTCAAGGTCCACAAAGGGCTACCATACTGGATTGTGTGACTGCACACACTTCCAAGATCTCATTTATGTTTATGGCAATCATCTGTCACCTACATGTATTCCCAAACCAGCATCTCTAGTCATGGCCAATTTAAAAGCTGTTACCTTAAATCCAAGCAGTGTCAAACCAAATTTATCTTTGCATTTCCACCCTTAAGTAAAGGGGGGGAAAGAAACTAAAGAAAACACAAACACACACTTCCTAATTTTAAAAAAAACAATACTCTTCTTTCAGTTACTTAAGACAAAAATTCACTTGTCCTTTCAGTAGTCTGGACGTCAGTTTCCTCATCTGTGAAAAGGCAGCTATTTGTGCAGACTCTCTTGAGAAGATAACGGAAAGCCGAGCACATCATCTGGCTCGCAGGCACATCATCTAACCCATGGAAGGTCTCCTCCTCACCCATCTGGCTGATACTCTACCTACCCCATAGAGTTCTCTTCCTAAAGAGACATGAAGCTGTAAGAAGCAGAGGTTATGGAGGGAGGGTGGCTTTCCCATAGTGAGTGTTCCATCTTTACATGGTGTTGTGTTTTTTTTTTTAGAATGCAACTTTAAATTTAATGCAAATGAATATATAATAAAATCAATCATTAGTATCAAAAAAAGAGAGAACTACAACTATTGTAAACATATACTAATCTAATCGATTCTAATGTTTATACTATAAATATTTGGTTTCACATACTACTGCAAACAAGATTCTAAATTATTGTGACCAGTTCCCCCCCTTTTTTTATACTTTAAATATGTGAGTGGCTGATACTCATATTTGATATTTTAGAGGAAAATGATATTACTACTAGAGGAAGGACACAGGAAACAATGGTATCTTTGGCAAGAGAATTTTTTGTGGAAATCTGATTCTGGCTTTACCATCTAGCCACAAGATCAAAGAGACTATAACATGATGGCTTGCAAAAGAACTGTCATACTTTATTTCATGTCTGAATGCAAGGGATGTCAGCAGAGATAAAAGGATGGCATCACTATGACAATAAATGTATAATAGCATTACTACTTAACACTGTGAGCACTAGCTGTTACTGAAATGACTCAGCCTTGTCTCAGATGGGTCACAATTACCTAGAGTAAAAGAAGAAAATAAAGGATTACTCCACTGCTATCATAGAGTGAGAACTAGTGTGGGTTCAAAAGAAGAACTGTAAATTGTCATTGAAAGCCTCTTTTCCTTCAACTCTCTTCATCATTTTCAGTTTAACGGCAAAGAATTCCATTAGGTGAAATGAAAATTACTGCATTGAGCCTAAGAGTATCTCATCTACAGGAAACTTGGAACATCAGTAATTTTGGTGTTAGTGGGTCAGACTGCAGTACTTAATTCACTACATAGATATTTTGGAATATGGTAGCCAGGAATGAGGGTGGCACAGGATTAAGCAGGGTTTTATTTTGTTATATATGTGGTCACCATTAGTTCCCAATAAGATAGAGACTCTTTTTTTTTCTCATTACAAAATATTTCTGTGTAGGCTACAAGAAATAAATCAAGAGGGAAAATGAGAAGGAAAAATTGGACAGAGAGTAGTGAAAATAACAGCTAAGAAGTGGATGATAGAAAAGAAGGGAAGATATTACGTCCTTCAAACTTTGCCATGAGGAGGAAGAAGAAACAAAGAGCATGGAGAAATGAGAGGAGGTGAGAGAAAAGGGAGAAGAAAAGGGAAAAGGATCTCATGCTCTGTCTTAAAGACATAAAAACCTGCAATGTGTCTTTCACGTTGTGAGTCTTTGGTGTGGAAACTGAAGAGGCTGGGTGGAATTCAGATTGAATTCTCATCTTCTCACAGTTCTCTCATCAATGCCAACTGTATACTGGCAACAACAGCTTTGGAGGAGAGAGTACATGGCAGTGCTGGGGTCTATGCACAGACTCATACCAGGATTTGGCTTACAGAACTCAACTGTGCAAGAGGCTGAGTTCATTCTATACTCTTCAGAGGAGATTCAAGATAAGGTAAAAATTGATTTTAAATGGAAATTTTGTGAGCTTGACACATACCTTTCCCCTCTAAGTCCCAGATAAAATTGAAAGCTGCAGAGCACACATGAAACACAGAAGGAAGAAACAAAGGAGGAAAAAAGCTCATTTGTGTGGCTCATTTGTTCATTCAGCCATTCAACAAACATTTATTTAGTACCAATCATGTACAGGATCTGGTTCCAAGCTCCGTCGTCGTCGTTGTTATGTGCCATCGAGTCACCCACGACTCAGAACGACCCTATGTACAGCAACTGGGAAGCCTACCCTGTCCTGAGCCAGATTCACTGTCTCTGACATAACCTACCCCCACCACCCCAGTCACTGTGTAAATCCATCTCATCTGGGGTTTTCCTCTCCTGTGCTGTCCCTCCACCTTTCCGAGGGTGATGTCCTTTTCCGAGGACTGGTCCCTCTTGGCCTCTTAAGGTCTGTAGATATAGCTAGTTCTTACATTTCTGGATGTGAGATTTTGATGAAACAGGGAGCTCTGATGGCACAGTCCACAGGGAGCTGCACTGCTAAGTCAAAAGCTGGGGCTCTCTGGTTGTTCATATCCACTAATGACTCCTTGGGAGAAAGATCGGCAGTTGGTTCTCATGCAATTTACAGCCTTGGAGACCTGCTGGAAGGTCAGCTGTAAATGAGGACAGTTAAACACAACCTTATCTGTTCTCCACAAAGCAGGGACCCCTCTCTTAAATATGTCAATCCTCACTCTTGGCATAGAGTGTAAGGAGTTGTGCTTCCAACTCAAAGGCAAAGGGTTTGAATCTACCAGCTATTTCTTTGGAGATAGATGGGAAATTCTGCCTCCCCCCCCCCCATGGGGTTTCCAATCTCTGAAAATCCACTGAAAGGTAAGCTATGAGTCAGTTCCACTCAAAGGGAAACGAGTCAACCAATCATTTGCTTTCCCATTCTACTATAAATCAGTCAAATTCCTGACCAACGCTTGGAATGGGGTTAGAGATGTTTGACCCTGAGCCCTCTCCTTGACTCTCAAGCTTCAAGAAGCCAAAAGCTTCTTTTGTGGGTCTTGGCTTTAAGGTCACCTCCCTAGATAGGCCAACACTGATCATACTTTTAAAAGCAGCCTTTTATTTTGTTACCAAAGTCCCTTGCTTCAGTCATTTCTGAGTACCAGTCGATTATGGCTGTGAGCAACCCTACAGGACAGATTAGATTGGTTCCATAGGATTTCCTAGGCTGAAATGCTTATGAAACAGAATACCAGGTTTTTCCTCCCTCACAGTCACCGATGGGCTCAGAGTGCCAACCTTTTGCTTAGCTGCCAGAGCTCATGACTGGGGCTCATTTGGTGGCCATTCTTGGGATTTTTTTTTTTAAATAAAATTAAGATTTCCTCAGTGTTGCAATGTCTTTTCCAAAATGTTTTTAAAAGGCATGTTGTTGTGTACATCGAGTCAGAACTGACCCGTAGGTGGCCCTCCAGAGGGTTTTCAGAGGCAGATAATTGCATGGGAGGAGACTGCCCATCTTTTTCTATACACTATGCACACCAAAGATTATTCTGTCTTAAAAATCAGG
>NW_006399784.1:17911846-17970773 GCF_000299155.1 Elephantulus edwardii
AAAAAAAATTAAAGAGTTTAAAAAAATCAGGGAGAAAGGAAGATAAAAATGAGCCTACAGGCGAACTCTGGTGGCCTAGTGGCAAGAAGCTACACTGCAGTCCCAGAAGTGTGCGGTTCAAATCCACCAGATGCTTTGCTGGAGAAGGAGCAATCTCCTCCTGTACCAGTCAAATCTGATTTGACGGTACACACACACACACACAAATGATAAAAATAAAATAAAGTTTAAAAAAAAATGAGCTTACAAAGGAACCTCAGTTCAAATGTCGACATGTCACTTTAACAACTTTCGATGCACAGTTATCAGGCTTTTTCCTGTGTCCTTCTAGAAAATTCTGTCATATCTCAAAAAGAAAAATAGATCTATCAAGACTGAATAAGAATTCCAAAAGAGAGAAATGGAATTAAGTATTCTGCTTCAGAGTCTTTTGTGAAAGAGGTTTTCACAGAATGAGTATTAATTAAACTGATGACCGAACTTAACCTTCTATGTGCAGACTCTGTTATCTTATGTATGAAACAGTCGCTACTATCACTTTTCCCCCCACCACACAGTTCTACAGATTACTATTTCCATATGCAATTGGAAAAAAATTACTCATTCAGATAAGTTATTAATACCAGCAATTCACACTTGTCATTTCGTTGCAATCCCCAATGCACATGGTTCGAACTCACCAGCGGCTCTGTGGAAAAATAATGGGCAATCTCCTCTCTTGCTATTTATGGCCTTTGAAAACCCACTAGATGGTCAGCTATGGGTCGGTTCCAACTTGATGGTATAAAACACCACTATCACAACAAAATTATACTGAGTTTCACAGAAGATGTAAATGAAAGGAGGAAAAAAATTATCTCATAGTATGTAGGTATCACTCCGGGAGAATTTGCATTCTAGAACTAATGAGCTTTTACTTGATAAATGCTTTGAGTTTTTATGAATCCATATGGTCCAGACCTATTGCACACAGGGTCGCTATAAGTCGCAGGTGACTTAACAGCACATAACAACATGGTAAAAAATAAAGAGCTCTTTTAAACTGTATCTATTCCTCCCATCCTCTAGGTGGCATGAGTATTCTTTAGAGCTTACGCCAATAATGAATTAAAGTGTAGTATTCAAACTCCAAGAATCCAGTGCTTTCAAGATAAGTCTCTATTACATGTGGAACATTTAACTGTGGAATAAGAAACACTTAATCTAAGAAACTCTTTTCTTTTGATAGGAAACTGTTTCTCAACAAGTGAAATCTATTTTGGTGTTGGGTGCTACTCTGGTTAGTAGATCATCACTCACAGCGACCAGAATAGGATGCACAGATCTGCTGTATATGATTTCCTAGGCTGTAATCTTTACAAAAGCAGACTGTCAGGTCTTGTCTCCCATGAAGCTGCTGGTGGGTTCAGAGGGCCTACCTTTCAGTTCACAGCTGAGCATTTTAACCATTGCCCCATTAATTTTAGCACTACCTCTGGAATCGAAAAAGATACAGATCTTGATTTTTGCTAGTATGTGAAACATGAACAAATAGGTTGTCTTCAAACTTAAAGAGCATCTTTAAGATGTCATGAACCACTTTTATTCTACTTATGTAAAAGTTGTCAAATGTGGGTAAGTCTTATTGCAAATACAATTATTTTAAAAACCACAAAAGAAGGGAAACACTTTAGAGATACAGAAAGGCAAAAGTCCCCTTTCTGCACATGTGGCCATCATATTTCCAGTGGAACAAAACATTCAGCTGAAAAACTATGATGTACAATAATGCAGAATTGAAAATAGAGCTTTTTATTCTCCCAAGTTAAAATGATGTCGCCCTGTAGACAAGAAGGAAGCTTTAAGTGAGAAAGAACTGTTAACAATCATATAAATCACTCATCTTTATAGATGAAGTGGTGACTGTAGTAATCCAAGGATTATTAAAATGACCACTAGGCACCTGTATGAAGTCACAAAGGCCCAAACATAGCTTATCACCAGACTTCATGTTTTTGAAAGGGTTATTAGAGGCATTTTAATTTTAAAGAGGCTATTTACTAGCTGATTTTCTACTAGACACATAATCTAGACACAAAATTTTATTTAATTATTATTCAAATTCTAGAAGACAGATTTTTTTTTATTCCAGCTTTTAATATATGGTTTATTGAAACCCAAAGAATTTATACAGCTTGCCAAGGGCCCAGCAATTAATAGCAGTCACAGAACTCGAAGTCAATAGAAACCTTTGTTAGGGAGCACTGGTGGTACAGGCCTCAGAGAGTTGTGCTGCTAACCTACTTCTCTGGTGGTTCAAATCTATCAATGACTTCTCAGGAGAAAAGTGGGAAACTTTGTCCTAAGTAATCTACAGCCTTGGAATCCCAAAAGAGGGTGAGCTAGAGTTGGTTCTGACTAAATAGCAATGAGTGTTAGGCTGGCGAGGGGAGGTCAGGGGACTAGAGGATAAGGAGTTGTAGGGCCAATCCAAAGGCAGGTGATGTCATCTAAGCAGCTACTCTGTGAAGGAGATGGAAAATTTCCTTCCACGTGATTGACAGCCTCTGAAACTCCACTGGAATCAGTTATGATTCAGTTCCGACTGAATGGCACATTAACAACAGGGGGAGTATAGGGCATGGAATGCATCATTATGTATTTTGGCAAAAAAGACTTTTCCTAAAGCGCTGCCTGATCTTATGAACAAATGTAGAAAATGAGCTAGATAATAATAGTCTTTGATCCCACCTTAAAAAGAGATTATGTTCTCATAAGGCTCTCTTTTCTTTGATGACTTAAAGAAATAGAAGTTACTTTCATATTTCCATGAAGATGACAAAGAGAGTAATACTAAGTTCTGTGATGTGTTCCTGCAAAGTATAGCTCAATTTGCAATTTCTCCACAAAAAAAAGTCTTTTATTCTCTTACTTTGCATATTTTAAAATTTTGTTTTTAGATTGTACTAAACAGTTATTAGTTACTTGCTATGTATTAGAGAGCTGGACAATGACCAAGGATGACAGAAGAAGAACTGATGCCTTCAAGTTGTGGTGCTCGAGAAGAATCTTGAACATATATATCATGGACTGCCAAGAAAACAAATAGATATGTTGTGGAGAGGGGGAAACCAAGTTTCTCCTTGGAGGCTAGGATTTTGAAGCTCCATCTCATACATTTTGGGCACGTGGCCAGGAGAGACTGGTCCTTGGAGAAGGACATCATGCTCGGAAGGGTGGAGGGACAGTGCAGGAGAGGAAGACCTCAGATGAGATGGATTGATATAGTAATTAAGGCAGTGGGGGCTGGTGTGTCAGAATCAGTGAGACTGGCTCAGGACAGGGCAGGCTTCAGAGGCTACTAAGATTGACAGGCGACTCAATGACACATAACAGTTTATAACTGATTTAAGGCTGACATCAACTGTCACTTTTGGTATAATAACCTTTCTCTCCAATTGGGTTCTAAATTTTTAAAAGGAAGAATTTTATCAATGCCATTCTTCAAGATACTCCCAAATAAGCAAAGTGGCAACATCACACCCTCTGAAGTCAAAATCTATTACAATCAACCAATCAAAACAGAATGGTACTGGTACAGTGACAGACAAATAAACCCATATAAAGAATCAAGAAGCCAGAAATCAACTCATCTATCTGTTTATGGTCAAGTGATCTTTGCCATGGAGATGAAATACATTAAGCTGGGATATGACAGCTTCTTTAACAAACAGTGTTGGCAATACTGTGCATTTATCTGCAGAAAACAAGATCCACACCTCACAAATTACACAGAAACCAAATCAAAACGAACTAGGGACTTAGGTGTGGGAAAAAACCAAAATGAAATTATAAAGATGATCAGGGGGCAGGGGGAATAGGAACCAAGTTATAAACTCTTAATTTATGAAAGGCTTTCAAATATAGAAAAAAAAAAGGGATCATAGCAAAGAGAAGACAAAATAGACTAATAGGACCTTCTAAAATGAAAATTTTGTGTGTATAAAATACCTTCTCCAATAGGGTGAAAAGAAAGCCCACAGACTGGGGAAAAATATTTGACAATGGAATATCTAACAAGGGACCATCCAAAATTTCTAAAATACTACAGCACCTCAACAAAAAAAGACAAACAACCCAGGATAAAATGTACAGAAGATGGGGAAAGACTCTTCACCAAAGATATTCCGATATCTAACAAACACATGAAGAAATGCTCCCGATGACTATTGTTGTTGTTATTAGATGCCACTAAGTCAAGGATGACTCATGGGCTGTTCATAGTTTATGAACAGCCGATCTGAACACTGTCCTGTCCTGTGCCATCCTCATAATCTTTGACATACTCAAGCCATTGCTACAGTTAGTCAACCCACCTCTCTGAGGGTTTATGCTCTTTAGAGATGTGCAAATCAAGACAAAAATGAGTTATAGTCTCACCCCAGCAAGGAAAGCCAAGTTTAACAAGCCACTAACCAGCAAGTGTTGATAAAGATGGAGGATTTATTAGGATTGAAAGTCTCATGTGCTGCTAGTGGGAATGCAAAATGGTGCAACAACTATGAAAGGCAGTCTGGCACTTCCTCAAAAAGTTAAGAATATGGAAACAGCCCAGATGTCCAACCATAATCGAATGGATTGAGAAATTATAGTATATTCACAGAATGGAATACTACGCAGCACGAAAGAACAATGATTTTTTTAAATTATTACCTAACTTCAGAGGGACTAGAGAGCACTATGCTGAATGAACTAACTCAATCCCATAGGACAAATATTATATAAAACCATTATTGTAGAATGAGTATTAGAATCCAAGCATGGGGGGGGGTGGCGGGAGAGGAGTAAAAAGATGAGGATTTGGGGGGATTAATTAGGCGTTGTACAGTTTGGTGGGTGGGGGGGGTTTGAGGAAAACTGGAACAATCTGGTCTGGAAAACAATGTATTAGAATTTTATAAATAAACTAGTATAATTAAGAAAAGAGAGGAAAAAAGAGAAATCCCATTTGATCCAGCTATTCCACTGCTAGAAATGTACCCTAAAGAAATCAGATCTGTGACACAAAGAGATGTACATACACCTATGTTTACTATAGCATTATTCACAACAGTAAGGAGATGCAAACAGCCCAAGTGCCTGTCAACAAATGAACAGAGAAATGTGGTACATTCACAAAATGAAATACTATATAGCATTGAAAAACAATGAACTTGTGAAACACTAAACAACATAGATGAGTCTAGGACACATTATATTGAGGGAAATCAGTCAGAAAAGGTCAAATACTAAGTAAGACCATTATTATAAAAAAATTGGATGGCCACACAGTGAGAAGAGAACAAGAATAAAATGAATAGATAATGACCGCTATAATAAGTTAGGGAGAGGGAAGATCAACTTGAAATGTGTGGACCACTAGAAAATATGTGCATTGCAATCAACAACCTGGAATAAGACAAGCACAACTGATCAAATGGAATGTGGGGGAGGAGGTAAAGGAGAGAGGAATTTCTCTAAAATAAAAAAGAATAAAGCAAAAGCTTATCCACAAATAGAAATGACTGCAGAGCGTTGACAGGTAGGGACAGAATGAGTGGGAGAAGAGGCAGAAAGTAGCAAATGAAAGGGACCGGAGAGTACAGGAAGGATATTGTAAATAATAGTAATATACAGCTAATAGTATTGTCTTAACATAGAAAAAATAAAGATGGCTTTGATCTTAAAAAAAAAAAAAAAAAAAAAGGTAGGACCTTGTCTTAAAATTCTATTTTTTAATACACAGGAAGCTCAAAAATGATTTGTAGAATTTAGAGATATATAAGCTATATTTTCATAACTCTTTTTAAAAAATTGTTTCTGAATGACTAAACTGAGGTAATCGGGAGTTTTCCTGTTAAATTTCATGGCTTAAAAAAAGAGAAAGCAATTGAGAAACCGCATTTACTTTCTTTATATAATGGACCCACATTTAGGATATATACAGATAGATCAATGATCATATCATCACTGTTCTCACTTGATAAAACAATCAAGATGCTCTGTGTATGAAGAATTGTTCAATTTTTTTTAATTTCTAAAAGAAATAGCTGAATACATTATATATTCCTTATATCTACCTCATAGTGGGTAACTGGTAGTTAATCTTACCTTAAACTTCCCATCTGAAGAGAAAATGCTAACCCATTTATTGTCATAATCTGCAATGATTATGTCCCCACTGGGATGCACAGCTACTCCTGTGGGCCGCTGCAGCTGTCCAGGAGAGCGCCCTCGTATGCCAAAGCGGCTTTTGAACTGGCCATCATTGGAAAATATCTGGAAAAGAACGTGCACTAATGAGACGTAAATCTCAAAAACAGTTTACACCAGTACACAGAGAATTCTAGCCTGATTCAGAAGAGACATGGAATGAGGGGCAGACTGAATGATGTCAGATAGATCTTAACTGAAAGCAGAGAATAATAAAATGTTTACCTGTGTTTAAATGACTATGCAAAGGCATTCAATTGTATAGTTCATGACAAGTTAGCACTGGGAAGAATAGGAATTTGGTAACACTTAATTGTATTTCATGTGGAACTTGTACACAGACCTAGAGGATAGCTATTTGACCGTACAAGGGAATACTTCATGGTTTAAAATCAGCATGGGCTGTCAGAGTTTCATCCTTTTGCCATATCTGATGGCACCTAACAACAGATGTAAAGTAGTACAGGTCATTATAAGGAAGAAATGAAGACTTGTCAAATGTACTGCAGGACAGAACATGTAAACTCTATCTGAAGAAAAGCCTACATATATATTCTAAGCTCCTTGTGCTTATGGTATGTAACTTAGGTCTTAAGTTGGAATATATCTCTTCTATTAATGTACCTGTAGATTGTTAAGAATACAGTTAGGGACCATACCTGTACACATTGGTTGTTACTGTCTGCAATTAAGATCTTTCCAGTTGTAGATGCAGCTACCCCCTGAAGATTTGTAAACTCTCCTTTATTTCTTCCTTTGGTACCTGAGGGTGATGGGGGAAGAAATTCACAGAAAACAAATAATAGTGAATTTTATTTCTTAATCTTAGCAGGAGATTATTTAGTCCTCTACATCAGATAATTCGTTGTTGTTATGTGCCGTTGAGTTGAGTTGCTTGTGACTCACAGTGACCCTATCTATGTACAACACCTCCGAACCCTGCTCTATATCCTGTGTCAGTACTATTGTCTCTGATACACATAGCCCCATTACCCCAGTCACTGAATCAATCCATCTCATCGAGGGTTTTCCTCTCTTGCGCTGTCCCCTCCACTCTCTCAAGCATGATGTCCCTTCTCCAAGGACTGCTTACTCCTAGCAACATGCCCGAAGTATGCCACACGAAGCTTTAGAATCCCTGCCTCCAAGAATGAACTTGTTTTTTCTCCTAGCAGTGCATGGTATATTTAGTACTCTTCTCCAGCACCACAGCTTAAAGGCTCCTATCATCCCTAGTCATTGTCCAGCTTTCTGATGCATGGCAAGTAATTGTGAAGACTATGGCCTGGATCAGATGCACCTTGGTCTCTATCACTGCTCTTGAGTATTCTGGCGAGGTCTCTTGACAGCAGACTTTCCCAATGCATTTTGTCTTTTGATTTCCTGGCTGCTGGTACCAAGACTGTTGATGTGGAGCCAAGCAAATTAAGCTGTTAGCAATCTCAATCCCATCACCATCTATCATGACATTGCCAATCACCCAGTGGTGAGAATATTTGTTTTCTTGATGTTAAGCTTCAATCCAAATTGAAGGCTGTAGTCCTTGACCTTCTGCAGCAAGTGCTTCAGGTCCTCCTCAGTTTCAGCAAGCAGGGTTGTGTTATCTGCATAACGCAGATTGTTGTCCTCCTCCAATCCTGATGCAACATTCCTCATAGAGCCCTGCATCCTGGATAATCTGTTTTGCATAAAGATTGAAAAAGTATGGAGATAGGACACACCCCTGGTGTATACCCTTCTCAATTTTGGACCATGCAGTTTTTCTTGCTCTGTGCTGATGACTGTCTCATGATCCAAGTACAGGTTTCTCATAAGCACAAACGTAGGGTAGGGATTATTCCTTACCTACCTACACACACACACACACACACACACACACACACACACACGTATACACAGAGTCTAATCCATATGAAATTAAACTATTTCCAAATCAATCAGGCCTTTCCAAAATTAGTTCTTTAGGCAAATGCCAAATCACCTCTTATTAATTTATAGGTGTACAGTAACATAATCATGATGCACTTAAGATTCCACAAAGATATGGTAATGAAATTAATATTCTAACTGAGGACAGACTTTTTTTTATATTTTTGCCACAATTACCTTCTCATTTAGCAGCTCTTGGAAGAAACCTGGATGTTGGATTGTGCATACATTTAAGAAATAATAAGATCACAGATGTTATAAAAATAGCAAGTTGGTTTTCATGTTGTTCATTTACTTATGCATTATTTTCAATGATTCAGTATCTGATATTCTTCCTGAAATTATGAAAAATAATCTAGTATGGTGCTTTCTAGACTAAATAAGAAAACCTACTGGAAATCAATTAACCCAAGGAACTATTTTCATCCTTCCTGGATTCCTTTTTATTTTTGAAGAAAACAGAAGAAGAAAAATTATGATAGGTGAAGAAAAAGATTGAAATTGGCAATGATTTCACCTTACTGCTATCCACAATCAGCACCTCTGGCACTAGCAGTCAAGAAATCAAAAAGTGTGTTGCAATGGGAAAGCTTGAACCTCTCCAAAGTATTGAGGAGCAATAATTTCAGTTTAAAGACTGAAGTGTGCCTTATTGAGGCTATGGACTTTTCAAACACTTGGTAGACATCTGAAAGTTGGGTAATGAATACGCATGACAGAAGAATTGATACCTTTGAATTGTGGTGTTGGAGAGGAGTACTGACTATCCCATGGACCGCCAAAAGAACAAACACAGACATCTTAGAGAAAGTGCAACTAGAGTGTTCCTTGGTGGGAAAGATGGTGAAACTTCATCTCACATACACATACTTTGGGCATGTTGTTATGAAGGGCTATTCCTTGGAAAGGGATCTCACACTTGGAAAGATGGAGGGACAGTGAAAGGGAGGAAGACCTTAAATGAAATAGATTGAGTATGTCAGAGATGAAGATGGCACAGGATAGGGCAAGGTTCAGATTTGTTGTTCAGAGGGTCATCATGAGTCTCACTTTATGTTACCTAGCAACAACAGACTCATTTTTTAAAATCAAAGGATATGAGGTAGGGATTGCAGGGGAAGCAAAGAAGTCAGTCCACAGGTTAACAGATGTTGTTGTTGTTATGTGCCATCGAGTCGCTTGCGACTCATAGTGACCCTATGTACAACAGGCCTAAACTCTGCTCTGTCCTGTGCCTTTCGTACTGTCTGACACTCCCATCCCAATTATTCCAATCACTGAATCAATCCACCTCATAGAGGGCCTTCCCCTCCTGCGCTGTCCCTCCACCCTCCCAAGCATGATGTCCTTCTCTAAGGACCGGTCTCTCCTCACAACCTGTCCAAAGTATGTTAGACGAAGCCTCAGAATCCTTGCCTCCAAGGAGCCACTCGGTTTAACCCTAGAAGATTTTTACCAACTTTTACAATCGGAGATTGAGCGAACATGCAACCAAGATGCATTGATAATAATGGGTAACTGGAATGCAAAAGTCGGGAACAGAGAAGAAAATTCAGTAGTTGGAAAACATGGACTCGGTAACAGAAATGGAGCTGGAGAGGGAATGACTGGATTTTGCACAATCAATGACTTATTCATAGCAAATACATTTTTTAAGAGACATAAACGCAGGTTATATACTTGAATTTCACCTGATAGTATGCATAGGAATCATATTGATTACATCTGTGGAAAGAACCGCTGGAGAAGCTCAGTATCAGCTGTGAAAACTAGGCCGGGAGCTGATTGTGGAACAGACCACCAACTACTCATATGCAAGTTGAGGTTAACAGATGGCTGGACTTATTTCAAAAGAAGTAGTTAGAACTAATAGCAATAAAACCTATTCCACTGTTGAGGCAATTCTAACTCATAGTGGAACCCCCCACCCCCACCCAATTAGGTTTTCAGGGCTACAAAGCAAATCTGCACAGGAAGAAACTGCCTCATCTCTTTCCTGCACATTAGTTGGTGGATTAAACCACCAGCTTCTTTGGTTAGCAGTCTCACATGCAGCTTACTATGCCGCCAGGGGTCCTAACTTACTTCAATACAGCTATGTAGTGTTACCTAGTGTTCTTAGTGTGGTTTAAGCATATGGTCAGAAGAGGCCGGTTCATGGAGAGAGACATCATGCTTGTTAAAGCAGAGAGGGGTCAGTAAAAGGAAGGAAGACCCTCAATGAGATGAACTGACACAGTAGCTGCAACAGACATCATTAGGATGGCACAAAATTGGGCATTTCAATCTGTTGACAGAGGGTCACTATCAGTCAGGGCTGACTCTCATAACAGCTAACAATAATAACATACAAGTACTACAAGTATAGACAGTTCAAATGGTTAGTATGTTCGGTTACTAACTAATTGGTAATTAACTGGTTCAAATTCACCCAAAAGTGCACTGGAAGAAAGTCCTGGTGACATGCTTTAAGGTAACATCCACTGACAACTCCAGGGAGCTTCTCAGCTCTATTCTGAAAACACGGGGTTACCAGGAGTAGGAACTGAGTCAGGGGGAACTGGTCAGTTCTGGTTTGGGTAAATATTAAATGGATGGAAACAGAATGAACCTTGCTCGGATATGAGGAAGAAGTAAGTTTAAATCACAAATACCAGAAAGTAATTTTTCTGTTGTAAAATTTCATGTAAATTTAAAACATAAAAGAGCATTTTGTCTATAGTTGCTGACAAGAGTGCAGTGCCTTAGGAAAGAGGGACAAAGGCATATTCCTGCTGAGATTTCTCTTAGGAATAGTTAGACTCTCTGAAAATAGTTTTTTGTGGGTTTTTTTGTTGTTGTCGTTTAGGCCGTGAAATTGGTGACAGGATTAAACTCAGCATGAAATCAACCACAAATTGTTGAGCAGAACTTTCTCAGATCACTTACTTGGAGGCTGTTCTTAGTGAAATCACTACCTGGAACTGCTTGAATGGTGTCTTCTATACCCCTTGCAAAGAAATATGTTCATCTAGAACCTGTGAATGCAACTTTATTTGGGGAAAGTCAGTGCAGATGTGATTAATTAAGTTAAAGAACTAGAGATGACATCCCAGACACATGTAGACCCTCACTCCAAATTGCTGGTGTCTACAAGAGAAAGGGGAGAGATCTGAGATGTGCAAACACAAAGAGGGCCCTATGAAGATGGAAGCAGAGGCTGACATTTTGCTGCCATCATAAGCTGAGGTATATGTGGATGTGGAGTCATGAGGAGCTGTAAAAGGGAAGAGTGGAGTCTCTCTAGAGTCTTTGGAGAACTTGATAATACTACTAATAATGCTAGTACTCTGATTTTGAACTTCTAGGCTCCAAAATGGAGAAGAAACTAAGGCACTGAGTTTGTGGCATTTTTTTATAGTAACCTTGTTGTTGGAGAATGTCGAGTTGACCCATAGCCGACCCTCCAGCAGGTTTTCACAGGCAGTAAATGCCACAGCAGGAGACTGCCCATCTTTCTCCTTTATAAGTGCTGGTGGTTTTAACCATGTTCTTTTGGGCTGGAAATGCAACTCCTTTCTATTAAGCCACCAGAGCTCCCTACAGTATCCTTATAAAAAAGAAAGAAAGCAAATATATTTCATCTCAGGAGATAAAACACTGACATACTGAATGCCTGTCTGACTGATGGAGATCCTCTGTCGGGCTTTCAAGTCTATAAAGCTAAATGGGAAGAGACTGCATGCAGAACTGGCTGGGGGATTCGAACTGCTGACCTTAACCTACTGCACTACCAGGATTTATTCAAAGGTAAGGGAGTCCCTTAGTAAAAAAGATATCTTCTTTTTGGAAATATGAAAGGATAGAATGTTCGGGGAGGGAAAAATGTAAGTGCAAAATAAATGTAATCGTACAGCTAATGATGACCTCAAGGTTCTTTCCGGCTAAAATAAATGCACATCTGGAGGGTCAATAGTAGAAATGGGAGAAAATTGTGTTACGGGGATGATTTTAAAATTTGTGAAAGCATTTAATCAGATATAGTATTTGAAGAAATAGGGAGATTCAACGCCAAGTTGAAATAACTCTGAGATGCTCAAGACCTGCGAATATTTGGTCACAAAAAGCAATGACTTTAAAGCTGCACAAGGACACCCCCCCTGGAGAGAGGTTCTAGAACCACTGAGCTGCAGAGAAATGTGTGAGCGTAGCTGCCCTGTTGGTCTCCTGTTAGCTACAGCCTACTTCTCTTGCCCCACACAGATACAAATGAAATTACATCAAAGGGATGGGAAAGGAATTGTCAGTTGAAGATTGCTAATTTTTTTTCCCTGTAAAAAGCTAGATGGAACAGACAGTGACATTTAAATTCTCTGATATTTGTTTTAAAAACGCTTTTCTTTAAGCCATATGGCTTCACTGCCAAAAAGCTGGGTTTAGTACTATTGGCAAGATGCACTGACTGTTATGAGAATCTTTTGGCATGTCAGGATACTGATGATCATTTTTTAAATGAAGCAAAACAACAACAAAAATCTCTATTTGAAAACACAGGCGCGGATCACAGTATTACTCCCAAAACGAAAGGGACAGCATGGGCATATTTTCAAAGGACAAATGAGGCTGTCATTCCCCATGAAGCTGATGCCGACTACTTCTACCTTCACCATGAATGAATAATGATGCAGACTGACAGCAGCCACATCACCCGTTAGGCTGAACTGCCAACATTTAAATGTCTAGAGAGTGACTTGGAAGCAAAATTAAGTTAAAATTTCAGAAGGAAGACATAATATCAGATCACAAGGCAAAGTATCATAATGAAATGTGCAAGGAGCTGGAGTCAGAAAAGCAAAAGCACCAATTTGCTAGGCATTTTTTAAGCTGAAGGAACTAAAGAACAAATTCAAGCTGTGAGTTGCAATGCTTAAGGATTCTGCTATGGGCAGAATATTTGAACGATTCAGGAAGCATTAAAAGAAGATGGAAGATTTATACAGAGCCATTCTATGAAAAAAGAAAAATTTCAAGAAACAACATTTGACCAAGAGGCAATGGTGATGAAGGAGGAAGTTCAAGCTGTTCTGAAGGATTTGGCAAAAAATAAAACCTCGAGAATTGATGGAATACCAATTGACATATTTCAGCAAACTGATGCTGCTCTGGATGTACTCTCACCAGGTTGTGCCAATAGATCTGGAGAACAACTATGTGGCCAACTGACTGGAAGAGATCCATATTTATTCTCATTCCAAAAAACGGTGACTCGACAGAGTGTGGAAATTATTGAATAATATCACTCATATCACACTAGAAAAATTCTGCTGAAGATTATCCAGAAACGACTGGAACAGTACATTTGACAGAGAACTACCAGAAATAAAAGCTGGGTTTAGAAGAGGTCATGGCACTAGAGACATTATTGCCAATATCAGATGGGTCTTGGCAGAAAGAGAACCAGAGAAATGTCTGTGTTCAATTGACTGTGCAAAGGCATTTGACTGTGTGGATCACAACAAATTGTGGCTAACCTCTAAGAAAATGTAAACCCTAGAACTTAATTGTGCTTATGTGAAATTGATACTTGGACCAGGGCAGGGAAACACTGCATGGCTGAAAATGAGGAAAGGAGTGCATCAGGGATGCGTCCTCTCTCCATATCTTTGCACTTTAAATGCAGAACAGATCATTCTAGAGGCTGTGCTTTATGAGAAGGAATGTGATATCAGGATTGGAGGAAGACTCATCAACAATCTACTTTACGCAGATGACACAACCTTGCTGAAACTGAAGAGGACCTAAAGAATTTGCTGCAAAAAGTCAAAGACTGTAGAGTCTCCATATGGACTGAAACTCAACATCAAGAAGACAAAGATTCTCACCTCTGGCCCAACTAGCAGCACCATGGTAAATGGAGAAGAGATTGAGGTGTTACCAATTATAGCTCACTCAGCTCACAATCAACACCTTTAACACTAGCAGTCAGGAATCAAAAGATGAATTTAATTGGGAAAATCTATTATCAGGGACCTCTACAGAGTACCAAAAAGCAATAATATCAGTCTAGAGACTAAGGTGCGCCTAATCTAGGCTATGGTCTTTGCAATTATTTCCTATGTATCAGAGAGCTGGACAATGATGAAGAATGACAGCAGAAGAATTCATGCCTTTGAATAGCGGTGCTGGAGAAGAGTCTTGAACATACCACGGACTGTCAAGAAAAGAAATAGATCTGTCTTAGAGAGAGTGAAACCAAGTTTCTCCTTGGAGACTAGGATTTTAAAGTTTCATCTCACATACTTTGGGGATGTGGCCAGGAGAGACCAGACCTTGGAGAAGGATATCATGCTCGGAAGGGTGGAGGGACAGCACAGGAGAGGACCCCAGATGGGATGGATTGATACAATAACTGAGGCAATGGGGGTTTGTGTGTCGTAATTAGTGAGACTGGCTCAGGACAGGGCAGGGTTCAGAGCTGCTGTATATAGGGTCACTGTGGGTCACAGGTGACTGACTATATGGCACATAACAACAACAACAATCTATAAAATATATGGACTCAATATACTTTAAATCTACATAAAGAGTATTGAATATACCATGGACTGCTAGGAGCACAAACAAATTCATCCTACTGAGGGTGAAACCAGGTTGCTCCTTGGAGGCAAGGATTCTGAAGCTTTGTCTGACATAATTTGGACATGGTGCAAGGAGGGACCAGTCCTTGGAGAGGGACGTCATGATTGGGAGTGTGGAAGGATACTGCAAGAAAGGAAGACTCTCAATGAGATGGACGATTTAGTGACTGGGGTAATGGGGTGTCAGAGACAATAACATTGGCATAGGATAGAGCAGGGTATAGGGCTGTAGTACATAGGGTCGCTATGAGTCACAAGCGACTCAATGGCACATAACAACAACAACACCACATACATAAATATAGAAAAATATTGAAGATAAATATACCCTCTCTATCAAAAACTGGTTTTTAATGAGAAATATAAAAGCAATACAAAATATACCAAACACTACCAAAAAACAAAACCAAAATATCCATTGCTGTCAAGCCAGTTCCAACTCATCACAACCTTCAGTTTCTAAGCCTGTAAATAAATCTTAACAGAAACGAGACTGCCCACTTTTCTCCTGAAGAGCAGATGATAGATTTTAACTGTCACCCTTTAGTTAGCAGCCCAACATATCACTCATTATGGCACCAGGGTTCCTTAAACATAATACCTACTAAATGTTTCCTGTCTACTTTGTTGTAAAACATTTCATTTGGTGGTTAAATTTTAGCTAGAAGAATGAGTAATACCTGTTTTAAAAGTAATTATACATACTTGGCAACCATTTCATAAGATAATTAAAACTTGTTTCTCTCAGATGTCAAATTAGCCTCTGAAGACAAAATGAATTTTGAAGTCAACAACTTCTCATCTCTGCTTCTCTCGGTGACTGCCATCCAAGACATTCCATCCAGTATCTTTAGGAAGGTTACAAAAGTCAGTTAAGTTGCTAGCATGAAATAGTTGTTTGTTATGTACCACCACATGAGAACCGACTCATAGCTGACCCTCCAAGCAGGTTTTCAGAGGCAGTAAACTGCATGGGAGGAGAATGCTTATCTTCCTCCCAGCTAGTGGATTGGAATCATGTTTCTTTGTATTTTCAGCGCAACTCCTTACCACTAAGCCACCAGAGCTCCCTAGCATGAAAAAAAGGACGAATCAATTCAGAGTACCTCCCATACCCACTCCAATTAGCATGAAGATGAAGGCTAGGCAAACTTAGCTATTCTAAATAGGACGAAACAAGAAGTTGAAATTGAGCCAAGAGCAGGGTGTGAACAAGATTTTTCAACCACATATGTGTATAACGATGCTTGCTGAATGAGTGAGCGCTTGGGTAGGTTAATAATGTTTGACTACATTAAAATCCATATTACATCATGGGAAATGAAGCATTCAGATATTCACAGCACTTTCACACACATGCTCTTGTGTTCCCTATAACCATGACCAGCATTAAAAGTTATTCTAGGCAAGATAGATATTATTATTCTCCTTTTCTGGGTGAAGAAATGTAACCCTTGCAATATCACAGAAGTAATAAGACAGCACAAAAGAATGAAATCTGGCTCTCTTGACCCTTTATATATTTTGAACCACCCAGTCCCAACATGCATAATGCTTCTTATTTCTAATTAGGCTTTTAAGATACCATCTAGTGTCTGACGTGAGGCAAACTACCATCTGGGCTCATAGGTATCATATTTTCCCCTTAAAATTCTTCAGCAAACATTTCTCATATGCTGTGTTAACTGGATGCATCAGAATATAAACTCCTTGAGGGTGGGGACAATGCTATTCTGCTGCACCCCATTCACAGTCCAGTTCCTAGTTTCAGGAAATACTAGTTATTTCTCTGCCACTTGAAATGCAACAAAGTGAGCCCTGGTGGCCAAGGAATAAGGAGTTGCACTACCAATCCAAAGGTAAGTGGTTCAAATCTACCAACTGCTCCATAGGAGAAAGATGGGCCACTTTGGGCGATCTCTTGCAATTATAACCTCTGAAAAATGCTGGAGGGATAGCCATAAGTTGGTTCTGACAAAATGTCACATAACAACTTCAAGTGCAAGAAGAGTTCCCAAAGATAAGAGTCTTTTCTTCTGCCCCCCACCCCGTTTGTTTTATTTGTGATATGAGTGAAAGTTTATAAAGCAAACTGATTTTCTATTCATTGACATTCTGACATTAATCAAGACTCAAAACTCATCACTGTTGTAATGGAACCATGCATAGCTGACCCTCCAGTGGGTGTTTTGAGGCTATAAATCACATGAGAGAGACTGTTTCCCCTGGAGCCACTGGTGGATTCAAACCAGAGAGATTCAGCTTTTGTATTAGTAGTGAAACTCCCTAAAGACTAGCTTGAGCTCCTTTTAATACCTACAATGTCATCATAGGGAGCTCTGGTTGCCTAATGGTAAGAAACTCTGCTGCAAGCTAAAGGAACACAGTTCAAATCCACCAGCTGCTCCACAGGAGAAGGATGGGCAGTCTCCTCCCATTTGATTAACTATCACTAAAACCCCACTGGAGGGTCTGCTCACAAAAACAACACTGGAATCACACTTTCCCTACTTCCTTCCAGAATTCTCATTTCTAGTAATCTTTTATCCTACCCTTTCCTGTCTCTTCTGTGCTGTCTCCTTGGGTAAATGCTGTTCTTTTGAACTTATGTGGTTAGTTATGCTAAGGACAGAGAGCCTCCTGGTGTAATTACTGACTTTATAGGCCTGCCTACTGTTTGGTAGACACTTAAGCCACAGGAGTAAGTATTTACCCAGATTAGAAGGATGATTAAGGGTAATGGTCTTAGAGGTTCTACTAGACTTGATCTGACCTTTAAACTTGGCCTCCCTGCCTCATAATTTTGAGTTTTGTTCTTAAAGGATGGGAATAATGATATGCTGAAAAATTAGCATGACCTCTTTTACATGGAGATTTTTGGGGAGAGTAGTGGTGAAGCCTTTGCAGGAGAAGAAAATGGGTTGACACTGAGTTGGTTCTGACTCTGGCGACCCTATGTGATTCAGAACAGAACTGTGTTCCCTAAGGTTTCCAGTGGTTGGCTTTCTGGAAGTAGATTATGAGGTCTTTCTGAAGAGGCATATCTGGGTTCAGCTGAGGGCATTAATCATTTGTACCACCCCGGGCCTTGGTGAGGCAAGGGACTAACTCGCTCATGCATTGCTGTCAGTTGTAATTAACTCCTAGCTCCCCTTACACTGGGTTTTCAGAGACTCTGTATCACACGGAAGGAGACTGCCCATCTTGCTCCCTCAGAGCCACTGGTGTTGGAACTACCAAACAAGTGCTACTCTTGGGCTAACAGCACATCAGCTTTCTACAGACTCTGCCACCACAGTTCCCTCGAGGCAGGGGAAAGGGGCCTCAAGTACTAGCACACCTTCTTCCTATGAAGCCGTTGAAACGCACGCTGAGATTTTACACATTCATCTTCTATTACAAGAAAGCAAACTGTTCTAGAGCACAAATGAATGTTTCATTCAACACTTCCACAGACTCAGTGAGGTACAATTACATACCTGAAACAAGTCAATGGTAAGCCTTTCACTTCCACCCACACCTTCCGGTTTCCTTTTTGTTCTGTCATTGTCTTGAAGAGCTGACAATACCAGTTCATAGCTTCTAGTCAGCAAACTCTCAGCGTGCAGGGGAAAGTAATCTTTGTGTTTCACAGAATCATCTTCAGCCTAGACTCTAAGATAAGTCTCTACATTCATTCCAGATGGTTTTCCAATACAGTATTAAAATAGCACAATAGCTGATTCACAGAAGGCATACATTACATTTTCAGGGGTGAGAAGTAAGAAATATCTCAACTTGAGGAAACCACTTTAGTCAGAGGACATTTTAGATGAAGAAGGGTCATTGTGCAATGAACAAGTCACTGAATTTCTAACCCAGCTCTCATTTTTTTTAAAGCATGGAATCAGTTTTAACTCATAGCAATCCTCTGTTGGCTTTCTGAGGCTCTTAAGGTAGCAGAACAACAATTGTGGACTATGCCAACAGAGCTCTCTTCTTCAAACATGTTGCTTGTTGTTGTTATGTGCTATTGAGTCACTGAGTCAATTCGACTCTGACTCATAGTCACCGTATGTACAACAGCTCTGAACCTTGCTCTATCCTGAGCCAACCTTATTTTCTCTGATACAACTACCTCCACTACCCCAGTCACTGAGTCAATCCATCTCATCCAGGGTCTTCCTCTCTTGTAGCTTGATGTTCTTCTCCAAGGACTGGTCCCTCCTGGGAACATGCCCATAAGAATGGTCAAACATATGTTGAGCTAGTATGCAAACTCTCCTGAAGAGCAGGGGGTGGAGGAATTGTCTGTAGCACTTGCTGGGTTCTGTAAAGCAAACAGTATAAATACCCCTGATGTTGTTCCCATTGTGCTCAATTTTAAGCTGTCAATATAATGTCACTGAACAGAGCTGGGAAAGGATAACTCAATGGGCTCTTGTGAACCAGGTAAGAGCCAACTTTAGCACACTGCGTGACTATTGTTATTAGGTGCCATCATTCATGGCAATACTTTACAGAGTGAAGTTGCTCCACAGGGGCTTCTTGGTTGATCTTTATGAAAGCAGATCACCAGGCCTTTCTTCTGAGGAGTTGCTGGGAAGGTTTGAAGCTTCAACCTTTAGTCAAGTACTTAATAGTTTGTACCATAATAGCTCCTTACAATATATGGTAGATTGCAGAAGGTATATTATAAGGGCCTTGGCGGTGCACATGGTTTGTAATTGGCTACTAACTTAGAAGTCAATGGTTTGACTCTATCCAGAGATTCCATAGAAGAAAGGCTTGGCTAACTGCTTATATAAAGAGGACAGCCAAGAAAACCCTTTAAGGCAGTTATACCTGGGTGTCTAAGGTTTTGTCATTCAAGATTGTCTTTCCTAGCCAAAAGAGTAACTGTTTGTTTTACACTGAAGTACTTATTGTATCAAGGAGAGAGAATGCTATGTGGTTGAGCAGGAATATATGCATGGGGTAGGGTAAGTTAGCCTATCCACAAAGGATGTTACTGTTTGTGTTACTGATGCTGTTGTGGGGACAGTTCCCCTTTGTGAAGTTGGTAAAGGTCATTTATGACCTTTCCCATGTGGCCTTTGTCTTTTTTATAATTCTGTAATAGAGGTGGCTGTGATGAGTCAGAGGCCAATTAGATGGCACCTAATAATAAGCACACTATAATGTAGGGCTATGACTTTCTCCTGTAGAGTCTCTGAAAACCCACTGACAGGACATTCATGTAAATTTTGACCTTATAGCAATGATATTATTTTGATTAGAAGCTTAGAAAATATTAAATCTTCTAGGGATTTTAAATCCTGCTTTATATAGATGACATAACTTTGCTTGCTGAAAGTGAGGAGGACTTTGAAAGCTTGCTGCAGAGGATCAAAGACTGTAGCCTTCAATGTGGGTTACATCTCAACATCAAGAAAACAAAATCTTTACCACTGGACCAATAAGCAACATCATGATAAATGGAGAAAAGCTCGAAATTGTCAATGATGTCATCTTACTTGGATCCACAATCAAAACCCTTTGCACCAGCAGTCAAGAAAGAAAAAGATGTATTTCATTAGGAAAATGTGCTGTCAGGGACGTCTCCAAATTACTGAGGCACAATGATGCCAGTTTAAAGCCCAAGGTGCACCTGATTCAGAGCATGGTCTTTTCAATCACTCTGTAGGCATCAGAGAGCTGGACGGTGAATAAGAATGACAGAATAATAATTGATGTCTTTGAGTTGTAGTGTTGGAGTAGAAGACTCAATATCCCATGGACTGCCAAAAGAGAGAGAGAGAGAGATGTCTTGGGAAATTGCAGCAAAGTGCTATTTTGAGGGAAGGATGGTAAAGCTTCGTCTCACATACTTTGGGAATGTTGTTAGGAGAGGCTATTCCTTGGAGTGGGACATCATGCTTGGAAAGGTGGAAGGACGGTGAAGGAGAGGAAGAAGCTCATTGAGGTGGATTATCACAGTAACTGCAGCAATGGGCTCAAGTGCACTGGAGATGATGAGGATGGCACAGGGTAGGATTAAGGTCCAGAGCTGTTCATAGGGTCATTATGCGTCACACTCAACTTGACAATGTTTAACAGCAGAGGCAACATCAACAAGGAATTTAACTTTCTCAAAGTGACACATCTAATAGAAGCAAGCTTGGGTTCCAGTGCAAGCAGTTAGGTTTTTAAGCTATTTCACTACTATGTTTGCAATTATGTTAACTGTTCTGCAGGAAGCTTGGGTGGCCTGGTCCGTGGGGAGCTGTGTGCTACTAACCCAAAGGCTGAGTAAGGCTGAGCCTCTATGTTGGTTCAGATCCACCAGCAGCTTCTTGGAAGAAAGATGAGCAAACTCCTCATATGTGATTTACAGCCTTAGAACACAACAGATGGTCAAGTACGAGTTGTTTCTGACTCAATTCAGTGAGTAAGCGAGCTATGTGACTATGAATATGTTACCTACTTTGCTTCTCTAAAATTTACTGAACATTGTTGTCATGTGCCATTGAGTCAGAATCAAACCTTAGCGGACCCTCCAGTGGGTTTTCAGAGGCAGTTAATTAATCGCACAGGAGGAGATTACCCATCCTTCTGTGGAATAGCTGGTGGATTCAAACTGCGTGCCTTCAGGATTGCAGTGCAAGCTTCTTGCCACCACACCACCAGTGCTTTTCTGAATGTTATTCCGCCAACTCTATGATGGACGTTCTTTCATCTTATTTCAGAAAGGAAGCACTGAAGCCATTTGCCAAGAATGAGGGGCTTCGGAGTCCATAGCCTTAACCACACATGACTGTCCCGTATCCCCATAGCACTCGTAAGTCAAGCAGCTGGAAGTACTAATGGGTCACTGCTAAGTCTTGCCCTCCACCTCCTAAGTATCTTGTAACAACCCCCCCTACCTTATAAACTCTACTTTATGGCTTCACGTCATTTTGGCACTTATAATAACTTGTGTTGATGACTGCAACAGCTTCCTTATAGGAAGCTGCTTCCCAGGAGACATTTCCAATGGACCCCTGTAATGCCTTCATCACCCTGATACCGTCTAAGTCACTGGCCTCTATCACACCACCTTTCAATACTCCCACCCCACATCACCCAAAGCTCTGGCTCTTAAACTTTGGTCTGCATGAGGATCTTGGACATATACAGAATACAGCTTCTGGTACCTCCCTAGGCATTCTGACTCAGAAAAATGTAGTTTGGAACCCAGGAATTATTTTACTAGGCATCCAAATGAAGTCTGATGCACATGGTTTATAGCCCACACTCTGCTAAACATGGATTTATAGGACAAAGATGCAATTCTTATCAGGGAAACACAGTCTGGTTTCTTCTTATATCCTATTTCATTTTACACCACAGGATACTGAATCATTTGTATTTCCTTGAACTACCAAGTTTCCCACCTTCATCTGTTTGTTTTCCTCTCATCTAAAAGACTCTTTTCCTCCTATTTGACAAACCTTTTTATCCTTAAAAGCCAGCTTAAGCTTAGATGTGACCTCCTCTGGGGACTTCCTTTCCACCCCGATTTCTGTGCCATGATTCATGGCAAAGCTATCACATTTGTTGATGTATCTACTTCTTTCTGAATGTGATTTCTTCAAAGTCAGAGTCACAATCTCATCCCTCTCAGTACTAATACCTAGTGATGATTAAAGGAGCCCTGGTGTCACAAAGAGTTAAGAGATTGGCTTAACAGTGAAAGGTGGATGGTGGTATCAACCCATCCAGTGGTACCACGGAAGAAATGCCTGGAGAGCTGCTTCTGTGAAGATTAGATCCAAGAAAACCCTATGAGGCAGCTGTACTGTCACATGAAGTCAGTAGGAATTAAAATCAATTCTCCCTAATAACCACGACGGTTTCAGCAAAGCTTCTATGCTAAGACAGACTGAGGAAAGGCCTGGTTATCTACTTTGGAAAAACAGTCAGTGAAAACCCCATGGGTCAAAATGAGCTGATCCACAGATGGCCACGGGGATGGTGTGGGGCTGGGCAGCATCTGATCCACTGCGCATTAAGTGGTCATGACTCGAAAGCTAACTCAAAGGCAGTTAACAAATAAAGTCTCTCATACTAGTTACTAGTTAACAAAGTTACTAGTTACCAAATAAAGTCTTTCATACTAGCTACTCTCATTGACTAGCTGCTCAATGAAAAAGTCACTTCTAACTAAGGACTTGGCTGTTAAGGAAGCTAATGATCTGAGTCGAAATCACTACTAAGATTTTTTTTAAGGTCTTTAATCAAGTTGTTTTGGGTTTTTTTGTTTATTTGTTTGTTTTTAACTACTAAGATCTTTTCTTTATCACCAGATAATGCAGTACATGTATTTCATGACTACATAACATTAACACATACATGTAGTGTTGCTATATAAACACTAATACATGTGTTTGGAAGCTGTCTCTTTAAGTACAAACATCAGCGAGGCATGAGCTCAGTGTGTGAGAGACCTGCAGGAACGGAGGGAGACCAGCTGAGGGAAGAGCAGAACCACAGTGGTCCTCTCGCGTGTGTAGATGAATCAAATGACTTCTGCACCTCCTGCAGCAGGCTTCGACACATATTTAACAGGCTCAAATCATGGATGTCCTACTATCACGCACATAATTGCATCACTACAGAAGCTTCAAAGGCTAAAACAAAGGTAAACACTAACAACACTAAGCTCTTCTAGTATGAACTCTACCCATTTGTAGCCATCTTTACAGACAAGGGCTTAGCAAGCCAGCACTTTTAAGGATCTTGGAGACTTGTAGAATGCAGCTTCTGGCCCCTCCCTAGGCATTTTGACTCAGTAAAACATAGTTTGTCATCCAGAAATGATTTCTACTAGGCATCCAAAGAATTCTGATGCACATGGTTTATAGGGCACAGTTTGCTAACTAAGGGTTTATAGTACAAAGATTCTGCTTCTTATCGGGGAAACAGCCTGGTCTCTGCTTATATCCTATCTCATTTTACACCACAGGATATTGGAATCACTTGCAGTTTCTTCAATGACCAAGTTTCCCACCTTCATGCCTTTATCTGTCTGTTTTTCTTTCATCTAAACGATCCTTTTCCTCTTTCCATCTGACAAATTTAGCTTAACATGCTTGTCTGCTTTGTCTGATCTTGCCTAGCTCAGTCACAGACATGTGAATACATGAGTAATTATCTTTGCAGCCTGATGCACTACTGCCTGGTTGGTGGGACCTGACTGTAGGCCTCAAAGTTCCAGAGTGAAAATTAAGTTGTCTGGTAGGTCACACTTTAAGTTTAGTCCAGTGAGAGAAATATTCAGGAAAAATACTTCTCTGGGTATTGCTGGAGACTTTGTGTGACCTCATTACATTTATAATCTTGTGGAAGTAATAATAGAATCAGGGCTTTGAACTTCATGACCCATGAGATCCAGCAGAAACATATGTGAATTACGGAAAAAATTAGGTAATCTGGAATGCTAACAAGAACAGGAAAAAGTACAGGCCAAAACCCTGAAATAAGAGAATCAGAAGAGATGTAGTGAAAGCATTTAAGAAGTCTGCTGTGTCACACCAGAACCATGGAAAACACATATTGAGAATGGCTCAGCAGGTGACCGTCTTCGAGCCAGGCACCGCTGCTTTCCATTCTGCTGGTCAAGAGATTTGGTTGTTATGCAACATGCACCGGGTTTGCTTTCTAAGTTTCTAGCAGGGTTGCAACCTGGACTTTCCCCCATTCCAGTTAGCTATCCAGTTCACCCACATTTTAAAAAATTGAATCTATTCCAGTGCCACTTCATCAGTCACTAAGGAACAAGGTTAGTTTACTTCAAACCCCTCCTTAGGACGCAGGCACAAATGAAAGCAATCACAGAGGGTTCTCCATGGGGAATCAATGGAAGAGGAGGCTATATGTTGGGAAAGCAAATGAAGAAGCATTTAACAGGGAAGGGAGTTCAACCACCAAATGCACAGAGCAGAAAAGATGAAGATAATGATGACGACGATAACTTGTAATCCAGCCTTGATGCAAGTAACATGTTTACTCGGTCTTGAATCCACTGTGTTAAAATGAAACATGCATTATGGATATTTTCAAGTTATCTTGGTAAACGGAATTCGTATTTAATGAGTAAATACAGTTACTATGCTTTGCAATTGGAAAAAAGAGGAAGATGGTGGTTTTTGAGGAGGTTTTAAAGACAGAGACTTCATGAACGAAGGTACCAGGTGTGAATCAGCCAAGGTTCTCTTTGCTTTTTACTCCCCTGAACCTTTGCTTGCCTGGCATCTTTTCACAGGATCTGTTTCCAAATGGTTTTCACCTTTCCTCCTATGGGGCTCCGGTCTGGACTGCTGTCTCCTCCTGTCAACTTGGATAAATCAGCTTCCATTTTTAATTTCTTCTCAATCCTACAGCTTCCCATCACCTAATCCAAGGTATTATACTTATTTGGTCATATGGCTGTAAGCTCTTTAAAGGAGGAGATTTTTATCTCTCTCATCATCTTTATCCTCTCTACCTAGCAGAGTGCCTGGCAGGCATTAGGTGCTCTATATCAATGTTTTTTGAGTTAATTATTGAACAAGGAGTAGTGTCTTTTGGATGGATTTTAGGTTAAAACATAAAGAGGAATAGGGCAGTGAGATTGGCCTTCTTTCTGTCCCTACACACCTGAGGTGGAGAGCATCTCTACTTCATGTGTGCAGTGCTGTATGCCAGGCACTGTTCTAAGTTCTTGACAAATACTCAAACACGCAAACATCTTCACATCAATTTTAGTGGATAACTATGGTTGCATTTCTCAACGGCCAGGAAGGGAGAGGAGTATACCCCCTTCTACCTGGGATAGGAGTTGGGGATTAAAACTCAATTTAATTAGGGGGAAAATACTCCCAAATGACACCTCATCTCTCAGGAGCAAATTATGAGTGAAGATCATGATAGTTAATAACAAAAATAAGGACTAAGGTGCACCTAATCCAAGTAATGCTATTTCAGTGGCTTCGTGTGTATTTCAAAGTTGGGCAATAAATAAGGAAGGCATAAAAAGAGTTGATACAAAATAGTGTGTTGGCAAAGAATACTGAAAATACGAACTGTTGGAACAAGAAACAGATCTGCCTTGGAAGATGTACAACCAGAATGCTCTTTAGAAGCAAGGGTAGTCAGACTGTCTCCCATACTTTGGACACATATCAGGAGGCACCAGTCTCTGGAGAAGTACATAATGTTTGGTAAAGCAAAATTTCTGAAAAAGAAGTGGCTGCAATGATGATGGGTTTTGAGGCTAGCACATGAATGGTGTTCTTTTTTGTTCTACACAGGGCTGCTATAGATTAGAAGCAACTCGATGACACTTAACAACAATGATAGAGTGCTTACTCTCTATAGGCAAGTACCAGGTGCAGCTCTGCAACTGCATCCCTGCCCATCCTCACCCTTCTGCCCCCAACCCTCACCTCCTTGTACCCCCATTATGTTTTTCCCAATAAAATAAAAATTTAAAAAATGAAAAGAAGTAGTATTTTTCACTCCATTCCCACAGCAGCCTTAAGAACTAGGCAGTATTTTACTCCCTTTATTTTAAAGGAGGAAACCAGGTTCAGAAAGGGGAAGGCACTTGCCCACCTGAAAGGGCAATCAGCATTCTGACTGAGGTTTGCTTGATTCCCAGTCTCAGCTTTTTTCTAGTCTGTTTACTGCCTACAGAAGTAGATTGAGGTTACTCAGCTGGGGTTTCAATACAAAACTAACCTGGTTCTTCATGCAACAGACCAATGGGAAACATTTTTAAAATAAAGAAAAGATCGGTTAGTCAAACAGCTTGACTGATAGGCGCAGTAAGAATAATTAAGTGACATTCACTTGATTGTAACTTACAGCAGCTTTATGCACAACAGGACAAATCACTGTCTTGTCCTGCACCAGCCTCACAACTATTGCTATGTTTGATCTAACTGCTACAGCCACGGAGTCAGTCTATCCCATCGAAGGTATGCCCCCTTTTCAGTGACCCGCCTTCTACTTTCAAGCATTGTATCTTATCAAGCATTATATCTTCTTTCTTATGGTTGCTTTCTTTCCCGAGAACATCCTAAAGTATGAGTTGACGTCTCACTACCTTCAGCTCTAAGGAGCATTTTGGGTTATACTTCCCCATGATAAGTTTGCTTATTCTTCCGGGAGTCCATAATATATTTAATATGTTTCATCAATACTATAATTCAAATGCATCAGTTGTTCCATCTTCTTTATTCACTGTCTAGTTTCTGCATCCATAGAGGTGACTGAAAATATCTTGGCTTGGGTCAGACATTCCTTGGGCCCCAAAGTGACATTTTTGTTTTTTAATACCTTAATAGCGGCCTTTTGTAGAAGATTTGCCAAATGGAATGTAATTTGACTGCTACATTACCAATCCCAACAGAGAAATCTGAGTTGGTTGTGATCAGAGACCCTCCATTAGGAAGACTGCCTCATCTTTCTCCCACGGAGTGACTGGTGGAGTCCAACTGCAGATTTTGTGGTTAGCTGCCCCAATATATTACACTCTCTGCTATTGAGTGCCTCACAATGAGTGTCAGAACTGACTTACAGCTTATCCTCCAAGAAGGTTTATAAGAGGCTGTGAATTGCACAGGAGGAGCCTGCCCATTCTACTCCTCTCAGAGCAGTTGGTACATTTGAACTGTGTGTCTTTGAGTTGTCAATCCAACACCTTAACCACTAGGCCACCAATGTACCCTATAATAACAATGTTGCTATTAAAATTTTACTGTCCAGTTGGAACCAGTTCATAGCAGATGCTGTATTAGGTTTTCATAGGCAGTAAAGTTTAGGGCTGTTGTACATAGGGTTGCTATGAGTTGCAGGCGACTCGACGGCGCATAACAACAACAACAACAAACCTCACAGAAGAAAAATGCTTATTTTTTGCCTGAAGAGCCCCTGATGGATTCGAACTATATGTCTTCAGGCTGGCAGTGCAAATCCTTACCACTAGAGCTCCCTACGATAACAATTGTTCTCATTTATTGAGCTTCACCTACATGGCAGGCATTAAGCTTGGCACTTAGAAGAATTCTGTGAAGTTACCTTTATAGTTTCTTTTATGGGCACTGAAACTGAAACTCAAGCTGAGAGACCTGCCCAAGGCTCAGGTGGCAGAACCAGAGTGGCTAACCTGGGAGGCTCTCAGTTCTGTGCTACACCTAAAAAAGAAAAAAAAAAAGGCTGTATCTGTAATCTCTATCTAATGCTTCCTCTCATGGGAGTCACTGCCACTGAACCAATTCCATTTTATTCAGAAAGTCGTGGAACGTGCATCAGCTTCTGCACATACAGGTGCATATGTCTAGTGTTATCTATTGACCTCCGTGCTCTGAGGCTACATTACGTATCATACCACTGTGTTTACCAAGATTCAGACTAAAATATTAAAGCTGTTTTGCCCTAGTATGTTCCAAAGGTCTTAACTTTCCCAAGATCTTCTGTGGACAAAAAATATATGCAGAAATGTTTAGAAGTGCTTTTCAAGGAGAGGAGCAAAGGGGGGGGGGAGGGATTTGTGTGGGGAGAAGGGTGCAACAATGAATGAACGGAATCCCAAAATCTCTGTAGATGTTCATTGAAATGAAAAATAAACAACCTAAATTAAAAAAAAAAAAAAAGAAGTTCTACTCTTTCTCCCACTGGCTTGCAGATTTACAAAGCACAGCAGTAGATTCAGAGTTCTGGAAAAGTGTGCAGTAAAAGAAGCCAATTTCTATAATTTACTCTAACTCAACCTGATCTATCTGAATCACAGAACTGTTTTTCTATTCGTGTCAGCTGAGGCAAACTTTAGAAGATACTGCAGTAGAGGGCTTAATAAAGAAAAAAAAGTAGGCAGGAAAAAGTAACCAAGCACAGATTCAGACTTATACTTGTTTCCAATTGTCCTTTGGTGCTTACATTTAGTTTATCTTTTTTATTTTAAGAAAATAAAGTTTTTTAAAACCAAAGACAATGCATGAGCAAATTGTCAAATTCTTTTGGCTCATCCTGTCTGTATCTTTTTGCTTCTGTCTCAACTCCATTCCCTTCTCCCAAGTTACCACTTGCCTCTAAGCCCCCAAGTTAGGAACTGCTCCCCAGTTGGGTCGTGCACATACAGTTGGAGGGCTGAGGATGATCATAATGTGCAGTTTCCCTTGGGTGCACAGCACACCCTTCACATTGCTAAAGCAGTGATTGGTTGACATCAGACACAGGGCCCACAGTAAAGATACGAGGGATTTCTGAGAAACACGGTAAGTCATTTGATACTAACAGTTTCTCTGCTTTTGCCTCAGACAGGAGTATTCTAAACACATCCTCAAGGGGAAGAAGGAGAAGACTGCCAACATATCCCTTCAAATCTCCAGCTTATGGGTGCTGTGATTTTTCTGTGTTTTCCATTTTCTTTTTCGACATACATGCTGTACATGTGTTTTATAAAACAGATGAAAGTCTTCAGTGGCGACTGCATTAGCTTACCCACTAAACAGAGCCGCCAACACGTTCAGGTAGAAGCTGTGACTGACAGTGCTATTATTACCTGCACGAATGAACACTTTCCCCTATCAAAGCCACTGTCTTCCAGTGGATTCCGAGCTATAGAGGGCAGAGCAGAACTATCTCCCTGTTGCCTAGGCTGTCTGTGCTTCTGTACAGACTTGGCTCGCCCCGTGACAGCTCCGTCCTGCAGAGCGCCTCCTGGGTTCGCCTCCTGGCTCGGAGCAGCCCATCACTATACCACCCTGGCTCCTACACCAGTTTTCCAGCGAACCTTCCTCCCCACCTCCCTTTACCAAACCAGTGATGAGGCAACGGGCACAGGGCCACCTTCTCCTTACCCACTCGAAAGATCAGATCGTCCTCGATGGGGTTCTCTTTTCGTTTCCCGGTGCTGTACATGCTGGCAGGCCTCTTGACAGCCTTCTGCTTCACATGGCCGCTCCCGGGGGACTTGACGCGCCTCTTGACACCCTCGGTGGTGGGGGACACGTCTGCCGAGCGGATCACCTTCAGTTTAAAGGGGCTGCCGCGGATGTGCTGGTCATAGAGCCTCAGCGAGAGCGTGAAGTCCCCTTCCTTCTGGACTGTGTACAAAAACTCATAGGTGCCGTTCTTGTTGTCCAGGATCTCGCCGTCGGCCACGCTGCCGTCGGGGGTGCTCAGCTCCGCCGTGAGGTAGGCGTTCCCGGTCTTGCACAGCTCCCCATCTTTGTCCTTGGTTGTTATGGTGACGGACATGGGCTGCCCGATGATGGTCTGCCGCAGCCCCTCGCCCGTGGCCACCGTCTCGGAGGCCACGGCGTTGGTGGTTAAAATGGTGCCGAGGTTGTGGATGGACTTCTTCAGGCCCTCAGTCTCCACGATGAAGTCCAGCTGGTCGTTCTCCCGGGGGTGCAGCGGGAAGTCCTGGTCGGCGAGCTCGTTCAGCTTCTCGCTCATCTGCTTCTTGACGAGCAGCACCTCGGTCTCCGTGCCATGGTTCAGGGCCTGCGCCGTGAAGTTGCTGCAGCTCTTAATGCTCTCCTGCCCCTCGAGCAGGGTGTCCAGCTGCGACTGAAGGACCTGCCGGAAAAACCGGGTGCCCGGTGAGCGCCGCTGGGTGTGGCAGCCCCGCGCCCTCCCCTGGGCACCAGCTGAGCCCTTTATCCACTGGAGCAGCAGAATGTTCTAGACCTGCCCATGGGGGTGGTGCTAGGTCTCTGGTATTTACCCTACTAATAGCTCAGTGAACCCCGTTCTAGAGCAAAACCCTACATGGCATTCCCAATATCTTTTTTTCTTCTCACCACGCCCTGTCTCTCCTACACACATATTTCTTGGGGCATTTGTTTCTCATAGGGCAAGCAGAACGCGTCACTACCCAGAGCGTGGGAAACTGATATGCCTGACATCTAAAATATTCATCATCCAGCACCTTTATTTCCAAACCTCCCCTAAATCTTACCACCTAAAGGAGCAGAAACTCACAAATAACAACTCTCCCCACCTGACGATCAGTACCTTTTTATCCCTGGTTTGGGGATTAAAGAAGCAAAGTTAAAGGCAGCAGTCAGGGTTCGCTCTGAAGCTGACTAACTGGTTGGTGTGGGTGAGGGTGCAATTAAAGCATTATTAGACATTATAATTAAGGAAGGAAAACAATCCAGTTTAACCCTGAATCCTGAAAGCATTGCTCTGTATTCAATGACATCTTTTGTCAAGTTAGACAATCACTCATTATAAATTGGTTGTAAGGTCATAGAAGATATTTCTTTAAAATTGTGACACTAGTGAACTCATTTAAATCCTCTTGGCTGTTATTAAACCCATCATACGATGCTGATTCTGACTCATGATGACCTTCCAAGGCAAACTCAAACGGCCCTCATATGATTCCTGTAAATATTTACAGAAGTACATTGCCACATTTTATTCCTGTGGAACAAGCTATCAACCTTTTGATGGGTTTGAACTGTCAACTTTCTGGTTAGCAACTCATTGCCTTAACAGTGCCACCAGAGTTCCTCCTGGTGTTCCTAGAATTCAGGAAGCTTGTGCCAAGCAGTGTAACTGGTATCACTACTCTGTTACAGAAACTCTCTAACGACTGGAGTCTTACTTTGTGTTTGAGGCCATAGTTGACTTCCAGTTCCATAAGCAGCACACTCTTCCGCACATTCAGTGTCTTCTGGAGCTCATCAAAAGTGGAATGGATGTCGTCCACAATGCTGGCCTTTTGGTTGGTTAGCTGATGAATGATTTCCGAGATGAACTGAAGGGCTGAATCTATTTCTGGGAGCCTGGGGGATAGTTGTTAAAAGATCATTTAACACCAACCCTGAAATATTCAATGATCTGTCTAAACATGGTTGTCTCAAAACATTTTTTATGTCTTTCATCATTGATTGAAAAATTGCAATAGAAGAACAGCATGAAAAAGACATAATTTACTGCTTTTGAAAGGAACTGAGAGTCCACATTTTTTCCAAGATATTTTTAATACTTAATGGTGAAAAGTTTTAAGATACTCTGAAAAGCCATGGTTTTTCTTCACACGCAAAGTCAGGATTTCATCCAAATTGGCAATTTGGATATTTTGGGCCATTAATTGAGGGGCAGGGTGGGTTCCTGTGCACTATTTAACCGGATGTTTAACAGACTTCTTACGGACACTAGATGCCAGAAGCATGTCTTCCCCATCCTTGTTCTTTGTCCCCAACATACAAACATAACAATCAACGTATCCTGACATTGCCAAGTGCCACTTCAGGGGCACAATCTCACATGGCTGAAAATGGCTGTTCTAAATGTGCAGTATCTTAATTTTCCCAATCACATGGAAAACTTACGGAAATTGAGAGTATCCAGGGAACTACTTCCAAGTTTCAAAGCTCTTTTATCTAGTATATAATAACAATACTTTTCTCACAATCAGCACAAAGATTTATTGGTTCTGCTTTTCAGTTAGGTATCTCCTCTTTGTTTTCTCTCCTATACTACACTGCCACACTGTTCTTCACTTCCATGCCACAGAGAGATCCCGGGAGCCGGAGATCACAAGGGGAACGGACCAATCCCCACTCTGTTCCACCTTTCCTGGCTCAATGGGAAGAAGCCTGTGTAACGTGCCTGTCGGTAGGTCAGGAACAGCAGCTCAGGAAGACTCCTCAGAGAGCCTGTCTTGAGGCAGGAGTTTCAGAGATCTTCTGAGAACATTTTCCTCATATGTACTTTACTCTTTTAATCTAAGTAAGGCACTAAAATAAAAAATCCACCACCCATAACTCAAGGAGGCTAGGAATCAAGGGGTAGTAGACAAGCTTCATCATTTTCCAGCTTATGATTACAGACCCATGAACAAAGCAGAAACTATTTATGACAGACTGACTGATCCCTTGAGAGGGAACATGAACCTGCCAGCCCACTAGAGAAGAGATTATAAGGCCATGCTTTACACATAAGGGGGCAACTAGGAACCTGGTGGATGTGAGCCGAGCTATAAGGCGTACTGCACCTTTTGTTGACAGCATCCAGCTGGACCTGGAGTGAGGCCTTGTGCTGCTCCACCACATCCTTGAGTGGAACTGTAGGGTGTTCTGCGTGCTCCCCCTCAGTGCACTCACGACACATGGCGGTCTCGCAAGACTGGCAGTAAAATTCCATCACCTGTGGGTAACAAGAAGAGAAAGCCACATTTGGTGCCACTGATTGGGTGCTTATTATGCACAGGTGCTTTCACTGAATCATCTCATTCGATTCTCAGCCTTCATCCCGGGATGCTGGCATCATGTCTGACGCGCTTTCACAAGAGTCAGTGAAGGATAAATTGTGAAGAACATATGATGTTGTGTGACAGGTCTCAAACAGAGGTGTCTGAAAACAAAGCTGCCATCACTGCTAGCTCTTCGGTTAACCAGATTGTAGTTCTCCACATTTATGCTTTCAGAATCCCAGAGAGCTTTGGAGCTTTCGTTTGTGTGGGTTACGCCTTTACTCTTTGCTGTTGAGTCAGAACTAACCCACACCTGACTGTCCAGTGGGTTTTCAGAGGCTGAGAATAGCACGGGAGGAGCTGGCCAACTTTTTCCCTCAGAGAGCTAGTGGATTTGAACTGCCTGCCTTAAAGTTGGCAGAGCAACTCTGTATCCAGTAGGCCACTATAGCTCCCTATGTGAGTTATATTTGTTGAATCTGAGGGGAAAATTTCTGTAGTTACATATTTAAAATAACAAATCTATTACATGTTAACATAAGTAATATTTTTAGGAAAAATATATTTTAAAAAGTAAAACACAACCCAAAAAGAATGGCCTAATTTCTTTCTTTTTTTTAAAAAAAACCCAACTTCTTTAGGATCTTATTTAGTAGAAAACAGCTGGACCCTCATAGCTGCTTCTGCAGTAACTGTCTCTATATGTTGTCTCTGGAAAATCCCAGTGTACACTCCAAAAGAGAATGAGTAAGAATGCAAAATAATATCATAATACTATTATGAAAATAGTTCAGACCTCCTGGGACCCATGTAAATCTTTTGGGGACGCACAGCAGTTCCACATTTGGAGAACTGTGGATGTATACAGAAGAAAGGAGCAGATAGCAGCTGTATGCATCCTAGCTCTCCTATTTCACTGACTTCTTAGGCAAATTCCTTTGCTTTTTTGCATCTCAAAAAATGGAGATGACAATAGTAATCCACTTTATATAGCTATCTTCAGGATTAAATAGGTTATTATTATACACGAAGAATTTAGATAGCACATAGTAAAATACAAGTAGTAGCTGCTATGATAACTAAAAGCTGTAAAAAAAACCCCTCCATATATGCTGATTATGCTGAACTCTGAGTAATAATAAGACAGAAAACCACAAAGTTCCTTTCCCTCCAGAGCAATCCTTTACTCTCTGGAAGTAACTTTTTAGTGGTTCTGCTTTTCAGTTAGGTATTTCCTCTTGTTCTCTCTCCTTAACTATATAGCCAAACTACCATTTGTTGAAGACACTATTTCCTTCCCATTGAATAGACTTGATCCCCTTTGTCAAATATCAATTAAACATAGGTGCACATATATATTTCTGCACTCTATGTCTTTGTGTGTCTCTTTTTACTCAGTACCTTCGTGTTGCAATTACTGTAGCTTTGTAGTGAGTTTTGAAATTGAAGGTACAAGGATCTAAATATAAGAACTCTTAATAGTAAACACAAGGGAAATATTCATCACCTGGCATTGTAGATTCTGATATGATACCAAAAGCGCAAACTACACTTTAAAAATAAATAAGACTTCATACTAAATTTAAAAAACAAACAAACAAAAACAACAACAAACTTCTGTGCCTCAAAGGCCATTTTCAAAAAAGTGGAAAGGAAACTGAGGAGAAAATATTTGCTAATCTTTTATCTTATAAGATATTAGGATTCTGAATCCTATAATACAACAATAAATATGACAACTCAGTTTAAAAATGGGTAGAAGATTATAGGGTTGCACAATCTGATGAATGAGTAGGGTGAAGGAAATGGGAAGGATCTTTTGTAAAAACAATGTATTCAAACTTTGTAAATAAATCAGAGTAATATTAAAAAAATTTTAAAATGGGTAGAAGATTTGAAGAAGCAATTTTCCAAAGAAGATATACAAATTACATGTATGAAAAGAAGTCAGAGCCATTCATCAATTCTTAGGGAAATGCAAGTCAAAACCACACGAGATACTATTTTACACACACTAGCATTGCTGTAATTTAAAAATAAAGTGGAAAATAACATGGGTAGGTAAGGATGTAGAAAAATTGGAACCCTTATCCATTGCTGGTGAGAATGCAAAATTGTTTTAGTCTATATGGAAATTTGTTTATGGATTCTTCAAAAAGTCAAACATAGATCATATATGATGCAGAAATTTTAATCCTAGGAATAGACCCAGGAAATAGAAAATACATGCCCACATAAAACCTTGTAAATGACAGTATTTATTTTAGCTGAAAAGTGGAAACCCAAGTGTCTATTACTAGATGAACTAATAAATGAAATGTGGTCTATTCATACAATGATGATTTAATAATAAAAAGGAATAAAGTACTGATATATATGGATGAACCTGGAAAACAGTATGCTGAGTGAAAGATGCCTGACGCAAAAGGCCCATATTGAATGATTCTGTTTATCAGAAATGTGCCAAATAGGTAAATCTGCAGAGACAATAAGCAGATTCGTTGTTGCTGGGGCTGAGCAGTTGAGGGAATGAACACGCGATTTCTCGTTGATGTGATGACAATGTTCTAGAATTAGGTCACAGAGAGGATCACACAGCATTAGGAAAGTACTAAAAGCCACTAAACAGTACATTTTTGAATTATTAAAATGGGGAATTCTACCTCAATTAAGAAAACCGGATGCAGCCTTGAAGAGAGAGCAGCAGATCTGGGTCACTGTCCCTGGGCCAGTGTCCTCAAGTGTGTCTTGGGAAGCGAAGGTCTTGAAATCATCTTGACGTGTCAAAAACTGGCCATTTTCAGATGCATGAGCATGGATGCTGACAGCTTTGGCTTCAGCCGAAGGCTAATTGTGAAAGATATATGGCTCAGCTGAGCTCGTCCATCTTGCATGAAATGATGCCGGTGCTCCCAGCTGGAGGGTGGGCCAGCAAGTGCTTATGTTGTTGATGGGTAGTCATCACTTGTGCTCATCATGGAGCAGAAGGCAGGACCATATGCATTACTGAGGTGTTGAAAAGGAGGGCTGGGCCCTTGCAGCCAACACTGTGGCTTTTGCAAAGGCACTGACAGTGATCATGGCCCAGGAAGTGGGGCCTTCTGAGGGGCAGCATGCTTAATGGGAATTGTTTTGCACCTGTGAACATCCTATTCCGGCAGGTGCCCTCTTTTGTGTTCCTGGGACCATGGAGCAAGCACAAATGCCTGCTTTATGTGCAAAGCACCCCTTAGATCACTGACTATTATCTTTATCTTTCTTTTGTGTTGGGACAATGCAGCAGTTTAATTAGAAGTCAGATGGTGCTACGGCACTTAGAGTAGATGACAGGGTTTCATCCACATGTGCTAATCAGCACCAGGCAGTTATAATGGCAGCATCCTGCTTTATTGTTAATGACCCGATTTTATTAACCTTCAGATGCTTGAATTGTTTTTAAAGATTTACCCATGGCAATTAACCACAGCAATTTATCTCTAATATTGCATGCATTTGGCCTGAATATGCAATGAGAAATCCCATTTCAAAGCAGCAGTTCACTAACTACTTGGTCTGTGATGAAATGACAGAGTGATTCAAGCCACACATTGCTAATTTTCCAAAGCCTCTTGCTGGTTTACGGATTTTACGATTCCAAAGAATTCTAATGACCCAACATAGAGAAAGTGTTCAAAGCATACTCTGATTAATAGCTCCATTTCCCTGGAAAAAAAAAAGTTATTTAAATGGTAAATTCTACCCCAATTAAAAAAAAACACCCCAAAACCAAAACAGATGCAGCTTTGAAGAGATAACAAATCTGGGTCACTGTCCCTGGATAATAATAGCCTGAGAGTGTCTTTAGCTAGATTTTAATTTTAATATTATTTGAAAAAATTTATTTAGTATAAGAATGAGAATGTTTATAACTAAAGGATTCCTTGTTTTTTATTAGAATTAGGATTGCTGATTGGAGCTCAAGAAAGAGATCTTTTGCACTTTCTATTTTCCCTTCAAGCAGTGACAACAAATTTCTCTTTCTGAAGTGTGTCTAAGATTGATAGTATTAAGAACAAGCCTCTCTATCACTAGACACCTGGGAGTCATCCTACACGCCCCTCTTCAGCCAATCTACCCAGTCAACACATTAAAAAACCCCCAAACCCATAAAAAGCCAAACAAACCCAGAGTCACTGAGTTGATTCCAATTTCAAAGGCTTTAAATCTTTATGGGCGAAGACTGCCCATGTTTCTTTTATGGAGTAGATGGTGGATTCAAATAGCTGATCTTTTTGGTGAGCATTTCAACATGCTTTGCACTATACCTCCAGAGCTCCATAATCAACTTATCAATAGCACCGACAGCCTGCCTGGTCTCTGGCTACATCAGCTCCTCTCAATCAGGCTCCTCGCTGGTTTTCCTACTTAAGGCTCAGCATCCTCATTTAATCTAACTGTCCGCATGCACATAAATTAGGACTCTCTGGACATTACAAATGGTTGTTGTTTGTCATTGAGTCAGACCGACCAGAGGTAGTAAATTGCATGGAAGGAGAATGCCCATCTTTCTCCCATGGAGCAGCTGGTAGATTCAAACTGTGAGCCTTCGGGATTGCAGTGCACCTTCTTATCACTAGGCCACTACTGGTGTTCAACTGTTAGATTCTAATTCAAGCGACACTGTAGAAGAAAAAACTCATTACTGTCAAGCTAGAATCGACTCACAATTGGCCCTCCTCCACTGGATTTCTGAGGCTATAAATTGCAGGGGAGGAGACTTAATTTTTCTCTCAAGGAGCTGCTGGTGGTTCTGTCCCACTAATGGCTAAAGAGGTTTGGCCTTTGGGTTAGCCAGACAACTTCCTGCAGACTAGACCATGAGAACTTCCTCTCAGAAGAAAGGCTTAGAGATAGACCTCTGAAAATCCACCACTGAAAAGCCAATGGAGAGCAGTTTTATTCTGGAACACATTGGATCTAGCTGCTTTATAAACACAAGAAAAATCTCATCGGGGCATTGCAGTGCTTAACATTCTTTACTATCTCCCTATCATTTACAGTAGACTCAGGTTCTTTAAAATGTCATCGAGTGCCCTTTGGGATTTGACCTGTCTCCTCTCTAGCCCATCACTCACTGCTGCTTCTGGTAACAGTAAACTGAAGTAGAGAATAACAGCCTCTTTGCTTTTTCTCTCGGTTCACTTAGCCCCCTTGTGCCCTAAATACTCATTTCTTTTCTCCTATAAATAACACATTGATCTCACACACAAAGAAACAAAGCCCTATTCAAACACATCCACATGTGTTTGCATAAATGTTATTTGTTTTTAAGAACATAATTTTTTAATGCCACCCAACAATCAATTTTGGGGCTTTATAATAATTTAACAATTTCCCTAATATTGCACATTTAGATTATTTCTAATATTTTGTTACAATGACATCTTTACTGTTGAGTTGCTTCTGACCTCGCAGGCCAGAGCAGAACTGCACCACAGGGTTTTCCAAAGGCTGGAAATCTTCAGGAGAACAGACTGCCTCAACCTTCTCTCATGGGTTTAAACCACTGGCCTTACAAACAGCAGTTCAATAATTAATCCACTGTGCCATGAGGGCCCATTTGTTATTATAACTAATATTCTTGTCTTGAGGGAAAAAAGACATCATGTTTGGAAAGGTGGAGGGTCAGTTAAAGGTAGGAAGACCCTCAATGAGATGGACTGACACTTTGACAGCAGCAGTGGGCTCTAGTTATTTTCCACATAGATTCCTATTAGTGGAATTACTGGATTAAAGAATAAGAGTTTACCATAAAGGTCTCATCACATTTTACTAAATCAATATAAACTTTCTGAAGAGGAATGTGCCCTCCAGTTAGTAGCATATCCTTATTCACAACTCAGCTCAATGCTGTGGAGTTAGTACCGACCTCCAGCAGGTTTTCAGAGGCTATAAATTGACGGCACCTAACAACAACAACAATAACGACAACAAATCACAGAGGAAGAGACTGACCTTCATTCTCCTGAGCTGGAAGATTCAAACCGCCAGAGAGGTGCAGCATTTTGGGTCTATCAACGCAACTCCCAAGCCTATGCCACTGTTGTGGTATGCCATCGGAATAGACTCACAGACAAGCAGCAGGTTTTCAGAGGCTGTAAATTGCACTAGAGGAGAATGCTGGTATTTCTCTCACATTATACCTGCCACCAAAGCTCCCTATATCCCCATTGCTGTGTTGTTATATGCTGTTGAGTCAGAACTGACTCATAGCTGACCTTCCAGTGGGTTTTTAGAGGCTATAAATCACACAGAAGGAGGCTGCCCATCCTTCTCCCAGGAAGCAGCTAGTGGATTAGAACTGTGTGCTTTTGAGTTGGTAGCACAATTCCTTACCCCATAGGCCACCAGAGCTCACTACATCCTCATAAGTACTGTTAATTATCTTTTAAAGAAAGTGTAGGCAATGTGAAAATTGAGTACTAGTGAAGCTTGTTGTTATTATGTGCTGTTGAGTCGCCTGAGACCCATAACACCTCTGTGTACAGAAGCTTTGAAGTCTGACTTATTCTGTCCTGCCCTGTCCTGAGCCAGTCTCACTACTTCTGACCACCAGCCCCCATTGCCCCAGTCACTGTATCAATCCATCTCGTCTGGGGTTAGGGAGTTCTATAGTTATATAGGGAGTTATATAGGGAGTTCTATATGGGTAAGCCATAGGGAGTTGTGCTGCTAACCCAAAGGGGGCAGCTCTGTCAGTTCAAATCCACAAACAGCTACTTGGATAAAAGATGTACAATCTCTTCTCATATACAATTTACAGCTTCTGAAAACCTGCTGGAGGATGAGCAAGAAGGTGATGCTGATTTGACGATGTACAACAACACATTTAATAGATAAGGTTTCCACATTCAATATATTGTAAGTAATCTAATTACGCTATGGCTTTCTTTAATTAAATAATTATTTTGCTTTTTATTGATTTATTTTTCTTTTCATAGGGACAACATGTTAAGCCATAATTCATTGAGTGAGTGATAAGCCAAAGGGAATAAAGCAACAGTTATGAGACTGGCTCAGGGAAGGGCAGGGTTCAGAGCTACTGTGCACCAGGTCGCTATGAATTGCAGGTGACACAATCGCACATAACAACAACAGGGGCCATGCATGTGATATGATTCAGTGACTCCTCAGCATTTTATGCAGCTATGGAGAGCATTAATTCTGTAAAACAGCCTTGTTTTAGATTCTGGTTACACCATCTAATGACATTGTTAAAAAAATTTTCATTTCTTCTATATGCATGTTATTAATATGACTATGGAATAATTGTATGACAACTTGGCCTACAAATGGAAAACATAGTAGCGTTTTCTTTGTTATCTACTATATAATCAATTTTCAGTTGTTCAAATGATCACAATTTTAATCAGTTTAGCAGATTTTATCTGCTGCTACTGAGTTGCGTCCCATCATGGCGGCTCTCCATTCGGTCTCTGAGCCTGTAGCTCTACAGGAGACTCCAAATCCCTCTCCTGAGGAGAGCCTAACCGTCAGCCATTCCTTAGTCGCCTAATACGTTACACACTGTGCCACCAGAGCTCCTTTAACAGGTTTTAGTGCCTGTTGGTGTTTTTTTTATTTGTAAGAGTCAGAATCCCAAATGAAAGTGTTCTAAAGTAATTTTCTCCGGACCAACTAATGCTACCTTAGCATCTCTTAACATATATCATTTAGACAAGTCAATAAGCTCAGAATTGGTGTCTCTGACTCCACTTTCTGCTATTCGATTTCTTCACAAACCAAAATAAAAATCCAAATGCCACCACCACCAGAAAAAAAACAAGCTGATGGTTAGTCTAACTTGGCTCATGGTAACCCCGTGTTCACCCAGGCGAAACTGTGCTCCGTGGGGTTTTCAATGTGTTTGCTCTTTCAGAAGTAAATTCCCAGACCTTCCTTGTGAGGCACATGTGGTGGATTTGAATTGCTAACCTCTTGGTGAGTAATTTAGCACTTCAACATTTGCACCACCTTGTCATTAAAATATTTGTTTCCTGTTGAAAGGTTTTAATGTATTCGCATAGTATGAAGAAAGAGCCTGGTGGTGCAAGAGTTAATGGTTTGGCTGGTAGTCTAACGTCTGGCAGTTGGATCTCATCCAGCAGCTCCTGGGAGAAAAACCTGTTCACCTGCTTACAGTAACAATTATAGCAAAAAAAACCCCTATTGACTTGCTTCCAATAAAGATTATAGCAAAAACCTATAGAGTGATTCAGTTTTGTCTAAAAGGAGCTTGGGTGTTGTAGTCCATAGGGATGGACATTGCTAATGTAAAGGCTGAGCCTCCGTGACAGTCTGAATCCACCAGAAATTCCAGGGGAGAAAGATGAGCAAACTCCTCCCATGTAATTTACAGCCTTGGAAACCCAAAGGAAGGTCAGTTCCAATTCAACTGCAGTGAGTGACTTTGTTCACATAGGGTCACTATAAGTTGGAATCAATTCTACAACACCCAACAGCAGGTTGTGGAATTTCAGTCAATATTTTAATAATATTCATTCCACTCTCTCCTCATCTATCTTTCCAGGCTTATTTCCTCTATTTTCCTGCCCAACTGTATCTCCATCCTCATCACTGACCGTCCACCTTTTCAGCATGATATCCCTTTTCAAAGAATATCCCCTCATAACAACATGCCCGAAGTATGTGAGATGAACTTTTGCTATCCTTGCCTCTAAGGAACACTCTGGCCTCACTTTCTTCAAGATATATTTGCCTGTTTGGCAGTCCACGGGATATTCAGTACTCTTTTTCAAAACCACAGCCCAAAGGCATCGATTCTTCTTCTGTTATCCTTATTCATTGTCCAGCTCTCAGATGCATAGCGTCTGACTCCAGGAGAAAACAACTGCTGCATCCATCAAAAATCAGTGGAAGAGATGGTCTGAAGGTAAATGCTAAAGTTTATTTTGAAAGCTGAGAATTTAAAGTTCCTTCTACAAAGAGGAAGATTTGAAACTCTTTCTGCAGAAAGTCAAGGACTTCAGTCTTTCATATGGATTGCATCTCAACATCAAGAACACAAAGACTCTCATACTGGGCCAATAGGTAGCATCATGCATAGCATCTGACTGAAAAGACCAAAGTAACTCCATGAACAACAGCTCCAAACCTTGCCCTATCCTGAGCCAAATGCACCATCTCTGACACACCTGACCCCATGCCACTGTGTCAGTCCATCTAATCTAGGATCTTCCTCTCCTGCATTGCCCCTCCAATTTTCCAAGCATGATGTCTTTCTCCAAGGACACCAGTCCTTGGGACCATTCTGCTGGTGACATGCCCAAAATACGTGAGACGGAGCTTCAAAATCTTTGCCTTCAAGGAGCAACCTGGTTTCACCTTCTCCAGGTCAAACACGTTTATTCTCTTGGTCATCCATGGAATGCTCAGTACTCTTCTCTGGCACCACAATTCATCTGTCATCCTTAGTCATTGTCCAGCTCTCAGACACATGGCAAGCAATTGGAAAAACTACAGCCTAAGATCAGAATCTTAGTCTCTAGACTGACACTGTTGCACTTCAGCACTCTAGAGAGGTCCCTGAGAGCAAACTTTTCTAACACAACTCGCTTTTTTATTTCCTCACTGCTGGTGCCAAAAGTGTTGATTGTGGATCTGAGCAAGCTGAAATTGCTAACAACCTCGATCTTTTCTCAATCTATCATGATGCTACCTGTTGGCCCAGTGATGAGAATCTTTGTTTTCTTGATGTTGAGATGCAATCCATGTGGAAGACTGAAGTCCTTGACTTTCTGTAGAAAGTGTTTCAAGTCCTCCTCTTTGTAGAAGGTACTTTAAATTCTCAGCTTTCAAAATCAACTTCACACCATTTCTTCCACTGATTTTTGATGGAAGCAGCAGCTGTTTCCTCCTGGTGCTCATATTCTAAACACTATTCTTGGAAAGGCATTTCCATTTTTTTTTAAACCCCACACTCCAATATCACTGCTGGAAAGCTGATTCCAATTTACAGAAATCCTATAATACTAAGTAGAACCACCGATAGGGTTTCTGACCCCTTTATGGGTGCTATCTCTTCTATATCCTACAGAGCAGCTGGTGGATTTGAACTACCAACCTTTGGATTATTATCCTAATACTTAACGGACTGGGTGTCTACATTTATATCAGTTCTTTTTAAAACATAGCTCAGCATGTAGCTCTCTGGATATCTGATTTGATACAGGAGACATGTTTTAAAAACAAAAGGAGACATATCGTGGACATTAATCTAACTATAGTATCTAAAGAGACTGTCATGGCACATAGACCAGTGGAACAGAATCGAAAGCCCAGAAATTAACCCTTCTATCTATGGTCAAACTGATGTGTGACAAGGAAACAAAATCTATCAAATGGGAAAACAATTGCCTCTTTAACAAACGATACTGGCAAAACTGGACTACTCCTTGCAGAAAGATGAAACAGGATCCACATCTCTCACCATCCACAAAAATCAACTCAAGATGAATCAGAGATCTAGGCGTAAAGTCCCAAATCATAAAAATCATAAGACACAAAGCTGGACCAAGCTCAGAAGGCCTTGCCTTATAAAGAGGCTTTCAATACGGCCAGAAATGCACAATCAGGAGACAGTTATAATTGGAACCATCTAAAGATTAAATCTTTTTCTAACAAGGTGAAAAGAAAACCTAATGACTAGGAAAAAACACTTGGCAAGACCATCTCAGATATGGGGTTCATAACAAGAGTATGGAATCCTCTAGGCCTCCACAAGAAAAAGGCTTAAAACCCAATTACAAAATGGGCAGAAGACATGGAAAGACTTTTCACAGAGGAAGATGTATGGCTGGCCAACAGACACATGAAGAAATGCTCAAATAATTGGCAATAAGAAAGATGCAAATGAAAACCACAATGAGATACCATTTCACCCCAGTAGCAGTGGCAAAGTTCAACAGGACAGCAAGTAATAAATGCTGGAAAGGATGTAGAGAGATAGGAAGTCACATACACTGTTGGTAAGATTGTAAAATGGTATAACTCTAGAAGGCAGTTTGGTGTTTCCTCAAAAAGCTGAACATAGAAATTCCATATGACCCAGCTATTCCACTGCTTGGAATATATCCTCAGAAAATTAGAACTGAGACACAGAGATTCATATACCAATGTTTAGAGCAGCAATATTCACCATGGCAAGAACATGGAAACAGCCCAAAAGTCCAACAACAATTAAAAAATTGAGAAACTGTGATACATTCACATGATGGAATACTCAGGAGCGACAATTTAAAAAATTACTGCATAAATTAGGAGGGACTGGAGAGCATTATGCTGAGCAAACTAACTCAGTCTCATAAGGACAAATACTGCATAAAACCATAATTATAGAAAGACAACTAGTAAAAGTATATAAGGATCCAAGGGAGGGTGAGAGCACAAGGGTGAGGATGGGCAGGGAGAACATCATAGAGCTGCATATTTGGTGGGTCAAAGGAGGGGTGGGTAAAGGAAATGGGAAAGATATGGTGGGGATCTGGAAAGACAGGCTCATGGTGGGACATAGTCCAATGATGATTAATTTTATAAAACATAATAAATAGGAATGACTGTATGAAGCAAAATGTGAATGAATAGTCTGAAACACAATGTATATGAACTTTGTAAGCAAACCAATAAAAACTTTTTTAAAACCCACCAAAAAACTAACTTATGGTGATAATTACACCACTCAATAAAATTACTAAAAATCATTCAACTATATACTTGATATAGATACATTTCATTTAAAATATGATATAAAATATGTCTCAATAAAGTTGTAAAAAATAAAGCAAACAAACAAAAATATAAAGTGATAGCCATGCTTTTTAGCACTTAAAAGAGGTCTTGGCAGCCTACTATTTGGTTCTAAAAGCCTTCTGAGGTCCCAGCTCTTCTCACTATTTCTTAGTTGTTGGAATTGACGGAAAACCTCATAAGCAGTTCCTTACTTCACCTCTGCCTTGCATGCGGACTTCTGAGTTGTAAAACAACCCAGTGGTAGATAATTTGCTCCAAGACTTAAGAACAATAAATGACATAGTTGAACTTCTACATCTTGTGGTTCCTAACCTTTATACTACAATAGACAAAGTGCTAGTCAATAGGCCTTTTATTGTAAGAACTACCTTCCCTCTGTAACTTGATTTGTGCCACTATTAGAGCCTCTACTTGGAATATTATTGCTTTTTAATTTTTGACTCATGTGCTTTTAACTTGTTAGTTAAATTTGTGTCTTCTAGGCTGCAACACTTCCATGATACATCTTCAAGGATATGAACATGTACGGCTAAGCACAATTAATAACAGTGCATCTAAATTCCAAAATCAATCTCTATATGTTTCCTATTGCCAAAGGGGCCCTTTAGAGTAGTGAGAGAAGATCTTCACCCTGAAACCTACAGCGTCCCTTTTCAGCAGAAAGTAGCTAAGAGAATACGCTGTCCCCTTTTCCTTATGAATCAAGGTGAAGTCTCTCTCAGGGAGGAGTGATAGGGAATGGCAAAGGACACACTGACAAAGGAGATTAATCAGAACTGGCTTTGACAAGCACTGTGGCAATTGGACAATTAAAACAGACTTACAAGGGGCGGGGAAAAGAACGAACTGGGGAGGAGGGTAGAGAAAATAGGGCAACAATGAATGAATGAAAACCCCAAATCTCTGTAAATGTTCATTAAAATTAATAAAATTTAATAAAATAAAAAAAGAGGTCTTGGCAGCAGGTTTGCCCAATGAATTGAGTTGTGTGACTTCATGACTGCTGTTTCCATGAGTGTTGACTTCGATCCAAGTCAAATGAAACCTTTCACAACTGCGATCTTTTTTCCATTTATCATGTTCTTCATTGATCAAGTTGGAAAATTTTTGCTTTCTTTCTGTTGATACGTAATTCATATGGAAAGCTACAGTCTTTGTGTTGTTATTGTTGTGTACTATCAAGTTGAAACCCACCCATAGCTGACCCTCCAGTGGGTTTTCAGAGGCAGTAAATTTAAACCCTCCAGTGGATTTTCAGAGGCTGGTGGATTTGAACCGCATATTTTCGGAATTGCAGCAAAGCTTCTTGCCAGTAGGCCTCCAGTCTTTGAGTATCAAGGGTCAATAAATTCTTCTTGGTATTGTGAAAAAAAAAATAAAGAAAGAAAACGGCTGTCATATATCATTAGAAATAGTAAGTGTGAAATGGCATCAATAGATAAAGGTAAGATGTAGAATTCAATAAACATCTTCATCTCAATTCAGGAAGAAGTGATGGAAGACTCATGCATTAAGCAGATGATAGAACTTTTGTTGCTAAAACTAAGGAGGACCTGTCTACGGCCATACCACCCTGAATGTGCCCGATCTCGGAAGCTAAGCAGGGTCGGGCCTGGTTAGTACTTGGATGGGAGACCGCCTGGGGATACCGGGTACTGTAGGCTTTAAAAAACAAAACAAAACAAAACAAAACAAAACAAAAACCAAAACAAAAAAAAAGACTAAGGAGGATCTGAAGCGTTTGCTATAGAGTCAAGGACTGTAGTCTTCAATATGGATTGAAGCTCAGCATCAAGAAGACAAAGATTTTCACCACTGGGCCAATTGGGAGCATCATGATAGATGGAGAAGAGATTGAGGTTGTTAACAATTTCAGCTTGCTTGGGTCCACAAGGTACACTCTCGGCACCAGCAGTCAGGAAATTAATAGATTGATTGCTTTTAGAAAATCTGCTGTCAGGGACCTCTCCAAAGTGCTAAAGAGCAATGATGTCAGTCTGGAGACTAAGGTGTATCTGATTCAGGCCAAGGTCTTTCCAATTGCTTGCTACACATCAGAGAGCCAGACACTGAGTAAGGATGACAAAAGAAGAATCGATGCCTTTGAGTTGTGGTGCTGGAGAAGAGTATTGGATATACCATGGATTACCAAGAGAATAAACAGGTCTGTCCTAGAGAGGTTAGCAACCAAGTTGCTTTTTGGAGGCAAGGACGTTGAAGCTCTGTCTCATACTTTGGGCACATAGCCTGGAGGGACTAGTTCTTGGAGAAGGTTATCATGCTTGCAAGAGTGGAGGGACAACACAGAAGAGAAATACCCTGGATGAGATGGATTGACACAGTAACTGGCAGGTAGCAGATGTCAGAGTCAGTATGACTGGTTCAGGATAGGGCAGGGCTTCAGAGCTGCTGTACACAGTGCAACTTAATGGTACATAACAACAGCAAGCAGTACAAACAGTTAATGGACTCTTGACTAAGTGAAAGGTTAGAAATTTTAATCCACCCAGAGGTGACTCAGAAGAAAAGCCTGCCAATTTACTTCTAAAAAATGAGCACAGTGCATGAATTAGGTTGACTTAATGGCATCTGGTAACATTTTTGAACACTTACTCTTTATTTTATAGGAAATAAACATATAATTCTCCCATTAATCTTATATGATAAGTGCTATTGTCATTTTATCTCTACTGTTTGTTGGATATCATCTGTCTCTTTAGTTGAAGTTAAGAAACACCAGTTTTTATAAAACCTGCCTAAGAGTTAAACAGCAGGAATCAGAACCAGGCAGTCTGAGTTCTGAGGCTGCCCTCTCACCCAGTTTACAATCTACCTCTTTGGGTCACATAGTGTTATGGATTAAAGTCAGTAGGTAAACCAAAGGCTGTACCTGGAACACCTCCTTGGTAGTTTGAATTCACCAGCAACTCCACAGGGTAAAATTGGGACAATCTCCTCTTGCGATTTACAGTCCCCAAAACCCAGTGAAGAATCAGTTATGTTGTTAATAGGTGTGGTCGAGTCAAGTAGGATGCATAGCGTCACTATGAATAGTAGATCAGAACTCTGATATGATGCTAGGAAGGGTGAAGGGTCGGCGAAGGAGAGGAAGACCCTCAACCATGTGGACTGACATGGTGACAGTCGCAATGGGCTCTTATGTGGCAGGAAATGTGAAGATGGCCCAAGATAGGAATCAGCTATGAGTTTGTTCTAACTCAACGACAATGAAGTGGAGAGGCAGTGAAAGTTAGGTTGAGATCCTAACCTCTGATATCTATAACTTGAAAATGGGTGGTTGAAGATGTTTCCTTGTCAATATGAGGTTATTCTGGAGGAGGGTATTCCCAGCCAAGTCTGAGGGGTGTCATATAAGGAGAAGAAGACACTCAGAGGAAAGACTGCGATGGGATGAGCGACTTAGGGTGCAGCTGCAAATCAAGGAACACCTGGGCTGATGAAGGCTAAGTGAGAAAAGGAAAGATGATCCTCCGAAGCCTTTGAAAAGATCATGGCCTTGATGACACCTGAATTTTGTTGAAAGTCATCTCCTTTGCACACATTGTTGAGGCAGCCCTGTATAACTAACATAACCAGAACCAACGATCATCAAATCAATTCCAAATTACAGTGCCTCTATAGCATGAAGGAGATTGGCACTGTAGAGCTTTCAAGGCCCTAAATCTTTATAAAAGAGGACTTCTATGGAGCAGCTGGTGGGTTTGAACAACCAACCTTGTTGGGTAGCAGCTGAGCACTTGTGCTACCACAGGTGCAGGAAACAAATACACATAGCTAATATATAAGACAACTCTACAAAGCTTTCAGGAACCCGAGTGGTGCCGTGCATCATGTATTGGGCTGCTGACTGAGAAGTTGAGTAGCTCAAATCCACTAGCCACTGCATAGGAGAGAGATGGGCACTTTCTTCTTCTGAAGATTTACAGCATCAGAAAACAGGGGACAGCCATTATGAGTCAAAACTAACTTAACAGCAGTGAATGTTGTTGCTGTTTTTGTTTACATACATTTCCTCCCTCATTGCTGTTGAGCGGGAACTGACTCCTGGCTGACCCTCCACTGGGTTTCTGAGGTAAATGATGTGAGAGGTGATCATCCATCTTTCTCCAACAGAGTTGTTGGATTCAAACCCCTGAAAGGTGCTGCCTTTGTGTTGGCAACACCACTTCCTACAGATTAGTCCACCAGAGACCCCGGTGGTATGCACAGCTGTCAATTATCTGAGGGCATACACAGATTCTCTTTAGTTTTTGATAATTCCTATATTAGTAATTGGGAAAATGTGTATCATTCATAATCTTTATTTATTACCCAGGAATCACATACTTTCAAATTCTATTTAGTGTTAAGGCATAGATTCTATGAGTAGGGGAAAAAAATCCCCACTAGACACATAAGAACTCTAATTAATTAACATTGCAATAATCATTTTCAATTTGTAGAACTTATCCATTATTAAGTCTTCATACATAATTCATTGCACAGATGTTTATGTGGGTCAGAGCATGCACAGCTTGCAAACAGTTACTGGTTTGCTCTTCTGGGGATACTAACAATATGTACTAAGTAAACACAGTGAGATTGACTTTATTACTTAAAATAATTTTCATCAGTATGAAATATGAAGGCAAAACAGTCTAAAGATTGGTTAGGAAAAAAAAATTTAAATGTTTCATGTTCCAGGTGGAGTCCGGTTATACTGTATACACTCAAGTATATTCAAAGCCCACTCAAAGCTAAAAGCTATTTGCTGCAGTTACTCCACTTACATTCCCATCGTGGTTTGGGCAGGAGAGAGGCTTTCCAGCAGCCACGGCGGTGACCGTCTCCAGGATGGAAGACTCCTCAACATTGCTGCCTGGCGTTCGCTGCAGCACGTCCATTAGGTTTGTGATGAAGAAGTTGTTCTGAAGCGCAGCCACCCCTTTCTCGGGCAGGATGGAGGTCTGACGGCACACAGGGCAGGACAGGGTCAAACTGTGAGCAGGAATATAGTTCTGCAGGCACCTGTGGCAGACACAGAGGTAGGAGGCCATCAGCACAGGAGGGTTTATGGGACAGACCACCACCACCACACATGTAATCAGGTCCTATATGAACCATCCTGTGTAAGTGCCTTTCATGGTCTCCTCTACTGAGCGGGTATTTCAGAAACCAAGAGATAACCTGTGCTCACCTTGGCCCTGGAAACTGCTCAGACAAATTATTATGCTCCAGGAGAAAAATGATGTCATTGACTTCCACAATACTTCCTGTTGTTCACTGTTATCGAGTTCATTCTGACTCATGATGACACTGTGTGTGCAGAGAGGAACTGCTCCATGGTGTTATCAGCTGGGATCTCTGGGAAGCAGATTGGAAGATATGTCTCTCAAAATACCTTTGGGTGGCTTTGAGCTACCAGCCTTTTGGCTTGTAGTCAAGCACTTAACTGTTTGTGCCATTCAGGCTACCTAGAGTCACATGAAGTATGGTCCATGGGTGAGCAGTGTGGACCTTGCCCAGGAGCCATGGGGGACATGCAGAATTAGGCCCCACCCCCAGACCTACTGAATCAGATCCTCAGAGAATTTATATGCACTTTAAAATTAGGGAAACTTCAGTCTGGGATATCTAGTGTTGTACTTACAAACTTAAGATTAAAATCTGGAATAAGCAAGTAAAAAAAATTAACATTGAAACTTATTAAACAAGATCATTAGCAGATTTCAGATATTAAAAACATACCAAAGTGGAGATGACTGAAGTCTTGGACTTTAAACACATCAAAGTGGAAGTGGTTGAAGTAGGGATAAGATCCCAGAGTCACAGCAGCAACATGAGCTCTTCCCCTTGCCCCTCCCTGCAGACTCCGTGACACCACACTCCCTAGGTTCTCCTGTCTGCTAGATCTTTACTCCTGAGTCAGTGCCTTTCAGAGATAAGGAAGGCTCTATTAACAAGCCCTCTTCTCTCCCCAGGATATTAGATCCACATGCATGACTACAGAAAAGCACATTTATATTTCTTGCAACATGTCCCCTCTGTGCCATAGATCTGTATCCCAGCTATTTTCTTGATGTCTCTTGGATGTCAAGCCCTGACACTTGACAGGGCCAACTTCTCGTCTAAGTGAACCAGAACACTAGGAGTTATTCTTCAGTCATTCCACTTATCCCCCTTTATTTCCCTTATCCCTAAAGTTTGTTAAGATTTAAGTTCTCTTATTCCATTAACCTTGTACTTGGCATTTCTACACCCAACTTTGTCCTTTTTAAAACCATCACCACTTCACAGTAAAGTGATTCTTTCCAAGTCCAAAAGTAAACATTTCAGTCTCCCTCACTGCCATAGTCAACATTAAAACCTTTCCATGGTCTTCACTGATTTACAACAAAGATAAGACTGTATTATTTGGCAACATGGACTATACACCTAAGCATTTTCTTGTCTTTCCCCACTTATTCAGTCATGTCAGCCATGCTGGGCTTAAGTTCATCCAAAGCACCAAGCTCCTTCTCACTGTAACACACCTAAAATTCTCTCTATCCATCACTTTTTGTTTCATTTTCAATTATTCTTGGTTTGCTTATCCATCACTTTTTGTTTCATTTTCAATTATTCTTGGTTTGCTTAATCAATTCTGCAAAGAATCCTTTTGTAATTGGAATCAAGTCCCTCCTTATATGGTCTCTGGTTACTTCTAGTGTGTAGTATTTACTTGTCATTTTCATTTCCTATTAATCTGAACAATTTTCTCATGAAATGGTTTAGACGAATAGGACTGGGTCTCCACTAGGCAGTAAGCTCCGTAAAGTCAGGTACTATTGTTTTGCTCTCTTTACAAACCCGATGATGGCCTTTTGGAGGATATGTAGGGGGACACACTGGGGTGAGTGAGAGAGTGATGAGATGCCGTTCAGGGAGTGGCTGGTGTATGGGGGTGTGTGGTTAGCAGGAGCTGGTGTGAAGAGGTCTCAGGGTTCCCTTTCCTGACTGACAATCCCTGAAGTGCGGTCACTACAAAACAAAATTATCACATTCCTATTTTAAGAAAAGTTGCTGGCAACTTCAAAAAGAAATCATTTCAGTGCACGAGATGATACAACACAGCATCTTTGATTTGCTTGGGATCTTCTCACGGCGTCCTCGGTACCATCGAGTTGGAACTGACTCACAGCTGACTGTCTCCTTGTTTTCCACAGCTGCAAGCTGCATGGGAGGGGACCGGCCATCTTTCTCCTGATTTAGGATCTTAGGATCTCACCAATCCCCACAACTAGTTATGAGATGGAGAAGGCAGGTACAATTGGATTAGTCCCAACAGAGAGAGGGCAGAGGCCGACCCAGGGAAGTCCAGAAATGTGGACTCTCTCACCAGTTAAAGAAACAGGAGCCACAAACCAGACAGCTGAACAATGACTTGGGAGTCGGGCAGCCCTGCAGGGCTCACAGAGAGAGGCTCTGGGTGTTGGATATAAAGAGTGACATGTTTGTCAACTGCTGTAAATCAAATATAGTAATAGCATTTCTAGAAGTGTTGAGAGTTGTAGAAAGGCTTCAGGCCTCTTATTCATAGAGTCACGCTCCACTTGAAGGCAATCAACAATAACAACTGGGACACATGGACTGTGTGTCATCCTTTACGTTTTAGCCACCATCACTGAGTGAACAAGGAAAAAAACGCACCCAATCAAATCACACTCTTCATTCATAAGAAGACTTCTGGGAAATGAATTACAAAGTATAACATGAACAAAGTAAAATTCAAAAGAATTTTACCCTGAAACAGGGGCTTTCACTGTTAATGTCAGATGGATCTTGGCTGGAGGCAGAGAACAGATATTTATTTTTGTTTTATGGACTAAGAAAATGCATTTGACTATTTGGGTCATAATAAATTATGGATAATGAGAATTCCAGAACACTTAATGGTACTCATGTGGAACCTATAGATAGACCAAAATGCATTCAAACAGAACAAGGAGATACTGCATGGTTTAAAATCAGAAACAGTATGCAACAGGGATGTATTCTTTTACTACTTCTATTCCATCTATATTCTGAACATATAATTGAAGCAGCTAGATAACCCGGAGGTGAAAAAGATAGCATCAGGATTGGAGGAAGGGTCATTAACAACTTATGCTTTGTAAATTATAGAGCCTTGCTTTTGGTAAATGAAAAAGACTTGAAGCACTTGTTGATGAAGATGAAAGATTATATAGTTTTCAGTATGAAGTATATCTCAACATACAGAAAACAAAAATTCTCACAACTGGAATAGTTAACAACATGATAAATGGAGAAAAGAATGAAGTCATCAAAGGTTTGATTTTACTTGGATCTACAAACACCAGTGGACGCAGCGATCAAGGAATCAGGCAGTGGAATGTACTGGGTAAATCGATGCCTACTACTTCTCTAAAATGTTCATGGGCAAGGATTTCATTTTAAAGGCTAAATGAGCTATGGTATTTTCAATTGCTTCATATACATGTGAAAGGTGGACAGTGAAAGAAGATCAGAGAATTGATGCCTTTGAATTATGGTATTAGCAAAAAGTAATGAATATACTATGGATTACTAAAAGAACAAGTAACTCTGTCTTGGAAGAAATGCAATCAGAATGTTCCTCGGAAGCAAGGATAATAAGACTTTTCTCTCATATACTTTGGGCATGTGATTTGGAGGGGTCATTCCCTGGAAAGGGAGCTGTGGTGATTAGTGGTAAGGAGCTGTGCTGCCAAGCCAAAGGTTCCCAGATCAAATCCATCAGCTGCTCCGCAGGAGACTGATGGACAATCTCCTCCTGTGCAATTTACTGCCTCTGAAAACCCACTAGAAGGTCAGCTAGGAAATGGTTCTGACTAGACAGAAAACAACAATTCATTGAAGAAGGACCCTGTGCTTGGGAAACAGAGAGCTGGTGAGTGGAGACGCTCAAGGAGAGATGGGCTAACACAGTGATTGCAACTAGATATGGGCTTAAGCAGAGACTGAGTATGGTATGGGATTAGGCAGGGCTTCTTTCTGTTGTACACAGAATGGCTCTGTGTTGGAACCATCTCCACAGTGCCTGGCAATGTGTGCTACCTACCACAAGGGGCACCGGCAGTTCAACAGTTAAGTACCTGTTAACTGAGAGGCTGGTGGTTTGAATTGTTCCAGTAGCTCTGAGGGAAAACCTGTGCAACACTAGGGCTCCTTTTAATTAACGTACAACAAACAACAACTCACTGTCATCAAGTTAGTTCCAACTCATAGCTGACCCTACACTGGGGTTCCAAGAATGTAAACGCACGGGAGGAGACTACTCAACTTTCTCACTCAGAGCTGCTGGTGGATTCGAACTGTTAGAAAGGTACAGCCTTGAGGTTAGCAGTGCCATTCCAGATAGACCAAGCTAACAGAGCTCTCTTTTAATGTAATATGCTGTTTTTGTAGTTATGTGCTGTCAAGTCACTTGTCAAGACCCTATGTACAACAGCTCTATCTTGAGCCAACCTCATTGTCTCTGACACATCTACCCCATTACCCTACTCACTAAGTCAATCCATCCCAAAAAGGTATCTCTCCATACTTGCGCTGTCCTTCTACCCTTGCAAGCATGATGTTCCTCTCCAAGGACTGGTACCTCTTTGCAACATGCCCACAGTATGTCAGACGGAGCTGGAAAATCCTTGCCTTCAAGAAGCAGCCTGATTTCACCCTCTCCAAGATGAACCTGCTTGTTCTCCTTGCAGTCCATGGTATATTCAATACTCTTCTTCAGCACCACAGCTCAAAGGCATCAATTCTTCTTCTATTATCCTTAGCCCAGCTCTTTGATAAATATCTAGTAATTGTTAAAGGCATGACCTGGGTCAGGCATATCTTAGTCTCCAGACTGACACTGTTGCTCTCCAGCACCCTGGAGAGGTCCTTGAAAACAGATTTTCTCAGCGCAATTCTTCCAATTTTCTGGCTGCTGGTACCAAGAATGTTGATTGTGGAACAAAGGAAACTGAAGCTGTTAAAATCTCAATTTCTTCACCTTCTATCTGACCCATTCATGAGAATCTTTGTTTTCTTCATATTGAACTTTAATCCATATTGAAAGCTGCTTTCTTGATCTAGCAGCTAGTCCTTGACGCTTTTGGTCTTCCTTAGTTTTGGCAATTCAGGTTGTTTCAGCTGCATAACACAGGTTTTTTGACGAGTCTTCCTCCAAACCTGATGCCAAATTGCTCATCATAGAGCCCAGCCTCCCAGATGATCTTTTCTGCATATAGTATGAAAATGTATGGCGATAAGATGCATCCCTGGTGTACAGCTTTCCTGATTTTGAACTAAGTAGTGTTTCCTTGCTTTATTCTGATGGCTGCTTCCTCGTCCAAGCATAGGTTTCACATAAACACAATCAAATGTTCTGGGATTCCCATTCTTCTCAGAGTCAGCCACAGTTTGCTGTGATCCATACAGTCAAATGCCTTTGTTAGTCAGTGAAACACAGACAGACATTCCTCTGGTACTCTCTGCTTTCAGCTAAGATCCATAAAACATTGGCTACAATATCCCTAGTGGCCTTGCCTTTTCTAAACCCAGCCTGCACATTTGACAGGTCTCCATTTTTTGTGCTGTTCCAATCATTATTGGATAATTTTCAGCAGGCAGGATCTTGCTTGCATGTGGTATTAATGTAATATAGTGACTATAAAATATATCTTAATGTTAATATCATACCCTTGAATTCTAGTTTGAGATTAGCCAGAGAAAACCTATCTAAAAAATTTTTAAGTGTATATATATACTTCACAGATGAATATAATACAGTGCAAAACAAGCAGACAAGAAAGAGTAAAGATGTCATAAGCGTTCTGACTACGCAACAAAAAAACATTAAATGAGATGAGTGTGCTTTCCAGAATACCTTAAGGTGAAATTTAGTAAACAGTCATCAATGCTTGTAGTGAATTAGTTAGAGTTAATGGCTGTCTGAGTTAATTGAATCTTCAGGATTCTGTAAGATTTAAATCCAATTATACTTCCGCTGGTCAATATTCTTTAATCAGCTCAGTAACTATTAGGGATACAATACTTTGCCTATCCTTAAAATTTAGCTTCAAAAGGAGTAGTCATCAAAAAATGAATATTTTCTTTGAAAGTGAATGTTAAGAACTCTTTTTTCAAAGAAAAAAGCGAACTGGGGTCGTGGAGGGTGGAGAGAGGAAAATGTGTAACAATGAATGAATGGAAATCCAAGTTCTTTAAAAACTTACAATAAAATCTCAATAAAAAAAAAGAAATTGAATTTTGCCAGTAGATTGAGTAGGTCTCTTTTAGGAATGAATGTTCCATTTGCTTAACTTGGTGGGAAAAATCTGTTGATGCTGGACATGAAAGAATTAAAAGAAATATATATACAAGTCTATAGGTAAGAAACTTTGTATATTAGATCTTAGAAAGTCACAATACTGATTTACAATGGATTTCTTTGTAACCACTGACAATGGTCCTAATCTGATTAAATGTTTTTATTTGCTCAGAAATTGCAGTAAAATTGAATGGCACATGTCAGAACAAAATGACAGTTTTGGTGACTGATTTAGTGCCCTCTGGCCTACAGACATTAACTGTCATAGAGTTCAGTAAAAGAGACAAGGTTTTAAAAAAGGACTAGTATAAAATAAATGTGCTGCATACACATTTCACTAAGTTATCGAAGAAGAAGAAAGGATGTTAAATTGGAAGAATTTTTAAGAGAATGTCTTGAATTCATTTGAATACTTTGTGTTCTGACACTATCTAAAAGATTTTCAAAATATAAGGAAACCTGTCCTGGATTGCCAAACAAGTGGAACAGTTATGTACATATCATGCTAGAAACCTTACTACCCGTCAATACACACTGCTGTGTAGCCATTCTGACACATGATAACCCTACAGGACAGAGCACGAGGACAGAACTGTCCCACAGGATTTTCAAGGTTGGGTACGCAGGCTGCTTACTCAGAGTGGCTGGTGAGTTCAACCCACAGACCTACTGGTTAGCAGACCAGTGCTTAACCCTCTGCACCACCCAGGCATGCAAAAACCTTGTGATGCTTTTAAAAGCTGAGAATAACATAAAATATTATTTGTCTGATGACAAATAAGTACATGTCACCACTGGGCCAATTGGCAGCATCATGATAGATTGTTAACAACTTTAGTTTGCTTAGCTCCACAACCAACACTCTTGGCACCAGCATCCAGGAAATTAAAAGACCTATTTTGAAGGGAAAGTCTGCTGTTAGAGACCTCTCCAAAGTACTGAAGAGCAATGGTGTCACTCTGGAGAGCAAGCTGTGCCTGGTACAGGCCAGGGTCTTTGCAATCACTTGCTATGTGTCAGAGAGTTGGACAATGACTAAGAATGATACAAGGAGAATTGATGCCTTTGAACTGTGGTGTCAGAGAAGCGTATTGAATATATACCATGGGTTGCTAAGAAGACGAACAGGTTCATCCCGGAGAGGGTTAAACCAGGCTACTTCTTGGAGGCAAAGATTCTGAAACTTTGTCTAACACACTTTGGACATGTTGCAAGGAGAGACCAGTCCTTAGAGAGGGACGTCATGCTTGGGAGGGTGAAGGGACAGTGCAGGAGAGGAAGACCCTTCATGAGGTGGATTGATTCAGTGACTGGGGTAATGGGGGGGGGGGGTGTATCAGAGACAGTGAGATTGGCACAGGATAGAAGAGGGTTTAGGGCTCTTGTACATAGGGTCGCTATGAGTCACAGGCAACTTGACAGCACATACCAATAAGAACAACAACAAATTAATTGTGGAAATTTTAAAGCCTCTAAAGAAACTTATGGTAAGATTACAAAGTGAATTTTTAACCAGTAGTGATGTTTTTGGCACATGGGTGGAAACTAAGCTAAAGTAACACAGTTGTCCACCATCTTTAAGTGGAGCACTACTGCCTGTTTTTGTGCTAAGGTCAAAACCTGCAATTCTAAGAGATTTGGTTGTTTTGCAACACTTACGCTGTTCTTGACATGAATGAACCTTTTTAAATCAATGCAAAGACTTTTGTTTCAAATGACAATGCTCGTTCAAATGAAAAATTCACCACTGTTAAGTTGGTTCTGACTTGTAGAAACTCTCCACTGGGTTTCTGAAGCTTATCATTTACAATGGGAGGAGAGTGCTCATCATTCTCCTGAAGAGCCACTGGTGGATTCGAACCACCAGAGCTACTCAGCCCAGGGTTACTAGCACAACTCACTAAGGACCACATCACCCGAGCTCCAGGTTATTCATTTCCAGAATACAAATGGAAGAGTGGAGTAAAAACCAGACTTGAAATAGTTCCACCATGGCCAACAAAATAAAATTAGAACAGGAGAGAATTTTTAAATTTTTGGTGAGTCAAAGTGGTAATTAAAATGGAAAAAATTATGGTCTAAAGCCATGTAAAGATTTTTATGAGATGGAATTGCCTCTATCGCATACCACAATAGCATGTGTAACTATTAAAGTTAACAAATAAAAACCACATATGCACACATACGCATGACTACAACAATTCCGAACAGAGAAAATTAAATGGAGATAAAACTAACCATCTTCCCACTCCATCCATCCACACCACCACCTAGGACTTAATTATTCTTTTACATCCGAGAGCTTCAAAGCAAATTAAAGAACATTCAATGAGATGGCAAATGGATGTTAAGTTCGATAATGCATGTAATTAACATTGATTTGAAGTCCTTGGAAATAAGGAATTTCCTGTCCTGTAATAGAAAGTAAGGCATTTTCATTATGTATCTTAACTAACAAGAAAATATATACAACAAAATACTATAAAACACAATTATATTTGTTTATATACATAATCTTACTAAGGAAATACCTAAATGATATTATAAATTAATGAATGATATTACTAATTTTTCTTTTCCTTGGGGAGGGAAAAGCCCATTTTGGTAATTACAACCCAACGGAAAAACATTCAAGAAGAATAACTGGTCAACATATAGCAGATTACTTGTTGTTGCTGTTATGTGCCGTGGAGTCGCCTGCGACTCATAGCGACCCTGTGTACAACAGCCCTAAACTCCGCTCTGTCCTGTGCCAATCGCACTGTCTCTGACACTCCCATCCCAATTATC
>NW_006399784.1:17971113-17991082 GCF_000299155.1 Elephantulus edwardii
GACACCACTGCTCTTCAGCACTTTGGAGAGGTCCCTAACAGCAGACTTTCCCATGGCAATGCGCCTTTTAATTTCCTGGCTGCTGGTGCCAAGACAGTAGTAGTTTTTAATTATTTCACACGTATGGTTATTGGTTTTTGTTTTTAACTAGAAAATATAATGTTCATTGTGCCATCTGATATGTTGACTATGAATCAAAACCTATTTTATGAAGTATTTACGGGAAGATAGCTCTGTGCTTTTAATTAACAGCTCATACAGGCAGATATTCTACCTGATAGGTTATATGGGAAAAGACAGAGCAAAGTGGAATCAGCAAAAAGTATTTCAGAGAGAACAAGAGGAAATTAGAAAAAACCCTTAATCTTAAAATGTATACTGCATTGAAACAGATGAGAGAGAGAAATGTTTAAAAGGTATACATGATTAGGTATTACTGTCTTGACATGAGTCCAGAATGAAGGCTGCATAGTGGAGTGGACTTGGGGGGAGGGACTGTATAACAAAGAAAGAATTTTTCTTTACTTTTCAAAGAGAAGAACGAACTGGAGGGGAGGGGTAAGCAGGGAGAAAAGTGCAACAATGAATGAACGGAAATCCAAAATCTCTGTAAATGTTCATTAAAATTAATAATAATAATAAAAATTACAAAAAAATACTTAATGCTCCACTTTCTGTGGAAATGAATCAGTACTTGACTGCTTTTCCCCTGACTGTAATTGTACGAAATAAAGTAAATAATTGGGAACATGTTATTATATTCTTAGACATCCACCAGAAATACAAAAGGTCCATTGTCTCTCAGAGGTAAGGTACAATCCGGGAAATAGGCTGTAGGAGGTCAGTTGGAGAAAATTAATTCCCTGAACACAAGGAGGCTTACCTTTCACAGAAAGTGTGCAGACAGGGGAGAACCTTGGGATTCTTGTACCGTTCCAGGCATATACTGCAGATCAGAAACTGCTTGTCAATCTGGCGTACCACAGGACTTGGGATGTTGGTGCCTTCACTGGCCATCCTAGACCACTGACATGGGGGTCTGGCTGTCTTTGACCCTGCACACTGCTGCTGTCAGAAAAACAGAAATGGAAAAATAGAATCGATCAGTGCAAATCTATGACTAATTCATTCATTACCACAGGTAGAATTCCATGTTAAAAAAGATGCCCTTGAGTTGATTTTGACAGTTGCAACTTGTATCTATGAGTCAGGGTAGAACAGTGTGCCATAAGGTTTTCAAAGACGGATTTTGTCAGAAGTTGATCACCAGGTCTGAAGGGCTTGAACTTTCAAACATTCCATTACTTGAAAAGCTTTATACCATTCAAGGATTCCAGAATTCCAGGTTAGTGCCCTCAAAATGACCACTGCCAACCTTTGTGATCGTAAAAGGAGTATAGTTATCTGCCTACTGTTTAATTTTAGAAATCATTAAAATAATCAAGAATATCATGCAAACAATACATGTAGAAGAGGGTGTGTCGTACTAGAACTATGTTTGCTGAATCCAAAGCAGTGGCAGCTGAAGGATGAGTACTTATCTATATAAGTGCCCATCTATAGAAACTATCCCTGCAGCTCTGACTATATTGACTGTGATTCATTTTTAGATTCCTATTAAAATGGAACATTTCCCTAACTACTGTACTCCTAATACGTAAACAAATAAACAACTTAATGTCGTTGAATTGATTCTGGCTCACAAAGACCCTCCAGGACAGAAGAGAACAGGACTGCCCTACAGGGTTGTTCCAAGGCTGTAAATCTTTACAGAAGCAGATTGCTACATCTTTCTCTTATGGAACAGTTGATGGGTACCAACTGCGGGCCTTTCCATTACCAGTGATTAGCCACTGTGCTGTAGAATTTTAAATGTAAACCTTTCTAAGTGGTTCAGAACGTTTTCTTCAGAGTAGAAGGTTTGTAGATTTGGAACTAAAATATATTTTCCACAGGACAGCCAGAAAGGCCTAGAGGTCATCCTTGTCTTGTGGAGTTGGAAATGACTCAGAGTTGATGCCCTGGCAGGTTTCCAGAGGCTGTGAATTGCATGGGAGGGGAATTCCCATCTTTCTCCTGAGGAAACGAATGGATTCAAACTGGATACCTTTGGGTTGGGAGCTCAACCAACTTCTTACCACTAGGTCATCAGGGGGAAATCTGTATTCCTGTGTTGGCAGTTAAGAGATCTAGTGAAGTGAATTGGGTTCAAGAGGTTTCAAAACTTGAGGGATCTAACTCATGTCAGAAAAGGAGAGTTAGAAGAGGGTCATAGAGGAAAAAAGTGGAGAAACAGAATCAATGAGGGGGGAAAAGGAGGCAAAGTCACAACAAAACACAGCTCCATTTATTACCTTAAAGAATGTCTGGCTTCTGTCTGAGAAGGGTAGACCAAAACTGAGCTACAGTACATGGCCTAATTTTCTAAATATTTGGTTAAGTTTCCACAACCCTCCAATTACCAAATAGAAATAACCTTTTACCAATTGTTATAGAAAGACATCACGCTTTTAAGGGTGGAAGGACAGCACAGGAGAGGAAGACCCCGGAGGAGATGGATTGACACAGTAACTGGGGTAATGAGGGTAGGTTTGTTGAAGTCAGGGAGACTGGCTCAGGACAGGGCAGGCTTCAGAGTCACTTCAGGTCACTATGGGTCGCAGGCAACTCAATGGCACATAAAAACAACAATCTTAATATAAACCTTGTTTGTTGTTGTTATGTGTCATTGAGTCCTACAGCTACTCATAGGGACCTTAGGTAGGAGGTAGTATTCTTCTTGTCATATATAGATAAATTGGGACTCCCTTAAGATTTTTCAGAAAATAAATGCAAGTATCTATGTCTCTTAGAGAGGTGGACAATGACTAGAGAGGACAGAAGGAGAATTGATGCCTTTGAGCTGTGGTTCTGGAGAAGAGTACTGAATGTACCATGGACTGCTCAGAAAACAAACAGATTCATCCTCGAGAGGGTTAAACCAAGCTACTCCTTGGAGGCAAGGATTCTGGGGCTTCGTCTGATATACTTTGGGCATGTTGCAAGGAGGGACAGGTCCTTGGAGAGGGACATCATGCTTGGGAGGGTTGAGGGACGGCCCAGGAGAGGAAGACCCTCTATGAGATGGATTGATTCAGTGACTGGGGTAATCGGGATGGGTGTGTCAGAGGCAGTGCGATTGGCACAGGATAGAGCAGGGTTTAGGGCTGTTGTACATAGGGTCGGTATGAGTTGCAAACGACTTGATGGCACATAACAACAACAACAACAAATCTATGTCTCTAAAGCTCTTGAGCCACCCCCCCCTTCATAAACCCCAACGCTCCCCTTGGAGAAGGCACTGTGTAGAAACAGAAGCTTGTTTCTACAAAGGACTGTAACTTGTCCTAAGACCTGTGTCTGAAGCTGAGAAATACGCCATATTAATAGAGGCAACAATTCTAGTCTTTACTAAATACAAATGGTAATTCTTCCTACATTCTACCAAATAAAATTTTTGAAAAATGTTTTTAAATGGGAAGTAAATTCTGTGATTTATACATATTTGAGTTTTGTTACATATGTGACAGGCATTTTCCAGATCTGTGCATTCTAGATCAATTAAGGAGTTTGATTAATAACAAGATTCACTCAGTCACTCAATACCATTTATCTAGTCAAAGCTGATGCATAGTTGACCCTCCCATGGGCTTTCAGAGGCTGTAAATCGCTCAGGAGGAGACTGTCTTTCTCCCTTGAGCTGCTAGGGGATTTGAACTGCCAGAAAAATGCTACCGTTGGATTAGCTGTGCGATTCTCTGCAGATTACACCATCGAGCTCCCTCCAAAGCAGAAAGAACCCTGCAAAAGCAGCACTTGCTTGCTAGAATGTCGCATTCAGACAGAACTCACTGCACTCTCCCTAAGGAACTTGAGCCGAGAATAATGTTCATTGATTGGATCAAATGTAGCTCCTCTCCTAGGAGCTCAAAGTATGGCCAGGTCCTCTGCTTTTCTTTAACCACATCCCTATGACATCAGCATAGAAAAGGAATGGATTTCAGGCTGAAAGATAAGGAAACCAAAGCTGAGGGGTTAAAGGATTTGCTCAAGGCCAGCCAGTAAAATCAGTTACTCTGAAAGCTCGGGTTCCAAGTTTCTGATAATTAGATGATATGTAGTCTTAAGTTAACATCCGACTGGCTCATTCATTATTAGGTAACAGAAGTGTGTGAATTATAAAGGGTATTGAACTCATCAAATAGAAACAATTTTGTTTTCAATAGTTTTAAAAATTTTTCATACTACCCTTTGAAATAATAACTTTCATGTTGGGTACTGAAATAAGCAGAAAGAAAACATACTGGATTTTAATCACTTAAAAAAATCTTAGTGAAAAGCAATGTATGTGAATTTTGTAAATAAACTAGTATAAACAATGTAAAATAGAATGTATATGAATGATTGTATGAAATACAATGTAAATGAAAGATGGTATAAAACAATTAATATATGAAAACCAATAAAAATATTTTTAGAAAATCTCAGAAGTTTGATTTCTAACAAAGAAATGACATATGTTGACTGCAATTTTCTGAGCTGACATTTCTATGTCCTAAATCTGAAAGAAATATTTCATTCTAATTATAATGAATTACTAGAGAAGGTGAAAGCAAGTCTTTGTTAGTTCTCTACTTCACAGTAGATTAATTAAGCTTACTCATTAACACAAATTTAAAAGCATTGTAATACCATGGATTTGTCACAAATGACCTGTTGAAGACATCTGGATTTTTAGGGCTCCCAGGATCAACATAAAAGTTTTCAACTTATAAAGATCCCCAAACCAAAACTTTGCCAGGATAATCCTTGTAATATACAACTGGATGCCCATAATATGAAGATAAATTGAGTATTTCTAAAGGAATGCTTAGAATTGAGGCTTCTAGTGTGCTAATAAGCACAGTGGGAAGTCTTCCATCCGCCTGCATGTGCCAGGAGGAACATACACAAAATATGCTGCAACCTTGAATCAAAGTGGCTGGGTGTTAACACAACTTCTGGTGTCCTTGACTAGAAAAGCAATATATGTTATCTAACCCCCAGCCTACTTCCCTTTCCCCATCTCTGTTTCTGACTGATTTTGCATAGCCAGCAGAAACAAATTCATGATAATTAAGGAGATGAAAATATAAAACTCCTCTTTTTCTAAAGATGAGAAAATAGCAAAACAAAATTTCTAGAGAGATATACATGGGAAAGATGCCTGGGGTGGGCTTTGTCTCTGTTGGAGGCCTGGCTTAATACAGGAATAAACAACAGAGGTATTGTTGTCAAAAGGTCAACAAGAGAGGAAATGCTGGAGAAGCAATGGCAGAAAAAGCCATTTAAAAATGACTTGGATGCACAAACATTTTGATTGATTTGATACATTTGGATCAATAGTTTGATATAGGCATTAATTAGCCAGCTATAAGAGCTTTTCTGTGGGGAGACTAGCTGTGGTTCTCAGACAGCGGAAAACAGAGGGCAACTCTTTGGACACAGGTGCTCACCCTCTTCTCCAGCTTTGCTCATGTCGCCTTCTCAGCCCAGACTCATCTCTTGACCATTCAGCTTAAACAGGCAACTTGATCAGTTGTCTACCACTCCCGACTCCTGTTTTTGCTCTAGTTTTCTCCATAGCACTCCACAGTTGGTGGTGCCATCGAGTCACGTATGACCCATAGTGACCCTATGAACAACACATTTGAACCCTGTCCTGTCCTGTGCCACCCTCATCATCTCCAACACACTTGAGCTCACTGCTGCAGTCACTTGTGCCAATCCATCTGGCTGAAGGTCTCTCTTCTCCTTTAGTGACTCTACCTTTCAAAGCATGATGTCCCTTTCCAAGAAATCCTAACAACATGCTCAAAATACGTGAGATGAAGCTTCGTCCTCCTTGCCTCTTTAGGAGCACTCTGGATGCACTTTCTCCAAGATGTATACAATATTAGAAGTATTGTTGTTGTTGCTGATTGCCGTAGAATCAAGTACGACTCATAGCGACCCTAAGAACAAAAGACCTAAAGCCTTTCTATAACTATCATCGTTTCTTAAAGTTCATAGAGTTTTCTGAGGTATGCTGTTTAGGAAGTGAATGCCACTCCTACTTCTAAACCTATCTTAAACTGGGAGCTCCACCAAACACTGTCCACCATGGGTAACTGTTATAGCATTTGACACCCTAATGACACAAGGTTAAGCATCACAGCAACCTCAGGTTACCTCAGTACAGCAAATTGACAGAAGAGTGCTGTACCCCATAGAAGAATGTTCCTCCAAAATATATACCAAAGCACTGGTTACTTTTCTTGTTTAAATTGTTTTTTTAATTTTACCCTGGTTTACTTACAAAATTAACATATATTACCCACCCTTCCCTCCACCCATCAAATTGTGTGATCCTATGATTAAGCCCTCTTCCCTTCCTCACTCTTCTGCTCTACATGATGACTCAATTCCAACTCTAGGGACCACTATAGTGTTTCAGAAACTATAAATCTTTTTAGGAGGAGACTGCCCATCTTTCTCTTGAGGAGTAGCTGGTGAATTAAGACAGGCAACCTTTTGGTTGGTAGTAAAATTTGTTATGCCCTGTACCATCACCTGGGATCCTTTCTAATAAAGCAAGCATATAATGCACACAAGAAAAACCTATTCATGCAACTTTATTCAAATATACGCACTAACAACTAAAGCCAAAGATGATGAGAATGAGAATTTCTACCAACTTTTGCAGTCTGAAAAGGACCAAACATGTAATCAAGATGCATTCATAATTGGTTACTGGAAAAAAAAAACCACATACAAATAATTGGTGACTGGAATACAAAAGTGGGAAACAGGATTGGGAGTTGGAAATTAGTTCATCACAGGAATGAAGCTGGAGAGCAAATGACTGAATTTTTCATGTTCATTGCAAATTGTTTTTTTTAAAAAACAAAACCAAACCACAAATGGCAACTATATACACGTTGCTAACCTGCCTGACTACAAAAGATTCCGCACCACTACATCTGTAGAAAGAATTAGCAGAGAAGCTCAATATCAACAGTGAAAACCTAGTCAGGGCAACTATGAGATATCATCTCAATCCAGCAATAACAACAAAGTTCAGCAGGGCAGCAAACAATGAATCCTGGTGAGGTTGTGGAGAGATTAGAATTCTTATTCACTGCTGGTGGCAATGTAAAATGGTACAGCCACAGTGGAAAGTGATCTGGAACTTTCTCAAAAAGTTGGAATTAGAAATACCATTTGACCCAGTAATTCCACTACTGGGAATATACCTTAAAGAAACCAGAACCACGACTGAAACAGATGTATGCATGCCCATGTTTATTGCTGCATTATTCACAATAGCAAAAAGATGGAAGCAATGCAAGTGCCCAGCAATAAATCAATGGATAGAAAAGCTATGGAACATTCACACAATGGAATATTATGCAGCACTGAAAAACAACGGATTTGTAAAGCATTATACAACATGGGTGAACCTGTTGTTGCTGAGTGAAATATCTTAGTCACAAAAGGACAAATACTACATAATGCCACTGTTTTAAATAGGACTGACATGTAGGGCTCAGGGAAGAAAAGGGAAAAAAGAGTGAATAGATAATGAATGTTGCAGTGGAACAGACGAGGGGAAGAATTGTCCAAAAGGAATAGATGATTGATGCATGGCAGCAATCCGGAACAAGACGTATATTGCAAAGTGGACTAGGGGATAAGGTAGAGAGGAGGAGGGAAGAAAATGTGCAACATTGAATGAGTAAAAAAAACCCCACAAAACAACAAACCCCTAATAACCACGCCAGTGTTGACTGTGAAGCACCATTAATTACTAATGTACAAATTCAAATTAAAGCTGAAGAAAATGAAAACAAATCCATCAGAATGAAAATAATGACCTTGAGTCTATCCCACCTGAATTTTAAAAGGCTGTGCTATCTGAAGAGAAATAAGGCATCAGGATTTTATCAACAACCTGCATTATGTAGACAACACAACCTTGCTTGCTGAAAGTGAGGAAGACCTGTAATGCTTACTGCAGAAAGTTAGACTACAGCCCTCAATATGGATTACATCTCAGCATCAAGAAAACAACCTTACCACCAAGAGGCAACAAACATCATGAAAGATGAAGAAAAGATTGATGTTGCTAATGGTTTCGTCTTGCTTGGGCCCACCATCAACATCTTTGGTACCAGTAGTCAAGAGATGAGGTGCACTGGGAAAATGTGCTGTCAAAGACCTCTCCAGGGTGCTAGAAACAACGATGTCAGTTTAAAGAACAAAGTGCCCCTAATCTAAGTCATGGTCTTTTCAATTGCTTACTATGCATTTGAAAAATGGACAATGACTACGGATGACAGAGTAAGAACTGATGCCTTTGAGTTATGGTACTAGAGAAGAGTACTGAATATCTCATGGACTGCCAAAAGGACAAAAAAGTAAGTCTTGGAGAAGGTGCAGCCAGGCTGCTCGATAGAGGCAAGGATGGTGAGACTTCCTCTCATGTATTTTGAGTATGTTGTTAAGACGGGCCAGCCTTTGGAAAGGACAACATACTTGGAAAGGTGGAGGGTCAGTGAAAGAAAAGACCCTCTGCAAGATGGATCAAAATACTGACTATAACAATAGGCTCAAGTATATCAGAGATGATAAGGACAGCACAGGACAGGGCAAAGCTCAGATCTGTTGTTTGCAGGGTTTGTATGAGTTGCAGTCAACAAAACGTCACCTAACAACAAGCTACAATCTATTCATTTTGCATAATGACGTTTCTTTCACTAGAATATATGGTTTATGATGACTGAGGTTTTTCTGTTGTCCACTGCAATTGTTGTGTATCATCAGGTTGGACCAGACCCATAGCTGACCCTCCAGTGGATCTTCCAAAGCAGTTAATCAGGAGCTAATCCAAAGGTAAGGAGGAAGTTCCTCTTCCTTCTCCCATGGACCACCAGTAGATTCAAACAGCATACCTCTGGAATAGCAGCGCAGCCACCAGAGTTCCTGTCCACTGCTGTCGTCCCACATAAAAACAACAAGAACAACAAAAGAACAGTGCCTGGTACAATGTAGATACTTATTATTTAGGGAATCAGAATAGACTCACAGTGGCAGAAAAGAGAGGCCTTTTCTGTTACGCAAAGCTGTCATCCAGAAAATGCTTAGTGACAAAGCATCATCCAGAGAATGACATATTTCAATATGACCACAAACACAGAAAAAGAAATTGAGAAGGACTAAGAACAAATATTCATGGATCCATAAAACCCAAGAAAGGTGACACTTAAATTCTTTACTAATGGCAGCCTGTCACCTAATCTCAGTTCATCGTGTGTGGGGAAAATGTACGATGATCACATAGCAACATCCTTGAGCACAGAAAAATCCCATCCTAGCATTTCTCTCCTCATGTCGTCTCTGGTTTTTGTCCCGGCTTATTTCCTCAAAGCTCCTACAATTTGATTGAAATTACCAAGTGGAAATATGGACTTGACAGTAGATGTAATAAGAGAAAAATGCCTGCGTTTGCAATTCTAAGGCTCAGACCTTATTTTCTACACCTCAATGTATCATTTAGACCAGCAAATCCTCCAAACTCTTTATTTCAGACTCCAGGGTGAAGACGAGAAGGAAGGGAGACTAGAGGGGCCAAGCTGAAACCACAGCTCTGAGAAGAGAGGGAGCTGGTAAAACTTGACAGGCTGGTCTAGGAAAGAGTCACCAGGAAGCAGGAATGTAGGCTTCTTTGTTGCTGATTGCTGTCCAGTCAAGCATGACAAAAAACCTGAAGCCTTTCTCTATCTTTGTTTCTAAAAGTTCATAGAGTTTCCAGTGGCATGCTGTTTAGGAAGTGCATGCCATTCCTGCTTCCAAAGGTTTCTTTAGAAAATAAAATTTGAAAATGTGGTGAGGAGGTAGGGGCAGTATATTTGATTATGTTGTTGTTATTGTTTTGTGCTGTTGAGTTGCTTGGAACTCATAGCGACCCTATGTACAACAGCCCTAAACCCTGCTCTATGCTGTGCCAATCTCACTGTCTCCAACACACCTACCCTCATTACCCCAGCCGCTGAATCAATCCATCTCATCAAGGGTCTTCCGCTCCTGCGCTGTCCCTCTGCCCTCCCAAGTATGATGTCCCTCTCCAAGGACCAGTCCCTCCTTGCAACATGTCCTAAAGTTACCAGATTCCACTTCTGTTGTCTAATTTTATGGTATTTCATTTATATATAATACAACATATAATAACAGGAGTTATTGAACCATTAAAATCATCTATGTGTAAGGATTTCTGGCATCTTAGTGGTAAGGAATTAAGCTGCCAATCCAAAGGCAAGTGATTTGAATGCACCAGCTGCTCCACAGGAGAAAGACAATCAGTTTCCTCTTGTGCAATTTACTGCCTTTGTAAACCTGAGAGAGGGTCAGCTATGAGTCAATTCAACTTGACGATACATAACAACATGCATAGTACAAAAACATGTAAACACTGTCAATTCTAATCTCTATAATGTAAATGAGGCAAGATTAGAGGCAGTTTTGTAAAGATATGATCAATCTGATCTAAGAAGAAATTTCCTCAAGTGTGTGACTTTCATTGAATATATATTGAGTTTATTATAGACTTTCTAAGCTAGAAAATGTTCTGCCTGATCTTGCTCCTGGCCAGTGACCTCCAGACTTGCTCACTGATGACTTTTGGATTTGTTAGCCTCTGAAGTTGCAATCTCTGAAGCCAGCAGTCTGCGACTCTGCCGGCCGATGACTTTGCTTCCCTACATGTCTGTCTTTTGAGGTCTGATCCACAAACATAGAACATACCAGCCTCTATAAGTACTTGATCTATTTTCTCTAAATCTTATATACATACACAGTTTCAGTGGTTTTGCTTCTCTAGAGAGTCTAACCTGAAACAAAACTCCACTGACTGACATCAAGTTGATTCTGAGCAATCCTCCACCAAGTTACTGAGTGTGTAAATTCTCATGGGAGGAGATTGTCCATCTTTCTCCTATGTAGCAGCTGGTGGATTTGAACCACTGATTTTCTGGTTAACATCACATCACCTGAACAACATGCAGCATCTCATCACCAGAAGTCTTTATAAATGTCTGGTTCCTAATCTTGAACCATTAGGATTAGAACTGTATGTTAAGATTATGTATATATACATTATATAGTAGATATATATGTATGTATATATGTATATATATATATATTATATAGTAGATCTGGCAGTGTAGTCCATAGTGTGCCACGTTAACCAAAAGGCTGACAGTTTCTAGCAGTTGATACCAAAAAAGGTGCTACCTTTGGGTTAGCAGCACAACTCCCCATTGCCTACGCCACCAGGGGGGTGCCTATCTACTATATAGTCACAGATAATAGTTTAACATTAATAAAGAGATAAGTGATCTATAATTGGTTGCTAATCTAAAGACTGGGATGTCATGTCCACTCAGCAGCTCCATGAAAGAAAAGTGTAGTAAATTGCTTCTGTAACTATAACAACCAAGAAAAACCTACAGACTTCCTAACATAGAGTCATCATGAATTGGGATGGATTCAACAGTAATGGATTTCAGTTTTTGTTTTCTGTAACTTATATGATCTACAATTCACAATATAAATTCTCTTACCTGCCAAGATCTCAAGGTGTAGCTTAAAATTATTAGAAAATAAAGTATTTTTAAATTTTTTAAATTATGGGCATATTATTTTTCACCTGTCATTTGAATTTTGCATTGTTATTGAGGACTTAATTGGAAGAAGGAAAAGAGGTCATTCTGTAGTGATATTAAAACAGGGTGACCCATTTCCAGTTAAATCAAGCCTCTATCTCTAATGAGCTATTTTGTAAATTAGAAGGTCAGGTGTCATATCTCTCCTAACAAAGTGTATGTGACAGTGTGTGCGTGCGCAGGGTATGTTGGAGAGACATTTAGGACTTTTCCTGTAACTCTGTCACCAAAGAAAGCCATATTCACATTCTCCAGAGTTTACCATCTCATTTTTGGCATCAGACATATAACAATCTTTTTTAGATACACTGATTTTTGGGCCACATCCCCTACTTACCTCTATTATATCCATTCTCTTTCCTCAGTGTGGAGAACCATTTGCCATTGCTTACTTTATGCACCTTTCACTGTCAGTCTTAAGATCTGCTTTGGGTTTTCTAAGTTCCAGAAGCCTGGGTCTTTGTGATGGACAGTGTTAAGTGGTCAGGCTAATTGCCATTCATCTTGCAGTACACTGAGACAGTCAATAAGTGGGGTTTCCTCTCCTCACATCCATCAGCTTGCCAACTCTCCTACATTTACTTTCCTTGGGGACTGTACAGAGATACTGATACTCTCCTACTATATAAAGGCGGTGGCTTGGTAGGACTTGGGTTTAGGAAAAGAAATTTCTTTTAGGTCAGAACTTTTAAGAGATTGGCTGCCTTAAAAGCAAACCCTTTGCTGCCTCTAGTATATAGGAAGCAGAGGGTCTCTGGGTGGGATGCATTTTCCTGTGCAGCTGTTTGGCAGAAGAAAGGTCTGGTTTACTACTTCCACCAGGATCACAGCAAAGAAAACCCAATGCAACTCAGTTCTGCCCTGTAGTATATAGGATGTTTCAGTTTATTGGTTATTGCAATGAGGGTTTAATTACTTAAAATGCTAAATTTTCAAGAAAAATAGCAAAAAGCCTTTATAGAAGCACAGAATCCATTTGAGACTACGAGAGCAAAGAGAGAGTAAAGTAGAGAGAGCAGAAAGAACTGCACAAAAAAGTAGCAGCGCATGTTTCCTTCAAGGGTGTTTCCTTCAAGGAGTAATTACCTTGGGCCCATTTTATCCTGCAAATTCTCAGAGGAAACCTGATCACTGAAATTCAGACAATCTGCACAGTAATTATATTCTGAGGAGCAGAATAGCAACTCTACTATAAATTCTACTCTGACATGAAAACTCTTAAACTCCCCAAACCCCTGAAGCCCACTGCCATTGGTTAATTCTGACTCACAGGGACTCTGGGTGGTAGAGTAGAACTGCTTGCTCCAGCTTTCTCCCGCAGAATGCCTGACGGGTTCGAACCATCAACCTTCTGGTTAGCAGCTGAGCTATTAACCACTGTATTACTAAGGCTTCTCCAAAAACTTTTTAGAGTGTGATCAAGGGGCACACAGACATCAGAATTTGTTTGGGGTTTTTGTTTGGTTGTTTTTTTTTTTAAAAAAAGCAATTACAGATGTAATTTGATAATTCAAATAAAAGATATAAATTATAACCTTGCCAGTTTGAAGAATCACATAATTCTTAAGCAGAAAATGATGATAGTTAATAATTAGACATTTTCTTAAAGTTTGAAAGTATTTGCTTCTAGATAACTGAATAATACATGAAATACTGGGGTAAAGTCTTCTTTTTTTATTTTAGATAATGTGGCAAAGGCCAAGGAAATCTTAAAAATTAAGCTAAGTTTTAAAGAAATTACTATATATTAAGGATTTCCCCCCCACCCCACCCCTCAATTAATAAGGATAGCCAAAAGGAATTCATTAGTTTGGGGAAATCAAGACCTAAAGATATACATGTAAAGGCCATTTTCATTTCTTAATAAGACAAAGAATGAATACTTTTCTTTTATTGCACCAATAAAATTCAGCAAGCTTTTGTTACTCTATAAGTGAAAAAAAAAAATCTAACTTGTCTCAAGAGTCTAACATTAATTGTAAAAGAAAAAGTGGATAGATTTTACTGTCCATTTAAAAAACGTGTGGATTATAAATGCTGTATGTATCTTTCTCAAAACAGCATACTTTATCAGAGAATATTCCCCTCCCCCTGTTTTTCCAATGTAAATCACTTGAGTCTTCATAGAGGAAATCTGAAAAGAAATGTTTAGAGGTTGGGTAAAGGCCACGACTCTTGTCTGTGGTTTTTCATGGCACAGCACATAGGAAACTTCTCATTGTGTGCTTGGAGGGGAGGGCGTTATTTAACATCACAGTGGGCTAGGAGGAGGGCTGCCAGAGCATCTGCCTCAAATAATCAAAGGATTGGATCCTAATACTCAAGAAATCATTTCAGGATTCTGAGCCAACAATATGGCTGGCTCTTCTTTTTAGGTTTGGTTTGGTTTTTTTGTTGATTTGTTTTTAAGTCTCTAGTCATTTATTCACAAGGAAGAGAACTGCTGCAATACGATCCAAGCCAAAGAAACAAACTGAAAAATAATAATTTTTAAATGCCCCACCTGACTCCAGATTTGTTCCTTAAAACCATGACAGTTTGGCCCTAAGCTATCTCTCCTTAGAACAAACATCTCATTTTATCTTTTGGATCAGAAAGCCACTTACTAATCTTCAGTTTTTAGTTTAAAATACATAACCTTACTACTCAATCTCTGATTCCCCCACTACTCTCAATGTCTCCCAAAATAATGAAAAATGACAGGGTGGGGCACGATTGTAGAAAAGCTCTCAGATACAATCATTACATCCAAGGTTTGAGTAAGCAAATCCAAGGTCCAGCTCAGGGCTTCCCCCTTCCCCTTTTCCCCCCAGTATAATGCTTCCTCTGAGCTCCACCCAAATTGGATTCTACTTCGAGACAGAAAATAATTGTCAGAAGGAACCAAATCATCAGCTGCATATTTGTTTGCTGGTCATCAATAGCATTCGGAATTCAGAGGATCCAGTCATGCATTATGAATGAATGGGTTCCCAATGGTAACTAGAGTCTCACTCAACCCCAGGGTTCATGCATAGAAGACAGGGTTGGGGGAGGGTCGCCTTGCACGCCCTCCTCCACCCTCGGGGAGCAAGCCAGGCAGGGATCCTGTAGATTGAATATTTCATCCCTTCTTAATGCCCAAAAAAGATGCAGACCAAAAAACCAGTTTATTTAAAGCAAGCTATTATACATATTTTCTACATACTAGAAAAAAAAAGATAATCCAATCAGATCACATTAAAAGCTTGATAATAAAAATCTTGTATGACTTTCCCTCTATCCTTGTTAAACTACAGCCTTTGTTTAAGTGAAGAGGGAGTCTCTCTCTATCCTACAGTTACAGAGCATGCAGTATCATCACAAGAGAGGTGGGTGAAAAGCCAAAAAAGAGTGAACAGGAGACATCAACTCTCCACCTGGCATGAAAGAAAGCAATCTCAACGTAGCACCTACCGGTTTCTTCAGTCAAACAGACTAACCAACGGACAGTATTAAATCCTCCGAAGCCTGTCGCTGCAACTCCGCAGGAATCCAAAAGAACAATGCACATTTCTATTAGCATCTCAAGTTTGGAAGCACCATGCAAAGATACTGGTTAAAATTCCCTACCATGTGGTGCAGCCATCATCAGAAGCCCAGCATATCTTCTGTTCTATGTAGTGATGTGCCCGCTCATGAACAGAACAGAGGAAGAGAAAAATGGAGGAAATAAGAGGAAGGCTCAGGAAAGTCGGCAGGAATGTTTCTGGGTCATTAACAAGTGGGAGACCCCCTTCAGCATCCAAACCAATCAATCTTTATCTTACAGGACATCTTTTTCTCACTCAGCGTCTGTTGAAAAGACTGCAGCAAGCCAAGCAAGGGATTATGGGATAGGGATGCAGCAGAGAGCTGCAATGAGATTCGTGGGTGGCTCTCTTCCCCCTCTGAGTCAGCAGTCAGCTGTTTCTACGCTCCCGTGCAGTGCAGTCGATCCCCAGAATGTGAATGCAAGATTAAAGGAGGGCGAGGCAGCCAGGGCACCTTCCCTCTGGGCTGCGCGGCTAAGACAGGTGCCCTCAGGGGTAGAATCAGAGAACGTGCTGATCGTAAAAAAATAAAAAGGGCGCAAGGAGAAAAGATTCTAAGGAGAAAGCTAGGTGCCTGTACGGCGCCTCACTAGGAAAGTTCAAATTTAGAGGAGTGTTTTGTGTCAATGTGAGAGCACACACACCTACTTCCATTGGTTAGAAAAGATGCTCTCAAACAGAGGTTTCAAGTAGCTCGAAATACAGTGTAAATGGGGGAAAAAATAAGCAAAAGAAACATACTGTTAATTTTTTTAAAAGCAAAAGCAGCCCAGTTCAACCAGCTCCTACAACCCTTTGCTCTTTTTGAAACCCTTAAAAGAGTTTGCATAGTCCCCCAAAGCTACATAATGCAAATGATTATTTCCTTTCTGCGGCTCTATTTAGAAGTCATTCATTATTAGTACACTGGAATATTTATTAGGTTCAGGGAATTTCTGACCTTGTTTTTTTTATAATAATGCTAAAGTTTTCAATGTAAAGTTGGGAAACTTGATAAACTTTGACAAATATGTTAAACATAACAGATCAAGTCATTAAACTTACTAACAGAAGGATTAATAACATCAAAAGGATCAGCAAGAATCCAAATAAAAATGATTAGATTTTTACATTACAAATAGTACTTTAAAAATTTTTTGTATTGAGATTTTAATGATTGTTTACAGAAAACTTGGATTTCCATGCATTGTTGTACATTTTCCTCCTTACACTCCCTACAGTTTGCTTTTCTCTTTAAAAAAATTCTTTCATTATTGCAACAAATATTGCTTTAGAATGAAAAAGATCTGACATATCAGACTGGAATTCGCTAGTAATTCCTTAGAAACAGCAGTGAAGACAGGGAAGGATATTGCATTCTAGTCCTTGGTTTTATTAACTTAAAAGTATGCACTAAGAACTCTTGTTTAAATAATGGGGTTGTATTTGCATATTTGATTGCATTAATATTTATCACATGCTTCCTGTACAGAAATGGTATTTAGCTATCTAAAACTAAAGTGACTGCTGTCAAGTTGGTTCTGACTCCTAGGGACCTTCCATTGGTTTCTGAGACTGTAAATCATAATGGGAGTAAATCACCTAGTTTTCTCCTCAGAGCCACTTACCTTGCTTGTTTTTGTAAGAGATGAGGCGGTATGCATAAAGAAGCTGATGAAATTGACAAACATCAGAAAAATTCACTAATTGCCATTAATTTTGTCTCATGGTAATTATCTCTTTTATTATCAAAGGCATTTTTTTCTTGTTCAAAGGAGTAATCTCTTCCTCTTCCTTTTTTAAATCATGATTTTAATGAAAGCTTACAGAAAAGTGGGATTTTCATTTATTCATTCTTGCACATTTTCCTCCCTACGCGCCCTCAATTCACTTTTTAAAATATCCATTCATTGTTGCATAATCTCCTTCCTCCCCCTACCCATCCCCCAGTTCACTTTGCTGTGCACCTCTTATTCTGGACTGTTGTCATACAAATAATTCTTAATCATATATTCCTTTTAAATAGTTCTTTCCCTCATCTGTTCCAGCACAATGTTCATTATTTATCCCCTCTTTTCTTAGTTTCCATCCACCCCCCATGTCAGTCCTGTTTTATAACAATAACTTTATGCAGTATTTGTCAAGGACATTTTCAAAACCCTAAAGAATAAGGATGTTAGTGTTAAGAATAAGATGTGCCTGATTCAAGCCATGGTATTTTCAATTGCTTCTTATGTACCTGAAAGCTTGACAATGAATAAGAAAGATCAAAGAAGAATCTATGCCTTTGAATTGAAGTGTTTGCATAGATAATTGAATATATATCATGAATTGCCAAAAGAAGAAATAAATCTGTCTTAAAGAAAGTGCAACCAGAATGCTCCTTAGAGTCAAGGATGGTGAAACTTCATTTCATGTTCTTTGAGCACGTGTCAGGAGGGGGGGCTAGTCTTTAGAAAAAGACATCATACTGGGAAATAGAATTGTCAGCAAGAGGATCGACACTGTGACTTTAACAAAGAGCTTGAGCCGAACAGAGATGGTGAGAATGACGCAGGATAGAGCAAGATTCAGATCTGTTGTTCATAGGGCTCTGTGAGTTAGAGTGGACTCAGTGGTACCTATCAACAACAATAACAACATTTAACCCCACGTGTGTCAAAGTAGAACTATCTACTCAGGATTTTCAGTGTCTGATTTTTCAGAATAATATCTCCAAGACCTTTCTTCTGAGGCACTCTGGATAGACTCATACTCCCAATCCACTAGTCAGCAGCTGCGTGTGTTAACCAGAGAAAAATGCACAGCCGTGCGGAGTTTGGCTCTGTCCAGTCGTGTACAGCTCTGGAAAGCCTCTGTCAACCTCCTTTTGACATGCCATTGGCCAATTCTGATTCAGAGACTCCATAGCTCTATAGAGTCTCCAAGACTGTAAATCTTCATGGGTCCAGATCAGCAAGGTTGTTGTAGTTGGGGGTTTTTTGTTTTTCGGTTTTTTTGGTCCTAAGGAGTATCTGGTGGGTTCAAACTGTTGACCTTTCAATTAGAAGTCAAACAATCACCGCACCACTAGGGCACCTCAATTCTACTTTAGTTTACAATTTAATTAGGACCAATCTTGAAACAACAATCAGACCCTTCATCACTCCCACGCAGACTTAAAATCTCACAAAAGTACCTATCTTGCTAAGAGGAGAATCCTCTCTCAGTCAAGATGTGAAGTTCACCCCACAGCTAAATCCATGACTCCTTCCCCAGCACATTTTCTTCTGTGTGCTTTCTTCCTTTCCCTCAATTCAATCCAAATTCTCAGGGGCCTTACACAGGACTAGATAACTGTTCTCAGAAGATAATAGAGAAATGAAAGAGACTCTTGTTCTGGTTGATGGGCTTTTGTCAGAAAAGATTCGTTTATTCAAGCCAATAAACACTAATGACTGTGCCAGGCACAGAACAGGAAATGAGGACACAGAAGAGGATACAAGTTTCTTAATCCTCAAGAAGGCAGCACTGGGTGTGGGACATGGGTTAGGGAGCACTCCGTTGCCAGGTGGAATGCTGGGTGCTTTCACTGCAGGAGGAAGTGGATGCTCCTGGGCACAAGGGAGGATATTATAGCCAGGGAGGAGTGGGAAGCATTTCAGCAAAGGCTTGGAGACAACAGCTGGTTCATGGCATTGCATGTAGTAGTTTAGAGTGTCTGGAGTCTAGGGTGAAGGCAGGGCAAGTGGGGAACGCAGGTATTTGTGATATTTTACCTGGAATTGGGAATACTTCTTTCCACAGACACAGCATAACACAGGGCAGTTTGACTCCAAACACTTTTCAGAAAAGCTTCTGCTGTCAAGTCCATGCTGACTGATGGCGACCCTCCCTTGGGCTTCCCAGGCTGCAGATCTCCCTCCCCCCTGTTTCTATTTTTATTTTTGATTGTGTAACGTTGAATCTGATCCAACTGGTATAGGAGAACATTGCCCCTCCTTCTCCAGTGGAGCATCTGGTGGATTCGAACTGCATGCCTTTGGAATTGCAGTGAAGCTTCTTGCCACTGCGCCACCAGAGCAGATCTAGCCTGCAGATCTTGATGGGAGGAGATTGTCCATCTCTCTCTAGAGGAATGCTTGGTGGATTCGAACTCACCACCTTTCAATTAACAGTGCAACAGTAACTACACCACCAGGGCTTCTTCTAAATACCATCCACCTTGTGATTTAACTTAGGGTTGCTATGAATTAGACTTAACACTACTAGATCACACCTAACAACAACAGAGGCTATCTAAGGAGTCCTCGTGGTGCAGGCATAAGTAGGGGACAAACAACCAAAAGGTCAACCATCTGAATTCATTAGCTACTCCCAAGGAGAATGTGAAAGGAATCTGCTCTGGTAAAGATTGACAGACTCTGGGATTGTATATAGGAATTATTCTACTCTGTCCTATAGTTTCTAAGAGGTAGAGTCCACTCAATGGTGGTATGTAGGAGTTTGGAGAGCTTAGCTGATAATTTAACAAATCCTCATAATGAGAAAGTGCAACTAGGTTTTGTTTTGGTTTTTCTTTTTTTTTAGGTTGTTTATTTTTTCATTTCAATGAACATCTACAGAGATTTTGGGATTCCATTCATTCATTGTTGCACCCTTCTCCCCACACAAACCCCT
>NW_006399784.1:17993481-18013677 GCF_000299155.1 Elephantulus edwardii
CACTTGGTCATGATGGATTATTTCTTTGATGTATCGTTGTATTCTTTTGTGCAACTAGGTTTTATGTACATCTCTAAGTGGTGCAAGTGTCTTGCACTGACTTCTAACTTCATCCACACAGTGCTTCTGCAGAAGACCCGGTAAGGTGCCTCTGTAAAAATTGCTAGTGGTGTTGGGTCGGAACTGACACATAGCTGCCCTCTAGCACGTTGTCAAAGGCAGTAAATCTCATGGGAGGAGACTGCCCATTTTCTTCCATAAAGCAACTGCTTCATTCAAACCGCATACCTTTGTGTTGGCAGTGCAATTCCTTACCACTAAGCTACCAGAGCTGCTTCTGTAAAGAAAATCCTAAGGAGCAGTTCTCTTCTGTAACACACAGAACTGACATGAATTGACTACACAGCAATGAGTTGGTTTACTTACTGGCAAATGAGCACTGCTGTTGTTACGTGCTGTCAAGTCAACTGCAACTCATAGCATCCCTATGTACAAAAGCTCTGAACCCTGCTCTATCTTGAGCCAATCTCATTGTTTCCAACACCTGCCCCAATTACCACAGTCACTGTGTCAGTCCATTTCATTCTTCCTCTAGTCTTCCAAGAATAATTTCCTTCTTTAGGGATTGGTACCTCCTGCCAACATACCCAAAGTATGTGAGGTGGAGTTTAAAAATCATTGCCTTCAAGAGCAACCTAGCTTCACTCTCTCTAGGGAAGACCTTGCTCTCTTTGCAGTCCATAGAATGTTCAAGACTTCTCCAGCACCACAACCCAAAAGCATCGATGATTCTTCTGTCACCCTTCCTCACTCTCTAGCTCTCTGATGCACAGCAAGTAATTGTGAAGACTATGGCTTGGCTCAGGCCCACCTTAGTCTCCAGACTGATATTGTTGCTCTTCAGCACTCTGGAGAGGTCCCTCACAGCAGACTTTCCCAGTGCAATTCGTCTTTTCATTTCCTAACTGCTGGTGTTAAGAGCATAGCTGTATATAAATTGGGACTTGGAGTAGCAAAGATTGTGTGGCAAGTTATACCATTTTCTCTTTGGCACTTTGTGACAGTAGGTAGGTGGTGCTGGTGGTTAGAAACTTCTGCTTCTAAAGACTCCACTTCTGCCTTGTTAGAGCATGTCTGTATTGAGGCTTCAAGTCGCCAGACTGTGGGGTCAAAAGAGCACAGAAGTACCTCCACTCCTTGGGTTTAAGACTTCAGCTCACTCTACTAACTTCTTGGGGACCTGCCACCTTCTTTTGCAGTGATTCTCATTCAAGGAATTACCACCCCCTCCAGGCATGATGAGGTGATACATTTGGAAATATGAATCATTATATACTGGCTTTTCATACTTTATACTGACTAGAGGAAAAATGTATTAAAGATATTCAGTGCAGGAGGGCTGGGATGCTAAATGTTTTCCCATTGTGGTGGTGATATTATGTGCCTTCGAGTTGTTTGCAACTCATAGCAACCCTATGTACAACATCCCTAAACTCTGCTCTATCTTGTACCAATCTTATTGTCTCTGATACACCTACTACCCCCATTACCCCAGTCAATGAGTCAACCCATCTCATCGAGGGTCTTCCTCTCTACCATGATGCTCCAGTCGGCCCAGTGGTGAGAATCTTTGTTTTCTTGATGTTGAGCTTCAATCCATATTGAAAGCTGCAGTCCTTGACCTTCTGCAGCAAGTGCTTCAGGTCCTTCTCAGTTTCAGTAAGCAGGGTTGTGTCATCTGCATAAAGCAGATTGTTAATGAGTCTTGTTCCAATCCTGACTCCACATTTCTCCTCATAGAGCCCAGCCTACTGGATAATCTGTTCTGCATATGGATTGAAAAGGTATGGAGAGATGACACATCCCTGGTGTACACCCTTCCCAGTTTTGAACCACACAGTGTTTCCTTGCTCTGTTCTGATAACTGTCTCCTGGTCCAAGTATAGGTTTCACATAAGCACAATCAAGTGTTCTGGGATTCTCATTCTTCTCAGACAGAGTTTGTTGTGATCCACACAGTCAAATGCCTTTGCATAGTCAATGAAACACAGATAGACAATCATCTGGTGCTCCCTGCTTACAGCCAAGATCCATCTAACATCAGCTATAATATCTCTAGTACCATGGTCTCTTCTAAACCCAGCCTGCACATCTGGTAGTTCTTTGTTGATATGCTATTTCAGCCATTTTTGGATAATCTTCAGCAGAATCTTGCTTGCATGTGATATCAGTGATATTGTTCAATAATTTCTGGACTCTGTCAAGTCACCTTTCTTTGGGATGGGAACAAATATAGATCTCTTCCAGTCAATTGGTCAGGTGGTTGTCCTCCAGATTTCTTGGCACAACTTGGTGAGCACATCCAGGGCCGAGTCTGTTTGTTGAAATATGTCAGTTGGTATGGCATCAATTCCCATGGGAGGGAAAAAAATGCATCCAAGTAGATCTGTCCCCTTAAATTGTCAATGGCTTCTTTGAAAAGACTAGACTCTTCTTCATCTCTTTTATGATAGCTTATAGTTTAGGAAGAACTTTGATATACATTTTGTATCTAATCTTCATAGCAAAGACAGAAACCCATAAAGCATGCAATATTATTTTTTTGACACTGAAGATCAGAAAGATTACATATCAGCCCAAGATGGCTTAGCCAGTGTTACAATATTGTAAACCAGAGCCAGGTTTTCTAATGGGCAAAGGACCTCTCTCAATGTGCCACCAGTATTCCTCAGAGATAGACAAGAGCAGGAATAATAATTTGGGTAATTCTGGGGTAGAACAAAGACAGCTGATTAAAAAGTGATGTGTTGCAGTAGGAGATAAATGTAATCAAAAAGAGGCAACCTGAAACCAGATGCTTATAAAACTGCCTAATGCAATCATTATTTAGCTTTTCTTATCTTTACTGTCAAAACGCATTACAAAAATTATTGTCCCATGACCTTGTGAAAGCAGATGGCAAGGGACAATAGTTTCCAGCCTTCAATCAAGGCATAAGCAACTCACTTGTAAGGAGATACTATTGATAGGTTTCATAGGCCAGTGCTCCGGGGGTGGCCCCATCTCAATCAAGCTGCTTCCATTCCATCCAGATTGTTTGCAGCCCCTTTGGTTTTGTGCTTGTTTAGACTTGGCCTCCAAGAAGCTCCTCTTTATGACCAATGACCTGAGTGAAAACCATCCCCCTCATACACAACTCTGGGAGACTGGTGTGGCTCTTCAGTAGCTATTGGGCCTCTAGGCCAAACAGGAGTGCTTCCCAGTAAGGTAGATGGAACAAAAAGGACCTTCCTTTTAAGTGTACTCAAGGAACGAGAAGACTGAAAAAGGCCTAAATTTTCTGCAGTAATGGCTAAAAGCAGATGAAGAAGGGTTCCAGCTGACCACTTTCCAACCCAAGAACTAAAACCAAAATTATCTTGGCCTTTGGATTAGCATTTAATGTTATAAACCATTATGGGCCAGTAGAGATATAAAAATAGGAAAGACAAATCCTATGGAGTGAGATTTCACAACAGCACATCTAGTGACAACCTTGAAATCACAGTCATGCCTGATTGGGTCACAGGCTAAGGGTGGCAGTGAAAGCGACCTGGACCAAGCGCTCCTGACTCTGTGTGGAATCCTGTGCCTCCTCCCAATTGTCTGTGTGCTTCTCAAAGCGGGTCCTAGAACTGAAGACTAACCCACTAAGGACTAGAAGGAGACCATTGTTTTCCTTGCTCCAGACGCTCTCCTCTTACTATTGACATCTGAGTTCATGTCACCTTTTTTAGATTGCCTTCCTGGCCAAACAAAAAAACAAAACAAACAAACAAACAAAAAACCCAAAACAATCCCTCAAGACAAAAACCACCACTGCCCGTCAGGTCAGGGCCAACTAATGGCAACTTTCCACTGGGTTTCTAAGACTGTGAATCTTTATCTCTTAAGACAGCTGGTGGATTCAAAATACACACCCTATGGTTAGCAGCCAATATTTATACATTATGCCACCAGACAAGTGAAATTCATGTTCCATAAGTCTCTCGGAAAAGGAATTCCAGTTAGTCTGGTATGATTTATTCTGATGGAACCAATGATCCTGATGATCCATTTTCTTGGAGTCTGTTAAACAACACCTTGATGATCGACTATCGAATTATGCCTGAGATGCATATCAAGTTCCTAGTCTACAGTGGAGCATCATCTTTTCATTTTTTTAAATGGAAAATATATTTCCTGTTCTCTGGCCTCTAGGAAACTCCACCTTTTCCTATGATCACACAATTCATCAAAGGCCAGATTCCACAATTTGTTAACCTATGTGTTCTCTCAAAAACCTGGAGTATCATTTACCGAAGGCAGACGGCTGAAATTATTTTCAGCAATTGAGTTCTCTGTCCTATTCTTTTTACCTACTGACAGTAAACATTTAACCTGAGGCTTGGCGTGATGCAAGTCGGCCCGAGAATGCCCATTTTCCCAAAGTTCTGCTTCTTTGAAATGGCAGAGTAAAGGTGAATGGGAATGCTATGCCTGCCTCCTGTGGGGTGTGTATCAGTGGAGCTGTGAATAGATTATATAACTAGGATGGCATAAAAGATTGGTGGCACATCCACTCTAGGCAAATGCATAGAGACCAAATTATTAGGGGTTATGAAGGGTGGGAGGGAGAGGGAATCGTGAAATTGTACATGTGAAAAGTGTTGTGTGGGTAGACTTGTGGTATGTGTTTATTTTTTAAAACAAAATAGAACACCAAAACGTTGGGGGGGAGGGGGAGGCTGTGGCCCCTGTGTTCATGTGAGCCCCACATGGGCTGGCTCTCATTCCAGCACATATCATGTTATTCCCAGTGGTGAGGGGGCACAGGAAGCTGCTGGGTCTCCTAATAAGATGAAGATGGGGTATTTCCTGCTTTGTATGCTTTGATAAGACTTTCGGGGCCCCAGCTTTGTGAAGGTCTGATAGAGTCTCTATCGACTCCCTATGGAGTTACATTATTAACCCAAATGTGGCACCTCTCCAGCAGTTCGAATCCACCACCAGCTCTGAGGGAGAAATGGGCAATCTCCTCGAGTGTGGTTTACAGCCTCTGAAAAACGACTCTACAGCAATGAGTGATTTGTCTACCTCAAGGCAACTCCATGTGTGGGTGCTGCACGGGGTTTTTAATGGCTGATTGTTCAGATACAGATCATCATTCCTCTGCAGCAGCATTTCTGGGCAGACCAGAACCTCCAACCTTTTGGGTAGTCAGTGAGTACATAAACTATCACCCAGGGATTCCCTGCTAATGTTTAGTAAACATATAAAGAAAAACCTATTTGTGCTTTGTGAATGATTGTCAGTGACCACAGCTGTGCTGTTTCATTCTTTCTCACTAACCCTTAGAAGCCCCTTGTAAGCCTGAAGATTTGTCCTTCACAGAGCCATCTGCTATATGGTATCAATTATACCAGCAATGAAACACCCAAACCAAGCCTGGTGCCCTCAAGGTAATGCTGACTCCCATTGACTCCAGGTGTCACAAAATAGAACTGTGTTCCATAGGCTTTTCTTGGCTGTAGGCTTTTCAGAAGCCAATTGGCAGGCCTTTCTTCCATGGTGCCATTGAATGGGTTTGAACTGTCAACTTTTGAGGTAAGTTGTTTTTATTATTGTTGATAGGTGCTGTCAAGTCTTGTACGAACTCACAGCCACTTTAGGAACAGATCTGAACCCCGCCCTATCTCGTGCCATCCTTATCACCCCTGACACACTTGACCTTATTGTTGCAGTTACTGTATTAATCCATCTCTTTGGGAGTCTTCCTCTCCTTCAGTGACCCTCCACCTTTCCAAGCATGACGTCACTTTGCAAGGAATAGCTTCTCCTAACAATATACCCAAAATATGTGAGATAAAACTTTGGCATCTTTGCCTCCAAAGGGCTCTCTGAGACCTATCTGTTCGTTCTGTTGGCACTCCATGGGATATTCAGTACTCTTTCCAACATCACAGCTCAAAGGCATCAATTCTTTAATCATCCTGCATTCTCCAGCTCTCAGATGCATAGCAAGTGACGGAGAAGAGCATGGTCTGAATCAGGTGTACTATAGTCTTTAAACAGACATCATTACTCTTCAGGACTCTGGAGGAGTCCCTGACTGCAGACTTTCCTGGTGCTGTCTCCTGATCTCCTAATTGCTATACTAAGGGTGTTGATTATGGATCCAAGTAAGGCAAAAATATTGACAACTTCAGTCTTCTCTCCATTTCTCTTGATGTTGCCTGTTGGTTCAGTGGTGAGGACCTTCATTTTCTTAATGCTGAAATGTAATGCATATTGAAAACTGTGGTCTTGAATCTTCTGCATAAAGGGCCTCAGGTCCTTCTCACTTTCTAGCACAAACTGCACCACTCAAGGACCTTAGTAGCATGTCTACACCTTTCCTATTTGATTTCTTGCTCTGACTTTAACAACACCAACAACAAAAGCCAGCAAAACAGTATTGCTTTGGCATCACTTGGCCTGGACAGCTGATTCTGTCCTGAAAATACCTGGAGGAGAGCCTCCTAGTCCAAAATCGTTGTTGTGTGCCGTGGAGTTGGAACTGACCCATAGCTTACCCTTCGGTGGGTTTTCAGAGCCAGTTAATTGCATGGAAGGATATTGCCCATCTTTCTTTCAAGGAGCAGCTGGAGTATTTGAACTGTGTGCATTTGAGATTGCAGCACAGCTTCTTGCCACTTGCCTATCTGAGCTCCCTAGTCCAGGATTAGTGTTTCTAATTACATCTATGTGCACCCTGATGTACAATAACATCAAGGGTTGTGTTTCTCTTCCACAAAGTTTATTAAACACATATTTTTGTTTTGACAGTTAAATTGAGGTCAGCACCAAGTGCCTGCTTGCTTCAGCATTTTACATTGCTTAATTAATACAGTGGTTTTGACTATAGGACTGGTACTTAATAGTCAGGAATTCTGGATAGGAAATGATGGTTCCTCTGGTGACTGACCTGGCCAAGGCACCAGCCCTCGGCTGGGCAGGCTGGAGTCCTGACAGACAGGCGGCAGGAGCAGTCCAGTGAACCCATGTGGGTGTGCTGTTAATACCATAGGAGAAGGCCTACTTCCTCTTCTACACAGTCCTTCCTCTCTTTCCATGCAGTGAATTATTATCTAAACCAATATTGTTCAAAAGGAACCTGAGAAATGTTCTTATCTGTGGACCAAATAATCCCACTTATAGAACTCAGCCCTCGGGTATGGGCAAATCAAAGAGCTCTTGAAAGTCGGTGGATTAAATACTGGGATGCTAACTAAAAGACCCAAGGTTTGACTCTACCAGTTGTTACTGAGGAGAGAGAGGTGGAATCCACTTGCATAAAGATTACAGCCTTGGAAACCCTAGAGGACAGTTCAACTGTGTCCTCAAAGGTCTCTGTGACTCCAAGATCAGCAATGGGTTTGATTACAGTGCAGGCAAATCGCAGGGAGGCCGGGTTTTCCAGGCCAGGCGGAGCTGGAGCACAAGCTCCCCAGCCACCCTGCTGGGCTGGTTGTTTCTATAGCAACAAGTACCTCCTGCTAAGGAGTGTCTGGCATCTTCTCTGGCTGAAGAAAAGCCAGTGGGCCTCCTTCACAGAGATACCAATTGCTACCTCATATGATGAGCTCTCCCCTCCTCACTTTTTGTAAGCTTCTTTTTCGTATTTCTCGCTTGGAAACATGGCCATTTAGTAAAATAACTAACTCAAATAGTGGCTGCGGGTTAGAAGGAGTTGATGGCCAAACTTGGAGGTAACAATGAAGAAAGCTATAAGCTTCTGGAATGGGAGTCCGTGGGTGTATAAACAGTTAAGCAGCTTGGCTGCTAACTGAAAGTTTGGCAGTTTGTACTAAAAAAAAGGGAGAAGTGAAACCAGAGTAATCCTTAGAAATAAGGATGGTAAGACTTTATTTCACATGCTTTCAGGAAAAGGAGATCATGCTTGGAAAAATAGAGGGTCACTGAAAAAAGAGAAAGGCCTTCAGGAGACGGACTGAAATAGTGACGGCAACAGTGGACTTAAGCACCTCAGAGTTTGTGAGGATAAAAGGCACAGTGTCGTCAGGCAGGGGGCAGGGGGTTTCGTCTGCTGTATGTATATAAGGTTGTTATGAGTCAGACAGACTCAACATCTAAGAACAATACCGCTGTGAGAATGAAAAGCCTGGCAATCTACTTTCAGAGAATTAGCCACTGAAAGTTCTGTGGTGTAGAGTGGACTAAAACCCCCTCAGAGTTCTAAGCTAACATACAGGGGTCACCATGAATCAGAGGTTGACTAGTTAGCAACTGTTCATTTTTGTTTTGACCAGGCTCACCCTGGTCTGACCCCTCCAACAATGTGGGTGCTCCCAGCTGGGGACATTCTCATTTTCTGGAACTCACACTCTCCAGCTTCCCAGCTCCATACTGCAAACCAGTAGAACCTGCACCAAACCTGATGCAACCTCAGTGCTATGGGATTTAAGGGGTTTCCTGAGGACTTCTAGAACTCAGTGCTTTAACATGGGGAGGTGGGGTGGTACTATAGTAGCGGTCTGGAGTACCTTAGCAAAAGGAGATGGTTTGAGGACAGGGGAACTTCTCATCTTCCACAGGAGACTGTCTCTTATATTAGTAATTGTGGTTGTTGTTATTATGTGCCATTGAGTCGCTTGCAACTCATAGCAACCCTATTTACAACAGCCCTAAACTCTGCCCTATCACTTTCTCTAACACACCTACCCCCATTACCTCAGTCACTGCATCAATGCACCTCATAAAGGGCCTTCCCCTCCTGCGCTGTCCCTCCACCCTCCCAAGCATGATGTCCCTCTCTAAGGACCAGCCCCTCCTTTCAACATGTCTAAAGTATGTCAGATGAAGCCCCAGAATCCTTGCCTCCAAGGAGCAGCCTGGTTTTACCCTCTCCAGGATGAATCTGTTTGTTTTCTTAGCACTCCATGGTACACTCAATACTCTTCTCCAGCACCACAGCTCAAAGGCATCAATTCTCCTTTTATCCTTCCCAGTCATTGTCCAACTCTCAGATGCATAACAAGTGATTGCAAAGACCATGACCTGTATCAGGCAGACCTTAGTCTCCAGAGAGACACTGTTGCTCTTCAGTATTTTGGAAAGGTCCTTAACAGCAGACTTTCCCATCGCAATGTTGTTGTTGTTGTTGTTCTTATGTGCTGTCAAGTTGCTTGTGACTCATAGCAACCCTATGTACAACGGCCCTAAACTCTGCTCTGTCCTGTGCCAATTGCACTGTCTCTGGTACGCCCATCCTGATTACCCCAGTCACTGAATCAATCCACCTCATAGAGGGCGCTCCTCTCCTGCACTGTCCCTCCACCCTACCAACCATGATGTCTCTCTCCAAGGACCAGTCCCTCCTTATAACATGTCCAAAGTATGTTAGACAAATCCTCAGAATCCTTGCCTCCAAGGAATATGTCTTTTAATTTCCTGGCTGCCTGGTACCAAGAGTGTTAACTGTGGAGCCCAGCAAACTAAAGCTGTGAACAATCTCAATCTCTTCACCATCCATCCTGATGCTGCTAATTGGTCCACTGGTATTGTTAGAGACTATATTTTCCACCCTGGTATCAGAATCATGTTATAAATATCATGTTATAAATATGGAGTAATTAAGCTACAGGTTCTAGAGATAGACTTTGGATTGCTCATTGCCTCTGTTAGTTCCTTTGTAAAACGTCCACATCATAAAGCTCTTGTGATGATTAAATGTTACCATGTGTGGAGTGTCTGAACACCCTGCCTTGCTCTCATTAAAGAGACTCAGGAACAGATCAGTGGTCAAGTATTGGCCCCTGGGTCAGGAGAGGCTTGAATCATGACTGCCATTCATGAGTGGTCTGACTTTAGGTCCGTAATTTAACTTCTCTGTGCCTCAATTTCCTCATCTCTAATAATGAGGAAAATAAATATGCTTACAAATTAACGGTTTAATGTGCACAGAACACCTAGCATGCTGCCTGACATACAGTAAGCAACCAGCAAGAACTAAAGCAAGCAAACAAAAACCACCACCATCAAGTCGATTGTAACTCATTACAATCCTTCGTCGGGTTTTCAAGGCTATACATCCTAATATGAGCAGACTGCCTTACTAGGATTTAGTCCGGTGGAGCAGCAGTGGGCTCAATCTGCCTACCTCTTGGTTAATAGCCCAACACTTAACCCACTATATCACCAGTGCAATTAATACATGTATAATACAGTAATAATAAATATTAATGCCACTACTTGGGTTTATGAGCACTCTTTTTTGTTGTTATAGAGTAGTAATTGACCCATGGAGACTCGTAACAGTGCAACATCTTACCACTGGGCTTCTAGATGAGTTCCTTTGTTGTTGTTGTTATGTGTTATCGAGTTGCCTGTGATTCATAATGACCCTCCTGTGCACAATAGCTTCAAACTCAGCCCTATCCTGAGCCAGTCCACCATCTCTGACACACTTACCCCACTGCCCCAGTTACTGTGTCAATCCATCTCATCCAGGGTCTTTCTCTCCTGTGCTGTCCCTCCACCCTTCCATGAATGATGTCCTTCTCAAAGGACAGGTCCCTCCTGGCAACACACCCATAGTATGTGAGATGGAGCTTCAAAATTCTTGCCCCCAAGGAGAAACTGATACATAGCAAGTAATTGCAAAGACCATGGCCTGGATCAGGCGCTCCTTAGTCTGCAGACTGACATCTTTGCTAGTTAGCACTCTGGAGAGGTTCTGACAACAGATTTTTCCAATGCAGTGTGTCTTCTGATTTTTCTTACTGCTAGTGCCAAGTGAGTTGACTGTGGAGCTAAGCAGCTTAAATTGTTAATAATCTCAATCTCCTCTTCATCCATCATGGTACAGCCAATTGGCCCAGTGGTGAGAATCTTTTGTCTTCTTGACGTAGAGCTTCAATCCATATTGAAGACTGCAGTCCTTGACCTTCTGCAGCAAACACTTTAGGTCCTCCTCAGTTTTGGCAAACAGAGTTGTGCCATCTGCCTAATGCAGATTGTTGTTCTGATGCCACATTTCTATGCATAAAGCCCAGCGTCCTGAATGACCTGTTCTACATATAGATTAAAAAGGTATATGGACAAGACTTTAGGCCTATGTAATAAATAATTCACTTTCTTTTGCTCATAGCATCAAGCTCATGTAGAGATTCAATAAGCATTTTTTTCTTTTCTTTTATGAATATGTAGTACATTGTTGTTAGCTGTCACAGGGAGTTCTGGTGGCCTAGTGGATTAGAAGTTGTGATAACAACCCAAAGGCAGGTGGTTCCAATCCACCAGACCCTCCTCAGGAGAAAGACAGGCAATCTTCTCCCATTCGACTTAAAACCTCTGAAAACCCACTGGAGCATCAGCTATGAGTTGGTTTGATTTGAGAACAATGAGTTGGATTTTGAACTGAGCTGAATATTCAATCCCCAACTTCTCCTGAGCCTACACAGCCCACTGACACACACTCTGTCCTGCACCTTTCTTAGAAAGAGTTGTGAACAGCCCGTGGCTGGTTTTTCAGAAGTAGTCTTTTCCAGTCCTGTGTTCTTGGTCTTAGTCTAAAAGCTCTGTTGAAAGCAGTGCAGCATTACAGGACACATACATAGATCACCACTTAAGGAAGCAGAGCAGGAGGGGCACTGGCCAGGCATCCAGCCTAGGTGTGCTGCATGAAAGGTGAGAATCCCACTGCTGATCTCTATTTTCCCTCATTTCTTATGTTAAATAAGCCAATAAAGAAAAGTGGATCAGTCTATACAAAATCAGAAGCAACACGCTGTACTCTTACCCCTGGACACAGCCTCCCTTGGCCACCTCACCTCCTCAGAACTGGCTACTCTGACACAGCAGAGGGAGACCACATTGCTAATTCTTGCTCCTAGTGACAATGATGTCGCATACTAAATCCTGGTCCCATGCCTGGAAGAGCAAGCAAGCCTCTTCCTGTGCCCATTTGTCTCTCACTCTTGTGGGAAAGAGGCGTGGTGCTCTGTACAGCTCAACAAACAGCCAGTAGAAAACAGTCCTCGCTGGCATTACCTCTCCCTCAGAGCCAGTGGCCTTGAGTAAAACAAGAAATTATTCCTTCTGACCCCTTTCCGGAGTCAAAGTTTCCCCCTTTGACGCAAGTTAGTAAAGCCTCTCCAGCGATGAGAAATGGAGGCCTTGTTTCCATACCCTTCTCAGCTCCACACAACTCGGGCCCACTCTCTCCCTCAGTCTGGACAGGGAGCTGGTGAGCTGCAATGTGACCCCAGGTAGAGACAGCCAGGCAGGGAGATAGTGAGAACACAGCAGAGGGGGTTCACACCGGCCCTGTGTCCCATCCACACCTCTAAGGGCTAATTTCAGGACACTCTGATGTCCTCTTCGGTTTACAATGCCTTTCCTCCCTCTCTTTCTCGTCTTTCCTTTTTCTCTGCTTTTTTCTTTTTCTTTTTACCCCTCCTCCCACCAACCTGCTCCCTTCATTCAACACTTACTCTCTACTACAGACTTTGCACATGGCATCAGGGAAGGCCAGTCGCTGAAAATGACATCATGCCTGACTGAGTGAAGACAGCTCTAGATGAGATGGGCCGACACACTAGCCACAGCCGTGGGCTCATCCAGCAATGAACGGCTATGCGGGTGGTGCAGAACAATTCGTTCTGTCTGTGTAAGGTGGCCATGCATCAGGACTGATTCAACAGTGGCTAACCACAGCAAATGTGCTGTGTCCCACACTGGCATCCACGTAAGGCCCCTGTCCTCTGGAACATACGTATGCTAATGGGAATAACAAACATAGCATCTCAGTTACACAATTTCTCCTCTATGTCCTCTACCCAAGGCCCTCCAAAAAGATGTGAGGATGCTGCCTCAGCCTACCGGGACAGTGTGCTCTGGTGGGCTCTGGAGACAGCCACAAGTGAATGTAAATCTTCCCTCTCATTCATACCAGCTGTGTAATTTTGGCCACTTTATGTAACTTCTCTGATCTTTTCCTCATCTGCAAATTGGTGATTGAGATAGCTTATAGGGTGATCTTGTGTGCTGTTGAGACGGAACTGACCCATTGCTGACCCTCCAGTGGGCTTCCAGGGGCAGCAAATTGCCCAAGAGGAGAATACCCATCCTTCCCCCTTGCAACAGCTGGTGGATTCAAACCGCATACCTTTGGCATTGCAGTGCAGCTTCTTACTACTAGGCCACCAGAGTTTAAATAAGATAATGCTAGAAAATGCTCAATGCAGTGCTGACATCTAGGATGAGCTCAAAGGATATCAGATGTTGTTGCTGTTTTAACTATCCATGCCCAGGGGAGAGCACACATGCTGGAAAGGGTCTGATAGTAAACATTCCTTTCTTTCTTTCTGGGCCATGCAGTTAACTGCTCCAGTGACTCACTTGTACCACTGCAGTGTGAGAGCAGAGATAATACATAGTTGAATAAGTGGGCTGTGTGCCAATAAAACTTTGCTTATAGACATGGAAATCTGAAATGTTATCTAATTTCCGCATATCACAGAATATTACTCTTCTTTTGCTTTCCCCCCTTTACATATTTAAAAATATAATACCATTCTTAGCTCACTGGCTATACAGAAAACAACCCTATGGGCTAAAGTTTGCTGACCCTGCTCAAACCTAATGGAGTGGCTGGCACTTTATTTGATGGATTTTGTCTCGAATTATCCACAAGACCCTCCTAATTCAGTGTCTGGACATTACGACACAAACGGACTGACTAGTTACAAGCAACAGCAAAAATTGCACAAAAGAAAAACAATAGCAGCGATTTCCTTGTGCACAAGATAAGAAGTGTAAGACAGCAGTTTCTTTGATGCATAATCAGCCCCATTTTTTTGCAGCGAAGGCAACTTGCTCCTGCCAGGTGCAAAAACTGGCTGTGTGTATCTTGCTTCTCAGCACTGTGCACAGAGAAATCCAGCTGTAAGAAACATCACATCCTCCTGGAACACATAGCATTTTGATGGTGGTTTCAATAAAGCTAAGAACATTAGAAAGGGTAGCATAAATGTGCCAGAAAGTAGGCAGGATCCTACCAATGTGTAAATCACATCGTAAATGAATTAGTATCAGAACAGATACCCTACAAAATGCCACATAACTCCTAATTCTTTCCTCGTCTTACCTTCTCTCCTAATTAAGTATTTATGGATGGGAATAATGTATTGTGCTTCACTTCCTGCTGCAATCTAAGAAAAATGTGGAGTCTAATTCATTTCCAATTCCTTGCAGACCAGAAATGGTTTCTCTAATAATATAAAGAGTCTGCATACTCCATACACATTGCAATTAATAATTAATAATAAACTTATTTCTCTTGAGTGAGAGGGAAAGCAAAGGCTTTCATATAAAGTTATCCAAAGAATCAAATATGCTCCTGTACATCTTTTCTAAAATTGTTGAGAGTTCACGTTCTCCTATTATTAATAGCTAACAAACCTGCTAGGGAGCTCTGATGGCCTAGTCAGTAGGTAAGTTACACTGCCAACCTAAGGGCACACGGTTCAAATCCACCAACTGTTCCATAGGAAAAATACAGGCAATCTTCCATGCAATTTACAGCCTCTGAAAATCACTTGGCAGGTCAACTATGAGCCACTTCTGAGTCAAGGGCAATGAGTGAGCAAGTAATGAGTCCGCTGGTCCAGTCAGCCTGGTGTCGAGTGGCCCTCAATGTCAGATGTCCGATAGTATGCTGGAGAATCTCCTTAAGGAAAAAATGAACAGAGGCACAGATATTTCTACCTTTAACAGTCCGAGTCCTAGATAATCCACTGCCTGCAGAACTGCCTCTTGGCTTAACTGCTACCTGGTGACCAAAGGAAGCAAAGTAATTGATTATCTTAGGCTTCTTCTGAAAGGAAACAATGGGGAAGGCGGGCTCTGCGAAGGCCCAGGCCAGGATATACCTGCCTCTGCAACAAAGTTCCTTCCTGCCCCTACAAGAAGGACAGGCCTGATACAAGGAACTTGAATTTTCTTTTATCTTTACTTGATCACATAATGTAGCACAGGCTTCCTCTAAAGAAGCTCTGGTAGCATTAGTGTGTAATCTGTCAGGCTGCTAACCACGAGGTTGGCAGTTTGACTCCACCAGCCGTTCTGTGGGAGAAAGAAGAGCAGTCTCCTCCCACAAAGAGTTACAGTTTCAGAAACCCCATGGAGTCAGATCCTCCATCAATAAGCTATCTGCCTCTTTAGTCTCAGACTTGGAAAAAAAGGATTCTGCTATAAAGCGCACTACTTCCCAGGCTCAGGGTGGGGGGGTAGGCAGGACACGGGACTTCGACCTGGGCTTGGCTTCTAATCCACGCCCTTCTCAGCCTCCCAGGCTAGAAGTAAGAAAGAACTATGGAGTCCTAACATTTTCTAGAATTGTTGTTATTGTTAAGTGCCATCAAGTGAACCACGACTCAGCGAGATATCTTGGAGAAGATTTAGCTTCATGGTTTAAAGTCACAAATATTTTCTCCGAAGAACTGGGATTGGGCAGGGATAGATGCTCCTTTCTCACTCCTTGACACCTCTCTTCAGAGTACCTGCAGCTCTGTGCCCTGTCTAGATTGACTGCCATTGTATAGCTAGAGAACAGAGGTTAAGGGAGGTGATGTCATTCCTCTACTTTATCCACTCACACAACTAAGAATCACAATCAGTTACTGTCTAATTGATTCTGAATCATGGCATCTCCACATGCGTACGTCAGAGCTCAACTGTGCCCACACGGTTTTCAGTGACTGATTTTTAGAAGATCTTCAAGCCTTTCTCTTGAAGTGTCTCTGGGTGGACTAGAACCTGGAACCTTTTGCTTGGCAGCCAAGTGCATTAATCATTTGCACCACCTAGGGACTCTACCCATAAAACTCACTCAGTGCCATCAAGTCAGAACTGACACATAGCTGACCCTCCCATGGGTTTCACAAGCTGCTGGGGGATTGCCTATCTTTCTCCCATGGAACCACTGGTGGGGTTGGACCCATGGAGCCACTGGTGGGTTAGCTGTGCAACTCCCAGAGTCCCCTCCCTTCAAACCAGGAAGAGGCAAAGGCAGATCTCAGGTCTGACCTAGAGCCCAGGCCTTTCTGCACTCTGGCCCAAGGTCCCCCATATACGCTGACCTGACGAGATCCTTGCAGTTTGGCCTCATGATTACATTCATTCTGTGGAGACTATGATTCAACACAAGCAAGTGGAACTATAACAAGCAAAAGTTTTGCTAAATGAGAATAGAAAAATATGTTGAGAAGTAAAAAACAGCTCTCATTCCACAACTGGTGGCCAGCTGTTGGTTTATAAGTTAATGAATATGCAAATGATCTGTCAAACAGCAGGAGTTCCCAAACTAACAGAGAAACAGGAACCAACCAACAAAGGAGCCTGGTTAGCAAAGGTTAAAACTCCAGCCAGCCACATGGCAAAGGGCAGGGAAAAAATAAACCTGGACATCCTGTCTGAAGGGGATTCACAGTGGAGGCCAACTCCTGGGAATAAAAACAGAAATTAAGAGAGATGAGACATAACAGGCCAGGGTAAACACTAACTTTAAATAGGTAAGACGCTACACATCCTCGAAGTGACCTTAGCAATCAAAGCTGACACTAAATCAAAGAGTGGAGATTAAAATCATAAGCAGTTGCACAAGCTGACTTGAAGACTTTTAACCTAGTCAAGCCTGTAAGCGGGCGTAAGTGATCAAAGCGCATGAATGTTCTGAGAATGCCCACGTTTTGCCATCAGCTGTGCTGTGTGTTTGTGCCCCTGGTCTTCCCCTGTCATGTTCTCTGATGGGCCACACTGGAATTTCCACTCTATTTTTAAAAAGCTTTTAACAGTCATTTGCTGTGTAAACTTTCACCTACAACATAGCACAATTCTAAGGGGGGGAAATATCTGATGCTGTGTTTTAGCCATGTGTACAACTAGAGGCAGTTTAAATCCAGGTTGAGTTCTTCCATTTCTGATGGAAGACAAATGTGTTAATAGCTCTATTTTCCACCAGCTGTTCAGTTCAGCACAGGCATCAGGGTTTTTTTTATGTTTTATATTAGAACTGTATTATGTTTGAGTAGAAAGAGTAAACAGCAAACTGGTGTTAATTGCTTTTAAAAAAAAAGATTAGGAATTCCACAGAGGCCCAATTGCCTATAAAACCATAGGGAGCTCTGATTACAAAAGAGTAGGGAGTTGCACTATCAACCCAAAGACTCCAATCCAGCTGATCTGCAGGAGAAAAACGGCCAATTCACAATTTATAGCCTCTGAAAACCCATTGGAGGGTCAGATAGGAGTCTGCTCCAACTCGACATTATACAACAAAACTATAAATAAAACCACATAACTTATTCATTTTCAAAATCAGAGTTATTTCTAAATCCCCCGCCCCCCCCACAGTCCCCTTCCTTTCTATTCTGACAGTGAGGACTTTTTCTAGCAAGATTCTAGCCCTTTCTTCTCCCACCGTCTCCACCAGCTGGAGCCCTCTCCTGCCCTGTTGTCTGATGATTACCTTACACTACAATTCTGAGTTTTTAATTCTAGATAGAGAAATCCTGGTGGCACAATGGTTAAGCACTAGGTTGCAAACTGAAAGTTCAGTTAAGCGTGTGGGGATGGGGAAAAAAAAAGATGGTAACTTAATCCTGAGAAAGCTCAAAGCCTAGGAAACCTTTTAGGTCAGTTCTACCTAGAGGGTCACTACAGGGCGACTATACATTGGAATCATGGCAACGGTTTCATCTATTTATTTATAAGTCCAGAAAAGGAGGCTGCACTGAAGGGTATTCAAAATAGTATTATAGTAATTGCATTTTTAAAAACATTTTGTGTTTTAGGGTTCACGGTAAATTAAGTTTCCGGTTAACCATTCTTTGTCATAGTTGGCTTCTCAACTTCTGGCGACTCCATGAGCAGCAGGATTGGGCCACTGTGGTCTCCAGGGTTTCCACTAGTTAATGGCAAATCCACCAGGTCCTTCTGAGGGCACTTCCTGTCTGAGTTTTCCTTCTGGTAAGAGCTGCCCACTCCGCCCTCACCTTTTGCAGGGCTGGTTCAGGAGCCAATGTCTCTCCGAGCAGGTGACCTGCCCCACCACTGTGGCCTCCCCTGTAATGAGCATTCTGTCCTGCTGTCCGCACAATTTGTAGTTGCAGATCTGCATGCTTCTTTGGTTAGCGCTTGCTCCCCATCCAAGTGTAAGCTCCGTGAAGGCAGCACCGACAACAGGGAATCCTCAGACAGGCCTGGGGGTCCAGCCTCGCCAGTTCTCAGAATTTGTGAAAGCCAAGACAGTCAGAGCAAGCAGCCTGCGCGGTGTTCCCAGTACCCTTTGGAGCACCTAGCCTCACCAACCAGATTCTCAGGAGAAACACATTGAAAAATCCCCTTTGGGACTGGACTCCAGCCAATGATAACCTTTAAGCCACATTTGCTGGAAGGATATTTGTTAGGAAAATGAAGTAAAATAAAAATAAAAAACCATCAAAACATTTTCAGAATAATTTCACCAAATTGTGAAGTAGTACCTTAATGTGTTTGGGTGTTAATCAAAAGGTGTGTGTGTTCAACCCGCAGGGCAGCTCTGTGGGAGAAAGACGGTCAGTCTCCTCCCATGAAGATTCACTGTTTCAGAAACTAGGAGAATCACGATGCATCCCAATTAACTCCACTCCTGGGGTTTAGGTTGGTGTTTGTTTTTAAAAATACACATGCTGTATTGTTGTTGTGTACCATCGCATCAGAACCAACCCATAGCTGACCCTCCAGCGGGTTTTCAGTCAGTTAATCACCCGGGAGGAGACTGCCCATCCTGCTCCTGCAGAGCAGGTGGTAGATTTGAACTGCCATTCTTCAGAATTGCAGCACAGCTTCTTGCCATTAGGACACCAGAGCTCCCTCACATGGTCTATAGGAAAAGGGTTTCATGCTACTTAAAATGCTCTCATTCATCTTTAAGATGTTACTGGATAAATGTAAACCCTGAGAGTAATAAAAATAAACATCTTTTTAAAAAAAATATTCTGGAACTCAATCTTGCTTCCCCCCCCACCCCATGTATTCAAAGTACTTACAATAAATAGTGTCCTAGAAGCACAGTTAGGAAATCTTCCTATCATAATGCAAGCAACAAAGGAAAGATAACATTCTATTCCTTTAGTATATTCTTTCACAATGGTAGTGGAACTATTCATAAATGCCATTTGATATTTTTTTAAGTAAGAAAAAAATGCTGCCTTCACAAATAGATAGTTTTGAAAAAAAGTAGTTCAAATTATGATTTAAAACCCAATGCTTCAAGTTAGGAATTTAAAACAAGTATTGGAATGAAAATAAACACTACCAAATAAGATATGTGTGTCTCATTATTTTTTTTGTTGTTCTTTGGCTCTTAACATTTGCAGCTTTACTACAGGAAGACATTTCCTAAAAATAACCTAACAATCCTTATGCACAGTTGTGGCAGAAATAATCTTTAGGACTTAAGCCAAATAAGGAATTATGGGTACAAGAGTCAGCTACTACACAGAGCTATGTACCTCTGCTAGAGAGCTCTGTTGGCCTTGTGGTAGGGAGTTGCACTGTCAACTGAAAGTGTCACAGTTTTAATCCACCAGCTGCTCCAAGGGAGAAAAATGGGCAATTTCTACTTTGTTGTGATCTATTGTTTCTGAAAACCTGCTGGAGGGTCACCTATAGGTTGGTTCAGATTTGACAACACATACCAACATTTACCTCTGCAGAGAGTTAACATGTTGTCAGCCACATTTTATACTACTTTAAATTTTGCTTCTGATGTAAAGATAAACAGATAAACAATGACTTAATGAAAGTGACCTGTTCTTTGTGGAACAAAGGAGAAGAAGGCAAAGTGAAAAATAAAGAAGAGACAGTATAAGAAAATGCCATGCAGACCACTTATTTGTGACATTTATTCATCCGTTCTACTGTCAGGCGTCAGGCAATGTTGTTCTTGTTGTTATGTGCCATCGAGTCACTTGCGACTCATAGCGACCCTGTGAACAACAGCCTTAAACTCCGCTCTGTGCTGTGCCAATCGCACTGTCTAGGATACACCCATATTGATTACCCCAGTCACTGAATCAGTCCACTTCATAGAGGGTCTTCCCCCCTTGTGCTGTCCCTCCACCCTACCAA
>NW_006399784.1:18014457-18016779 GCF_000299155.1 Elephantulus edwardii
ACTGCCTCTTGGTCCAAGTATAGGTTTCTCATTAGCACGATCAAGTGTTCTGGGATTCCCATTCTTCTCAGAGTCAGCCACAGTTTTTTATGATACACACAGTCAAACGCCTTTGCATAGTCAACGAAGCACAGATATGGCAATAGCAATGGTAAATTCTTTCTTTATATAAAGTGTTTTAGCACTGAAGGGAATTCAAAAGAGCATTCTAGTAATTGCATTTTAAAAATATTTTGTGTTTTAGGTGAAAATTTACACAGAAAACCAAGTTCCCCCCCCCCCATTTAACAATTTTTTTCTGTTGCAAATTGTAACCAATGTTACAAATTGTTCTGTGATACTGGTCACAATTTTCACCATTTCTCGGCATTCTCTTTATCTCCATGCTATTTGTTTCCATTAAGCTAGCTCTCTCACCCTCCCTGCCCTTTCCTCTTTGCTTTTGGGTAAATGTTGACTGTCTCAAGCACTTGGTTATTTAAAGTTCACATCATTAATGGGTAATATTGTTTATTTTAAAAGCATACATATCTTACTGAAAGGTGACTTCCAGGAGTGGCTTCTATGCCAAATTCAGAGGGTATTTTAGGACAATAGTCCCCAGGGTTCTAGTATCTACTATTGACCTACTGGGCACAGCATTTTTGGGAGTTTGAGGCTTGTCCTATATCTTTTTCCCCATTCTATTTAGAACCCCCTATTGTATGCCTGGTCAGGGAGTGAATAGTGCTATCTGGGCACTACCAGTGCTATAAGGGTGCAAATCGGAATTAGTTTTGTTATAAAAAACAAAAAAAAAGAATCAGAAGAGGTCTGGATTGTCACATGGTAGCAAGAGAGAAGGCTTCAGAGGGCTTCTAGGACTGTTACAAGGACAGATGACAGGGTGAAAAAAAGGTGGTTTTAGGGATCTTGAAGCAGAAGGAGCACACAGGGAGTCAAGTGTGGCGTGCTGTCAGGGAATGAACATCACCATTTTCTGAGGTGCAATGTATACAGTGGGGGAAAAAGATGCAAAGGGAAGTTGAATAGAGGTTATGGTTGGCTATTGGCTCTGACTGTTCATGTTAGCAGAGCACCCCAACCAGAACAGCTTGAGCACTCAGGGTATCTCTACACATCTTCTAAGCAGGTGAGGAAGAGACCTGCTTAAGGAAAATTAATCTGGTTGCAATTAATAGGCTGAACTTCCTGAAAGTGAGCAGGAAGAACACCAATAAGGAAATTACTACAATGGTTTTCTGATCCATCCATCCATCCATCCATCCATCCATCCATCCATCCATCCATCCATCCATCCAAGAAGTACCTGCTGATCCTCTTTGCTTCTTATACATATTTGCTATGGCCTCTGCCATGAAGAAGATTGGCCCATCTAGCAAATTATTTGCAGCTTAAACTGAGGGGGTATGGGATAGAGAGATGAAAAAAGAATGATGCCCTCAACTGACTTAGAATCCAGTGGGGAGGGGGGGGAGTTAACACTGGTCAAGTGGCCAAGAGCTCTGATGCCAATGGATGTGGGGTGCCCTGAGAGCTCAGATGAGGGGACTGCCTCAATCATTGGAAACAGCCATTGTTGTTGTGTACTGTTAGGTCAGATCTGACCCACAGCTGACCCTGTGGTGGGTTGGATCTCTTTTGTATGGGAGATTGCCCACCCATCTCCTACAGAGCAGTTGGTGGATTTGAACTACATGCCTTTGGGACTGCAGCACAGCTTTTTACCACTAGGCCACCAGAGGTCCCTGTAGGGAATAGAAGTGGTCCCCAAGAATGTGTTGTTAGAGCTGAGGCTTGAAGAGTAGGTTGGGATTGGTCAAAGGGGAAGAATGGGAAAAGCAAAATGGTCAGAAGGAACAACAGGTCAACACAAAGATTTTGACCACCTGACACTGTCAGATCTGCAAGAAGCAACATCCAACAAGTGGCCTCTGAACTAAGCCATTAAAAAACAAATCAGTATACTTAAAGTGACAATTATAGTCACTTTTAAAAAAAGAAGTATGTGTTGGGCATTGTTCTCTGTAAAGTTGTTGTTGTTGTTGTTATGTGCCGTCGAGTCGTCTGCGACTCATAGTGACCCTATGTACAACAGCCCTAAACCCTGCTCTATCCTGTGCCAATCTCACTGCCTCCGACACACCCATCTCGATTACCCCAGTCACTGAATCAATCCACCTCATAGACGGTCTTCCCCTCCTGCGCTGTCCCTCCACTCTGCCCAGCATGATGTCCCTCTCCAAAGACCTGTCTCTCCTTACAACATGTCCAAAGTATGTCAGACGGAGCCCCAGAATCCTTGCCTCCAAAGAGTAGCCT
>NW_006399784.1:18018273-18049436 GCF_000299155.1 Elephantulus edwardii
GCCTTTTGGAATCTTCTGTTCAGCTCTTTAGTGTCTTGGATTCTTCCTTGTGCTTTGGCTTCTCTATGTTCCAGTGCAATCTTCGGAGTTTCTTCTGACATCCATTTTGGTCCTTTCTTCCTCTTCTGTCTTTGTAATCACCGCCTGCACTCTTCCTGGATGATACATTTTTTAACATCCTCCCACAACTCATTAGTGTTCAAGGCCTCAAACCTGTTCCTGAGATGATTCTGAAATTCAGGTGGTATGAAATTAAAGTCCTATTTTGGCTCCTGTGGATTCAGTTTAATTTTCCTCCACTTCAGCTTGAACTTGCATATGAGTAGTTGGTGGTCTGTTCCACAATCAGCTCCTGGCCTAGTTTTCACAGCTGATATTGAGCTTCTCCAGCAGTTTTTTCCACAGACGCAATAGATCTGATTCCTATGCATACCATCAGGTGAAATCCATGTGTATAATCTAAGTTTATGTCTCTTAAAAAACGTATTTGCAATGAATACGTCATTGATTGTACAAAATTCAATCATTCTATCTCCAGCTTCATTTCTGTCACCAAGTCCATGTTTTCCAACTACTGATTCTTCTTCCCTGTTCCCAACTTTTGCGTTCCAGTCACCCATTATTATCAATGCATCTTGATTGCATGTTCGATCTATCTCTGCCTGTAAGAGTTGGTAGAAATCATCTATTTCTTCTTCTTTGGCTCTGGTGCATATATCTGGATGATAGTAGTAGGTGGTGTTATTCCCATTTTGTAGGTGCACTAAATGATTTAATGTACTAGTGGCCTAGTGGTAAGAAGCTGCATTGCAATTCCAAAGGAATGCAGTTCGAATCCACCAGGGTGCTCCTTAGGAGAAAGATGGGCAATCTCCCCCCAGGGATTAAACTAACTCTGAAAACCTATTGAGGGCTATTGGTCTTCTTCTTGTGGAGGCCCAGGAATACTCTGTAAACTTTCGTTATGAGATTCTTGTCTGAGATGGTATTATCAAATGTTTGTTCCCAGTCAGTAGGCTTTCTTTTTACCCTATTGGAAAAATTCTTGATGCACACATGGATTTAATCTTTAGAAGGTCCCATTCATCAATTTTATCCTGTTCTGATTGTACATTTCTGGCTGTATTTGGCAGTCTCTTCTTACCTTGAACTAGCACTTCTAACCTTAATCCCAGTTTGTCTGTTATGAACTTTATGGTTTGGAGCTTTACTCCCAGGTCTCTGATCCACCTTGAGTTGATTTTTTTTTGTATGGTGTGAGATGTGGTTGGGCAAAAGATATGGGAAGAATTTTCACAAAGGAAGATATTTGAATGGCAAACAGACACATGAAGAAATGATCAAAATCACTGGCAATAAGAGAGTTGCAAATCAAAACTACAATGAGGTATCATCTCACTCTAGTAACAGTGGCAAAGTTTAATAGGACAGCAAGTAATAAATGCGGGAGAGGATGTGGTGAGAAAGGAACTCCTACATTGTTGCTGGGATTGTAAAATAGTACAACCATCTGGAAAGCAGTTTGGTGCTTCCTCAAAAAACTGAACATAGAAATTCCATATGACCCTGCTATTTCACTACTTGGAATATATCCTGAGAAAATGAGAACTGAGGCACAAACGGAGACATGTACACCAATGTTCATAGCAGCATTATTTACCATTGCAAGAACATGGAAACAGCCCAGATGTCCAACCACAAATGGAATGAATGAAGAAATTATGGTACATTCACACAATGGACTACTACACAGCACCCAGGAACAATGATTTTGTAAATTATTACCTAACCTGGGAGGGACTGGAGAGCAATATGCTAAGTGAACTTAGTCCCACAAGGATAAATACTGTATAGTGGGAGGATGGAAGCAGAGAGATGATGATGTGCAGGGGAGGGGGACTAATCATGGAGTTGTATAATTTGATAATTGGGGGGAGGAGGGAAATTGGAAGACTCTGTTCTGGAAAACAATGTATTCAAATTTTGTAAATAAATGAGTATAATAATTATTATAATAAAACCCCCACTGAGGAGGTCAACTATGGGTCCGTTCTTCAGTTCTGACTCGACAGTACTCAACAACTACAGCATGCTTATGAAAGTCACTTCACAAAAGCAAGTTGTCAGAACTGATTGAAATTAAAAACACCAACAAAAACAAAGAAAACCATTGCCAACAAGTTGATTCTGATGCTTGATAGCCCTTCATTTGGTTTACAAGACTGCAGATCTTTACAAGAAACTAAATTTTGCTACATGGGTAGAACCCATGGAACAATAGCATATTCAAACTCTGACCTTTCAGTTATCAATTTAATAGGTGCCTCAGTTCTCATTATTTTGGGGAAAATGCCAAGCAATGGAATGGCTGAGTCATACAGAATTTCTTTTTTCAGCTTTTTGAGGAAAAGCCAAACTGCCTTCCAGAGTGGTTGTACCATTTTACAATCCCACCAACAGTGCATACGAGTTTCTATAACTCACTGCTGCTGATTCATAACTGACTCATAGCTGACCTGCACCAGGTTTTTGGAGGCTGTAAAGTACCTGGGAGGAGATTGCCCATCTTTCTCTCATAAAGCAGTTGGTGATTATAACTGCCTGCCTTTGGGATTGAGAGGAAGTATAATTCCTTACCTGCCAGGCTGCCAGCGCTTCCTGTAGATTGTTGTTTTGTTATTATGTGCCTTAGCGTCAGAATCCACTCATAGTTGGCCTCTAGTGGGTTTTCAGAGGCAGTAAATCATATGGGAGGAGATTCAAGTTTATCTCCTTCTGACTTGAAAACCAATCTACACTAAGTGCTGAAAAAAAAACATAAGAAAGAATAAGCCAGACAGTGAAAAGTAGACAGATAGCATTCTAGGCTGAAGAAATAAGAAGTGTGTATTGTAGTTAGGGTTGCGGCAGGGAGGAAAGAATGAGCAGTTTATAATAATGATAGCATGAAATGGGAGGCCAGGGATAAAGAGACATAAGGCTAGATAAGGCTAAAAAGAGGTAGTTAGGGGCCAGGTTGGCTCTTTTTTTAAAAAAAAAATAACTAGAAAAATAGATTGAAAGGTGTCAACTTTAGCCTGGAAACTATGGAAGCCATTGAAGACTTGTAAACATGAGACACTGGCTGGGACAGATACATTCAAGCTGAGGCATGGTGAATGGGGCAAGAATAGTGGCAGAAATGCAACTAATTCAGTGAATGATGATGGTGACTCAGGTTAGGTTAACGGTGGCAACAACAGCAGGGACTGATCCTAATAGAATTATCATGCCAGAACTAGTAGAGAGTTCGGTGGCCTAGTGTTACGTTAGACTGCCCTTCCCCAGCATATGGGATGGGTCAGACCCATCAGCTGCTATGTGGCAAAAAGACAGGCAATCTCCTCTCATGCAATTTTCCGCCTCTGAAAACCCTCTGCTGTGAACCAGTTCTGCCTCAACAGTATACAAAAAACAAGAGAATTTGTAAATCAATTTTTTTTTCAGGCAGCTTAGATGATATTACTCATGGAAAGAGGTATCTGAGTATCTAGGGCTGGAAAAGGGCAGTGGATGCTGTGTGTGGACTGGAAAGAGCAAGGAGATGTGAGTGGAGTTCAGCTCTGGACGTTGAGCTGAAGATGCTGTGGAGCATCCAGAAGCCATGCAGGTTGTTGGCCACAGATCTGGGCTCAAAAGATGTCAAATACTGATCCGCACAATATTCAAATGGAGATTTCAAATACTGATCCACACACAAAAAGAAATAAAAATAATAAGCACTATCTGTAAGATGCTGTGTGTGCATTTTTCATGTCTTTTTACTCTTTAATTTTTTCAAAAGTTACACAGATACTCTTATTATCCTCATTTTACACACTATGACTCTAGGGCCCAATAATGATCAATAAATTGTCTAGAGTCACGCTATTAATAAATAATCAACTGCACTGATACTTCTGCTTTTAAAAAATTATCTACCTATATCTCATCAAAACACACAGAAGAGGGAGCTCTGGTGTAATGGCAAGAAGCTGCACTACAATACCAAAGATGTGCAGTTCGAATCCACCAGATGCCCCACTGGAGAAGGAGGAGCAACCTCCTCCTGTGCCAGTTGGATCTAATTCGATGGCACACAAGTTAAAAAAAACAACCCAACACACACACACACACACACACACACACACACACACACCACAGAGGAATACAGTCACTGTATTAAAAAGAGGAATATAGTCACTGTATAAAAAAGAATTGATCGATTCTGAAAAGTTTCAGGAAGAATCATATAAACAAAAGCCAATGATAATAAAAGAAGAAGTTCAAGTTGTGTTGAAGACATTGACAGAAAATAAGGCCCCAGGAATTGATGGAATACCAACATGTTTTAACTAACAGATACAACCTAGGACATGCTCACCAATCTATCCCAGGAAATTTGGAAAACAGCTGCCTAGTTGACTGACTGGAAGGAATACATATTTGTTCCCATTACCACCAAGAAAGGTGATTCAGCAGTGTGGAAGTTAGAGAGCAATATCATTAATACCACATGCAAACAAAATATTACTAAAAAAATCACCCCAAAAATGGCTAGAATAGTACATTGGCAGGGAACTGCCAGAAGTCCAAGAGAGGTTTAGAAGAGGTTGTAGCTCCATGGATAGATATCACTGCTGATAGCAAATGAATCCTGGCTGAAAGCAGAGAATACTAGAATAAAAATGTTTGTGTTTTATTGATTTTGCAAAGGTATTTAACTGCATAATAAACTATGGCTCACACTGAGAAGAACGAGAATCCCAGAACACATAATCGTGCTCATATAAAATCTATACTTAGACTAAGCTGTTGTTCGAAAACAGCAAGAAAACCTCACATGATTTAAAATCAGGAAGAATATGTGTTAGGAATGTATCCTTTCTCTATACCTATTGTATCTTTATTCTGAGCAAATCAATCATGAAGCTAGACCCTGTGAAGAGGAATGTGAATTGGAACAGAGGAAGACTAATCAACAACCTGTATTACACAGATGACACAACTTTGCTTGCTGAAAGTGTAAAGCATTTGAAACATTTGCTGTGGAAGATCAAGGACTACAGCTTTTGGTATGGAATACATCTCAACATCAAGAAAACAACTGTCCTCACTGCATGACCAACAATCAACATTATGATAGATGGAGAAAGTGTTGAAGCTGTTAATGATCTTATCTTGCTTGGATCAACAATCAACAAACACCCTTGGTCCAAGCAGTCAGGAAAGCAGGAGACATACTGCATTGAACAGGTCTGCTGTCAGGAATCTCTTCAAAGTCATGAAGAGCCACGACATCAGTTTTAAGATTAAAGTGTGCCTAACTCAGGCCATGGTGTTCTTAATCATCTACTACACATTAGAGAGCTGGACAATGAATAAGGATAACAGAAGAAAAATTTATGCCTTTGAGTTGTGATGCTGGAAAAAGAGTACTGAGTTTCCCATAGACTGTCAAAATAAAAAACAAATATATCTTGGGGAAAGTGCAGCCATATAGTGCTCTTGGAAACAGATCATGTCAGCCAGAGGCAAAGATGGCAAAGCCTTGTATCTCATACTTTGGGCATGTTCCTAAAAGAAGACTCCAACAAGATGGATTGGCATAGTGCCTGTAGCAATAGGATGAAGTGTGTCTAAGAAGATAAGGATAGTACAGGATAGGATAGGTTTTACATCTGTTATTCCTAGGGTCACTATGAGTCTATTTGACCCGCTAGCACCTATCAATAACAACTTACATGCCCTTGAAAAGATTAGATAGGAACTGAAGGAAGCAGTGTGTTTATGTTAATGTGGGAGGAATAGCTTGGAAAAAGTTGACAATGGTTTTGCACAATTTGATGAATATAACCAGTGTCACTGACTTGGTATATGCTTTGCTGTGTATATTCTCAACAACAAGAAGAGAAATAAGATTTTAAAAGAATCCACACGTCTACACTTGAGCTCTTTGTTGACCATAATGTACAACAGAAGCATGTGTTAACTTTGCTCATCCGTACCAAAAACCACCCAAATCACTGCCCATTGAGTCTGCTGAGGCTCACAGTGACTACATTAATTGCTGAGACTGTAAACCTTTATGGCAGGAGACAGTCCACCGTACTCCAAGGAGCAGCTGGTGGGTTAGAACCACTCCCACCAGGGCCTATCATCAATATAGACACACTCATTTCATTGGAACAGAAGTTATTTGAGATTATATTTAACCAGTATGCTTTTTGATAGATGGATTGACAAAGTGACTGTAGCAATGGGCTCAAGTGTGTCAGAGATGATGAGGATGGCACAGGATAGGGATTGTTCATAGGGCTTGCTATGAGTCATACTTGACTAGACAGCTCCTAATGACAACAACTCTATTTTAGGTTTTAAATAGGCTGCATGTAATTCACTAACTTGGCTTCACAAGTGATTCATGCAATCCACAGTTTGAGAACTACCTCCTGTGTGAGACTAAAAGATGAGGAGAGGTGTGTTCATGTCTTAGAAGCCAAGGCGAAAACCTCCCTTTAGGGTGATTTTAAGCCCTAAATCCTACAGCAAGAGCATCAAATCTCTTCCACTAAATCATGCCCAAGGACACATCTATGAAGCTCTTCAGCTGTGAGTCACAGTCAGCTGCCACATGTATTTATGCAGACTGAAGCCATCTCACTGCCAAGTTTCTCCACAGTATGGAATGGCAAAAAAAATACAGATGCACTTCACTTTGGAGAATTTGTTGCTAGTTCTGAAACAGCTACAAGGTTACATGGCAGCAGAATTCAGGCACAAAGCCCAAAGACAATCAGGCCTGGGCTGGCATCTGCTTTGAAGTAATTCTGGCTGACAGTAATTGCAATAGGAAATCATACTTCAGAGGTGGAAGCTATGGAATACTGCGTTCAGCATCTTGCTTAGTATGGTTTTGCTGGCAGGACTTTAGTAATTCACCCCTGAAAAGCATGGGCTCTAAATGTGTGCATTTCTTCCACTCCATTTCACGTTCTTCTCGCCTGACTCCTCACCACCCCCAGGTCCTTCTTCATACAATTAATCCTTGCTTCTTAGCTTGTTTATTTTTGCTTTTAGCATAGGTCCCTTCTTCTCTTACTTGACAACAAACAACTCATTGCTATCATGGTGTAGGGACCAGCTCATAGCTGAGCCCACATTAGCTTTTCAGAGACTGTAAATGGCACAGTTGGAGATTTCATCTTTGTGCAGCAGAACTTCTTAACCGCGAGGCCACCAGAGTGTAAGTAAACACTATTTTTAAGTGCTGTCAAGCTGCATATGACTGATGGTGACCCTCTGAACAGCAGATCTGAACTCTGTCCTATTCTGTGCCATCCTTATCATTTTCAGCACATTGAAAAGAAATAAAACATAGCAACAAGCATTCTCACCTTTAAATTTAGTTCAGCAAATCAGAATTGTAGGATCTTTCATTCAACATGACAGTAGTGGATTCCATCATTCTACTTTAAGATGATTATTAAGTTTTCATTCTTAAAGATGAATATCTAGACTATAAACAAGAGGCTGACAGCTCATTGTTAGCTAAATCCAGCAAATTCAATCAGCTCACATCCAATTGTAAATAATAAAAAACAGCCAAACAGTTCACACCTGACCCTCAACCAAAACAAGAGTACCCACCTTCCGGAATCCAACTGCTTCACACACGAGCGTCCAAACTGGAAGAAAACTTAGGATGTTATTTTTACTCATTTGTGATAATGAATAATGATGACATAGAATACTCAGTAGAAAAGTCAACAAAGGAAAAACTCTATATCAGAAGACACCAATACTAACAAAAAAATTACAAAATTTCCAATAGTTACAACTAGTAATAAAATAAAGTAAAACTAATAATAAAAATAACTAACATTCAAACTATATAAATACCTGTTATATATCAATACAGAAAGTAAAAAAGAAAGCAAAAAATGTGAAAAGACAATTCAGAATATACAGAGAAATGAAAGTGATCAAGAAACCCAAGAAATGATCAAATATAACCAATTGTATGCAGAACAGATTATTGAGATGTTGGGCTTTACGAAGAGGAATGTGGCATCAGGATTGGTGGAAGAATCATCAACAACCTGCATTATGTGGATGACACAACCCTGCTTGCTGAAACTAAGGAGGACCTGAAGCGCTTGTTGCAGAAGATCAAGGACTGCAGCCTCCTATATGGATTGAAGCTCAACATCAAGAAAACAAAGATTCTTACCACTGGGCCAATTGGCAACATCAGCATGGATGGTGAAGAGATTGACATAGTTAATAGTTTTAGTTTGCCTGGCTCCACAATTAACACTCTTGGTAACAGCAGCCAGGAAATCAAGAGATGAATTGCATTGGGAAAGTCGACTGTGGGGGACCTCTCAAGAGTACTGAAGAGCAACGACATCAGGCTGGAGACTAAGGTGCGCCTGATCCAGGCTATAGTCTTCGCAATTACGTGCTATGCATCAGAAAGTGGGAAAGTGAATAGGGTTGATAGAAAGAGAATTGATGCCTTTGAGCTGTGGTGCTGGAGAAGAGGGTTGAATATACCATGGACTGTTAGGAGAACAAACAGGTTTGTCCTGGAGAAGGTGAAGCCAGAATGCTCCTTGGAGTCAAGGATTCTGAAGCTTCGTCTGACATACTTTGGGCATGTTGCAAGGAGGGACTGGTCCTTGGAGAGGGACCCCATGTTTGGGAGAGTGGAGGGACGGCGCAGGAGAGGAAGACCCTCGATGAGATGGATCGATTATGTGAGTGGAGTGGTGGGAATGAATGTGTTTGAGACAGCAAGGTTGGCACAGGATAGAACGGCATTTAGGGCTCTTGTACATAGGGTTGCTTTGAGTTGCAAATGACTCGAAGGCACCTAACAACAACAAAGTGACCCAGGAAATCTAAACTCTTAGCAGTGTTGTTTGCTGAGAGTGAGAGTGAGAGAGAGAACAATTATTATGAGAAAAAAAAATCAAAAGCTAAAAATTTGATCAAACACAAGATTTGATCATTACCATCACCTAAACTATAGTGATGATATACTATTGTGAATAGGGAACTCTGGTGGCCTAGTGGCAAGAAGCTGTGCTGTAATCCTGAAGGCACATGGTTCAAAGTCACCTGCTGCTCCATGGGAGAAGGATGGGCAATCTTCTCCCATGCAATTAACTGCTTCTGAAAACCCGCTGAAGGGTCCACTATGGGTTGGTTGCAACTCTACAGTACATAATAACAACTATGCCGATGAAAAGATGAACCAGATGAGCTGGCTAATATTGGTGGCATTCAGAGCTGGCATTTTGAACACTTATCATCGTCTAGATCCATACCACAGGAAACAGTAAATTCCATGACCAATAAAGAAGAGAGAGGACAGAGAGTATATTAAGGCATATCAAGGTGGGTCAGCAGGGTTATTTTCACAAAGGAGAGATAGCAGTCACCTCAATATACAGGATTCCAGGCTCTTGAAAAAAAAATCAACAGTCCCAATGTAACTAACCAGCTCTGGTACAATGAAGAAATACATTATGCCTAAGTCCACAGTCCAATGTTTAAATGGAGGGTTTTTTGTTTGTTTTTCATATAAGAAGTTAGTAAACGCTAAACCCAAATCTGAATCCCACTGCGGTTGAGCCTGTTCCTTCTTCATGGTAGGAAATTGCCCATCTTTTGTTCAAGGAGCCACTGGTAGATTTAAACCACTAACCTTTGTGTTTGTAGCCCAACATGTAACACACTGCACCACCAGAGATCCTTAAAGGGAATGATAAATTGTTGCTAACTATGACCGTAACATAAAAAGCAAGATCACCTCTTTGAATTTAAAAATCTCAGTATGTTTCATTCTAGAAGCATATTAAACCAAGAAGACTCAAAACTTCACTGCCAATTTCAAATGCTGAGGAGCTTCAAAAAACAGAATCGGTGTTGAGGAAGCCTTCAAATTCTGAAAACATTGTGTTTTCCCTATAAAGTCAACCAGGTGAATTTGTACCTTTTTTTTTAGTTAAAAAATCTATTTTAAAAAGACTAACATTTTTTTTTAAACTTCACCTTTAATATTTGTACTACAAATATTTATGCCCTCCACTAGGAGGTGATTTTGAGTGAATCAAATAATCTCTCACTAGCTTTAGAAGCCAAGCACAGTATACTAATTATGATTAGATATGTAGTGGAAGTCATCAAATGTGAAAATCAGAGAGCTGGGCTCCAGGTCTCTATGGACTGGGAAAGGGACCGAAGACACAAACAAGAGGTCTGAGTGTGTCCTCTCCTGCAATGACAGCCACCCTCTGCTGGGCCTTTCCACTCCAGGGCCCTTTAACACCCAGGATTAAATGGTAAAGTGCTAAACAATGAAGACTGAAGGCTAGCTACTCATGGGATGGATCTAGCTGCACTTCAGTGAGTTATCTAAGGAGGAAATGATTTAAGAAAAATATATCTAGGAAAATAAATCAGCTCAATTTAGGTTGTTTTAGCAAGGAACATCTCATGTGGAATAAGCCCCAAATATGCCAAGAATATTTTGTACCACATTACAAATGAAAACCAGTTCCTATGCAGATGGAAATCAGAACTTCATAATCTAATAAATCTGTTTTCCTCCTCTTACAGAAGCGGTCTTAACTATTCAAAGTCAATTCTTAGTTGCTTTTTATTTTTGAGTTTGGATATTTAAAGGCTTTTGAGAGAGTAGATGTCTATTAAATATATAGAATTTTTGTTTAAGCAACACAGTTTCTATTGACTACAAGTAAACGGTTTATGAAGGAGACCCCTGAGCAAGGTAAACTTTTTTCTTTAAATGAAATTATCTTTAAAAAAAAATGACGTATCACCTTCTGGTGGGGTTTATCGCTGAAGCAGAGACGCTGGAGGAAATTCCCTGGAGCAGCTGCATTTTGAGCAGGGCTGTGCACCCCTCTTCCCTCCCCACTCTTCATTTTCCAGGCCCCTACATCTTTTCATGCTGCTTTAATGGTGGGTTTGGCAGCTCTGAGTGGGTTTTAGCTTTCAGGCATGAATTACTTTATACTTTAGGTTTCTAGATGGAACCGCTTGTGGGGGAAAGGGATGAATGACACAAAGAGGATAATTGCTATTTGATGGCAGAAAGTGGGGGGAGAGCATTTTTCTTGGGTGTGGGGGAGGGTGGAGAAGCAGAAAGACTCCAGTCAGCCCCTGCCTGTACTTCCTCTAAATAAATGGCACCCAGTCAGGCCACTTCAGGAATCCCCGATGGTACAAAGAGTTATAAGTGTAGATTACTAGCTGAAAGGCAGGTGGTTCGAACACAATCCGAGCCTTTTGGGAAGACAGGCCTGGCTCTGAGCTGCTCCTGAAAGTCCGGAAGCCTTGGAAATGCTATGGAGTAGTTGTACTTTGCACACATAGGATGGTCAGGGGAATGATAGCAAAACAAAGGTGAGGGTCAGTGAAAAAGGGGAAGACCCTAAATAAGATGGACATTTCAGCCACAGCAACGGGCTCAAGTAGAGACGAGACTGGAAGGGTGGAGCAGAGCTGGGCAGTTTTGTTAAGTAGGAATGCCTAGATAGCACCTAACAACAAGTGTCCCTTCAGCACACAGTGTGCTGGCTATATGACCCGTGGCAAAGCAAGTAATACCATTTGGACCTGGACCTTCCACGCTCATTTATTGTAAGTGGTACATCAGATGGACAAAGGACTGTTTTTATAAAAATGGAAATTGCTTTGTAAAAAAAAAAATCTAATGGTAGAAGCAATCTGGAGACCACATTCTGCAAATATTTGCTGAATTTAAATTTTCGTCAATGACTTCATTTTTCACTAAGACTTACAAGAGAAAGATACCCAACATATACTGTTTGTTTTCTGTAGCCACCAAGGCTGGAACATTCGGAAGGACCATCCATCAGATTTCCATGTGTGGGTTTTAACTTTTAGCCAGTCACATTTGATTTTTCATGCTGGAGTAAAGTTTCTTTTTCTCTGAACTTCAAAGTCACAGCCTGAAGCCCCTCAGAACTATTTATTTTAGCCATTAGACCCACATGTGGTATAAAAGGATGGAGGATGTGTGGTTCATTTCTGTTCCAGCTATTTCAGGAAGTACTTCGATCTGAATAGTGGTGGGAAAGTGACATGAACTTGGAAGGGAAGAGATGTCAGATGCAGTATATAAGGCTGACATGGGAGTCCAAGTTTAAGGATAGTGAGAAGCTGATCAGGACAGTCGTCAGTTCATTCTAATATTTTTTAATATACTTTTGGGGGGTGCCTTCTGGTTAGCCATAATAATTAATCTACTGTCTTTCAATCAATTTTGACTCACAGTCAGGCTATAGGTCACACTAAGGCAGGGTTCCTGAAGCTGTATATCTATATGAAGGCAGCCTGCCTCATCGTTCTCCCAAGATACAGCTGGGGGATTTCAACTACCAACCTTCTGGTTAGCAACTAGAATTGCTTTCATGCTAAATAAGAGAGTTTTCATACTAAATAAGAGAGTATTATAAATATTTATTTGTACTTCCTAAGAGATTCTCTCTTTGACGAATATGATAATTCATTTCCCTTCCATATTGTTTGTCTATTTGCTGTACTGAACAACTTGGAGTTTCTGTGATGCTGAACACTGTTCCATAGTTTTGTCAAATACCATAATGGTTACCCATTATGTACAATGTTTGGATGAGCTTCCAGATTGATTCATGCTAGGAAGCAGGAGTGGCATCCACTTCCTAAACTAAATGCCTCCGGAAACTCTACAAACTCTCTAAACTCTAGAAATGTACAGAATGATGTTAGCTATAGGACAGAGTTCAGGTCTTTTGTGCAAGGGTCACTATGAGTCGTATTCAACTTGACGATACTTAACCTCTGTTAAATGAGACTAGTGCTGTTATATCCGGAGGAGCACTCTTCCACTTTGTCTATCACTCTCTGTCAATGTGCAGTATGAAGTAACCTGGGTTTGCTGTGATGCTGAACCTTGTGCCATTGGGGTATCAAGTACCATAATGGTTTCCTAATGTGGACAGTGTTTGGTGGAGCTCTCAGTTGTAAAATAGGTTTGAAAGCAGGAATGGCATCCACTTCCAAAACCACATGCTATGGGAAGGCATTAGGTCTTTCATTCATAGAGTCATTATGAGTCGTGCTCAACTCAACGGCAATCAACAACAACATCATCAGAAGAGTCTTGGAAGTACACCAATCAAGTCTTTGGTAACTAACTATAAGACTGGTGATGGCAACAAGCTAACAGGCCCACACCATCAGTTACTGATTAATTAATTCAAACTCATTAAGCACAATGGGCTCAAGTACCGTGAAGACTGAAGGCTAGCTCAGGATCGTGTACAATTCCAATGTATTTCTTGTCCACAAGGTTGCTATGAGTTATAGTCAACTCAACAGAAAACAACACCAACATAGAGTACCCATGTATGTCAAAAGATAATTGTGCTCTAGAGATTACAGAGCAGAACTCAGGGCCACCATTACAAAATTGTTTTGTTAGTTTGTTTATTAAAATCATGGCTGATATTTCAGAAGTTGGTCACTGTGTCAACCTTCTAAGATGCCTCTGAGTGAATTCAAACCACAAACCATTCAGGGAGAATGAAGTCTTGCACCACCTAGAGTCTTTCACGATCTATAAGCAAAATTTAATTCATGGGTTAGGTGGAGAAAGCCCTGCGCATGTGCTGAGCAATAAAGAATAGCCAACGGATTCAAATCTACAAGAAGAAATTAATATATTAATACCAGTGTGATTACTAACACTGAGATAGCATTTCCCAGGGCTAAAGCAAACAGTACTGTCAATCTTTAATTACAAAACCAAGGAGTGGGGAGGGGGTCAGACCTGACCTCAAGTGTCCTCCCTTTTACAAGACCTACAAATCTAATGCCCTTTCCTTTTTCTTCTCATGTTTCTACTTCACTATTCTAACTCTCAGTAGACCCCAGGAATCAATGGGATACCAATCAACATGTTTCAACTAACAGATGCAGCCCCAGACATGTTCACCAGTCTATGCAAAGAAATTTGGAGGACAGCTGGCAGGCCAATTGACTAGAAGAGGTCTGTATTTGTTCTCATTATCAAGAAAGATGATCCAACAGAATGTGGAAATGATCAACAATATAATTAATACCACATTCAAGGAAAATATTGCTGAAGATCATCCAAAAATGGCTAGAAGATTACATTGACAGAGAACTGCCGGAAGTTCATGCTGGGTTTAAAAGAGGTGGTAGCATCAGGAATATCATTGTTGATGTCAGATGCATCCTGGCTGAAAGCTGAAAATACAGGGAAAAAAAATGTTTATTTGTGCTTTATTGACTATGCAAAAGCAGTTGGCTGTGTGAATCATAACAAATTATGGCTAATATTAAGAAGAATGGGAATCCTAGAACACTAAATTCGCTCATATGAAACCTGTACCTAGACCAAGAAGCTCTTGTCCAAACAGAACTAGAGAACACTACATGGTTTACAATCAGGAAAGGCGTGCACCAAGGTTGTATCCTTTCTCTATACCTATTCAATATGTATACCGAGCAAATCATTAGAGAAGTTGGACTCTATGAAGAAAAATGTGGCCTCAGAATCATAGGAAGACTCAACAACAACCTGTGTTATGCAGTTGATACAATCTTGCTTTGCTGAAAGTGAGGAGGACTTGAAGCACTTGCTGTAGGAGATCAAAGACTACACAGCCTTTAATATGGGTTACATCTCAATATCAAATAAAACAAAAATTCTCATCACTGGAGAAATAGGCAACATCATGATAGATGGAAAAAAGATTGAAATTATCAATTTGAAATAATTACTTGGATTCACAATCAACATCCTTGGTACCAGGAAATGCACACACTGGGAAAATCTGCAGTAAGGGACTTCTCCAAATTACTGAGGGGCAATGATGTCAGTCTGAAGACTAAGGTGTGCCTGGTTCAGGCCATAGTCTTTTCAGTCACTTGTAATACATCTGAGAGCTGGATAAAGATTAAGGTTGACAGAAGAACTAAAGCCTTTGAGCTATTGGAGAAGACTACTGAATATCACAGACTGCAAAAAGAGCAAACAGGTATGTCTTGGAGAAAGTATAGCCAGAGCTCTCCACAGAGGCAAAGATGATGTAGCTTCATCTTACATACTTAGGGCATGTTGTTAGGAGAAGTTATTCTTTGGAGAGGGACATTATGCTTAGAAAGGTCAGTGAAAGAGAAGATGACTCTTAACTGGATGGATTGACACAGTGACTGCAGCAATGGGCTCAAATGTGTCAGAAATGGAGAGGATAGCCCAGGATAGGATGGGGTTCAGATCTGCTGGTCACTATGAGTTGTACTAGACTAGATAGCTAACAACAATTCTCAGCACAATCAGGACTAAGGCCAACTGCCCCAGGGAAAAAAGACCGTTAAACTGTCCCATTGTGTAACAGTCAAGGATATATATATAGGCAAGCTAATAAGATGCAAATCCCATTCACTGTGGCAAATGCCTCTTTTTTTTTAATGCCTAAGCAAAGGCCCAGAAAACTCATTCTACCAGACAGTTTCATAATATAGCTTTGACTCCATTGTTGAATATTCAATACTAATTTAAATAAATTGTATGTACCCAGGAAGAGACAATCTTGTTTTTGTTTAGTCTAAGGAGCTATTTTCATCATTAAAGAGACCTGATCTCATCCTTTTAATTAATGCAAAGCTCAATGATATCTATCATTTACTGTCCAGCAAAGCTCCCATTATGGGTCATTGAGATGCTACCCACGGTCACTGATGAACTGCGTGGTGGTGAGAAAAGGGCCATTAGATGAATAGAGGCGTGTAGTAATCCTGCTGGTAAGCAGTGAATGTCACTTCACCTATTCACATGGAAAGAGCTAAGAAATCATTGCACTTCACCTAGGATTTCCATTTTTGGATTCTTGCAGGTAACCTACTCCAGTCATTGCCCTTATGTGTCCTTTTGAACCTCAACCCTTTTAGGAATTGTTTTCAAGTTATCTTTAAGTCTAACAATTAGCCTAAAGGCCTAGCTTTACAAAGATGATTTTCCTTTAAGACAATGGATTGAAATGAGGCCTTCAAGAGACACTGAATCTCTGTGGCTTAAAGGGAGAGAGAAGGGGAGCAGTCTGCTTCTCTAAACATTTACTGCCTTGAAAACATATGGGGTCTCACACCAGCGGATTTGGTTTTGGGTTCAAGAGACCACCTGGCCTGAACCCCACCTACATAACCTGCTTTCACTATTACCTTTTTGAAGTGTCACCCTGACGTCTATGGATGACATTGCTCAATTCAAGTACTTCTTGTTGCTGTTATATGCCTTCCAGTTGATAGGGACTCTTAGTGACTTCATGGCACAAGAGCCTGCCCTATCCTGAGCCAATCTCATTGTCTCGGACACAACTACCTCCATTACCCCAAAAAAGGACCTACTCACAATAAGTATCTTCTGCTGTTTCTCTACACATTCAGGTTTTTGATAAAACTAGGAAAACATCTCTCAAGGACAAAGGAAGTAAATTTCAGTCTCAACTGGCCATCATGATTCCTTCTGGTAGTGTTTGCAATGAATCACTTAAAATGTACCACCACAGCCTTAGACCTAGTTTCCTGGCTGAGGAAAACTTTTGAGGAAACCGAGAAGCATGTAAGGGAAGGATGCTTGCTAAGAGCTGAAACTGCTACCTGTTTTGCCAAGTCTTTCATGGCTTATGTTCAGCTTTCTAAGTTATTGGCCTCTCTGGATCGTAAAGCAGAATGCCCAGAAGATATTGCTCAAAAAAACCTGTTGGCTGACAGGTTGGGATACAAGATTGAAAATATCTTTTCTTTTACTTGACTGGCCAGAATAGCCTAAAAAAAAAAAAATAAAAGGAGTCTAGATTTTTACATGTCTTTGTTTTCTGTCAGATCATTCTTCTATGGAGTCCTAGTGGTAAGGAGCTGTGCTGCCAACCCAAAGGCATGTGGTTCAACTGTAACAGCATCTACAGGAGAAAGATGGGCAATCTCCTCTGAGTGATTTACTGATTCGAGGGTCAGCTATGAGTCAGTTCCAACTCAATGGTACATAACAACTCAGTGGCACATAGCAATAAGAAGGGAGGGAGCTCTGGTGGCCTAGTGGGTAAGCAGGTGCTGACAGCTCAAAGGCAGGTGATCTGAATCCACTAGTGACTTTGCAAGAGAAGGATAGACAATCTCCTCCTATGTGATTTAAAGCCTCTAAAAACCTGCTGAAAGGTCAGTTATGAGCCAACCCACTCTGAGGTACTTGGACAGAAAGCTTGAAGATCTGCTCCTGAAAGGCAACAGCTACTGAAAATCCTCTGAATTACATGTGCTTGCCATAGTTGGGATCAATCTGACTGTAAATTGTTTAATACGAGACCTTTCTGTTTCCACGTTAGTCCTCAAAGTAATAATCATCCTCAAGGACAGCAATGAAAGTGTAGGACACATAGTTAACACTCTCGGTTGTTAAGTTAGCATTGACCCAGCTGTCTCATGGAAGAAAGATCTGGTGAAGTACTTCCTAAAAACTAGCCAATGAGGCAAGCTCTGGTGGCCTAGTGTCAAGAAGCTGCACTGCAATCCCAGAGGTACACAGTTCAAATCCATCAAATGTTCTGCCAAAGAAGGAGGGCAATCTCCTCCTGTACCAGTCAGATCTGATTTGATGGTACATGCACACACACGAATAATAATAAAATTTAAAAAAATATTTAAAAAACAAAAAATATCCAATGAAAACTCTAAGGATCAAACATGATGGAAGACAGCTAAGCAATTCTTAAATAACTGAATATGGAACTACCATATGGCTCAGCCATTGGACTCCTAGACACATACTCAAAAGATCTGAAAGTAGTAACATAAACAGACATATGTACACCAATGTTCATTACTATGCACTATTCACAACAGCCAGAAAGTAGACAATCAAAATGCTTATCGACAGATGAATGAATAAGCAAAATGTGATATATACATAGTGCATATTTATACATAGTGGTATATTATTACTAAGCCATAAAGAGGGATCCAGGCCACCAAGTGCAAAAATCCTGAGACCATCATGCTGAGATAAATAATCTGAACACAAAAAGACATATACTACGTGCTATCCCTTACATGAAATAAGGAAATAAAGAATTATAATGAAGAATTATTAGTAGTTACTGGCAGGAATGGGGAAGAAGATTCTGCTTGGCATCCAACTCTAAGTTTGTGCACTGTGAGTGGTGGGACAGTTTGGGAAAAATAAAAAAAAAGCAAAATGAGTGCACAGCTAGGAAGAATGCTGATGTCAATGAAGTGGATATGTAGAAACTGATTAAATGTTGTATTCATCATGTGTACATTATAGAAAACCCTACTGGCCCAATTCTACTGTAACACATGGCGTTGGCAAGATTCCAAATGCAACTGCTTTGAATCCTAATTGGACAAAAACAGAGCAGGTAAGACTACATTTAAATAAACAAAAGGCAGTCAGTATTCAGAAATTATTAACATTTAAAATGAAAAGATGGTGATTTCTGTTGACTTAGTTGCAGCCAACCCAAAGGCCCATGGTTCAAATCCACCCTCTGCAGGAGAAAAATGGACCACCTATTTTCATGCAATTTACAGCTTCTGAAAACCCACTGGAAGGTCAGCTATGGGTAAGGGTGCTACTCCACGGTACATAAGAATAACAATCCTCTCCATGAACTCCTACTGCTTCCAACATAATTTTTCCAAGTTCCCCAGATCCAGGAGTCAGCACAGTTTACACTGACTCATTTTATCGTTGTTAAAGCAGAAGCAAAACCTGTATCCGCAAAGTGTATCTGAGCACTTCTAAGCTTCCATAAGTTAACAAAACTGCTGACAGATCAAGTGTTTTTATTTGACTGAAGGGCACATCCTACTCTCCCTGGCAAGCCTTGCTCCATTAACAAGTTTCATCTAGACATAGAGAATGTTACCCCCCCCAAAAAAGGAATAATTATTGAAAATTCTGTGGAATTAATGCTCTGCTCAAGGTCTGTGATCATATTCAAAGTCAGGAGGCACAAAAACTAATGGTTTATATGAGAAAAGAGGGTACTATTAAGGCAAAATTTTTGCCAGTTTCAGCTCAGTGTCTGAGGTTGAAATTCTACCAAGCTCTCAAAAATAAGTAAAAGGTGAGTGCTTAGTACGCAGTGGCTCATCGCCACTAGACTTACTCTCCTAAGAGTCCCTTCTACCTGTTTATTTCAAAACATTTCATTTGTATTTTTTTAAAAAATTATTATTCTTATTAATTTTCATGAAAATTTACAGACTTTGGATTTCTATTCATTCACTGTTGCACTTTTCTCCCTGCCCACCCCTCCCCCTGCCCAGTTCACTCTTCTCTTTGAAAAGTAAAAGAAAAATTCTTTCATTGTTACACAATCCCTCCCCTAAAGTCCACTCCCCTATGCAGCCTTTATTCTGGACTCCTGCCATGACAATAATACCTAATCATATATCCCTTTTAAACAGTTCTCGCTCTCATCTGTTTCAATGCAGGATACATTATTTATCCCATCTTTCACAGTCTCCCCCCAAGCCCAATGTCAGTCCCAGTTTACAACAGTTGCACTATGCAGCATTTGTCCTTTTGTGACTGAGATATTTCCCTCAGCATAATGTCCTCCAGGGTCACCCATTTTGAATAATATTTCATGAGTTACTTGTTTTGCTAGCTCTTTTAATCCAAAAGCCAAATACAATCTGTATTAAGAGACTGACAATTCTCTTTTCAAGAAAATATTATAATTAAACTCACCTTATATTCAGGGTCTTTTTCAGATTTATCAACTAGCAGACATTCTTAAGGCCTAATACAGTATAACAGAGTAAGAGTACAGAGCCTTTTAAGTAAGAGCAAGGGAGCTCTGGTAGCCTAATGGTAAGGAGCGGTGTGCTGCAACCCCAAAGTCACACATTTCGAATCCACCAGCTGCACCACAGGAGAAGAAAAGACAGTTTCCTCCCATGTGACTTACTGAAAACCTGCTGGAGTGTCAGCTATGGGACAGTTTCAACTTGACGACACACAAGAAAAGTACATCAGAGTGAGAGTCATTTAAGATGACATTCTCAGGCCTTTCCAACAGCCATCCTGAATTCATGCTTTCATTGTCCCTGCCTTCGTATTAGCTAGCAGTAGCATCAACAATGTCTTGACAGCACCTTTAAGTATCCATTCTAGTATATGGGTAAATGAAATGGCTTTCATGTAAAGAAAGCAGTCATAATTTTTAGCAGAGTAGAGAGAAAAGGAGAAAGTTCTTCTGATGTACTCTCTCCAGAATTTCACAATTACATTTCCAAAGGTTCCTTGAGGATAGCTCTATTTCCAGTCATGCTTATCACTACTGAACAGACTAGATGCCCACCAACCAGCACCTGGAGAACTGGTGAGTGAGTGATATTCAGAAAACAGTCAAATAGGCAGGCAACGCGTGAGCTGCCTTTTACAGTAATCAGTAGACAGAACTTCAAGGACGGAATTCTACTGGATGGTGGATCAAAGAAAAAGCCAGGGAGGGACCTAACTCACTTGGTATCTTTTGAGAGTTGCCTCTCATCTGCACTCTCAATCAGGTTTCCCCCCCCTCCCAATGCCATCAGTGCAGTTTCAACTTCTTCCTTCATTACCATTGGCTTTTGTTCATATGGTACTTCCTAAAATCTTTCCATATAAGTCAATCCTTTTTTGGTATAGTGACTCTGTATTCCCTCCATCTTTTTTTTTTTTTTTAAATTTTTGTGTGAGTGTACCATCAAATCAGATCTGACTGGTACAGGAGGAGATTGTCCCTCCTTTTCCTGGCAGAGCATCTGGTGGATTCGAACTGTGTGCCTCTGGGATTCTAGTTGCAGCTCCTTACCACTAGGCAACCAGAGCTCCCCATCCCTCCATCTTTTTTAATGCTTCCTGGATCATTCAACATATTGTCGTTAGCATCCTTCAATATTCTGACTTGAGGCGTAACTGTTTTTCAGTTCTCTCAGTTTGAGAAATGCAGAGTAAGTTTTCCCTTTTTATTCTCCATTTCCAGTTCTCTGCACATTCCATGATAATTCTTTGCTTTGTCTTAAGTTGCCCTTTGAAATCTTCCATTCAGCTCTTTTTCTTCAGCATCTCTTCCCTTTGGCTTGGCTTCTCAACATTCTCCTGCAATTTTCAGAGTCTCTTCTGACATACATTTTGGCTTTTTTTATTCTCTTCTGTCTTTGTAATGACCTTTTTCTCTCTTGATGGATGATATCCTTGATACCATCTCACAACTCATTTGCTCTTTGTTCATTGGAGGTCAAAGTTTTAAATCTATTCTTAAGATGGTTTTTAAACTCAGGTGGAATAGATTCAAGAACATATTTTTGTTCTTGTGGTCTTTAGTTTCCTTCAGTCTCAATTTGAACTTGCATATAAGTAATTCATGGTCTGTTCCACAGTCCGCCCCTGGCCTAGTTCTGACTGTTGGCATTGAGCTTCTCAAACAATTCCTTCCACAGATGTAATCAATCTGATTCCTATGCAGCCCAGCAGGAGAAGTCTATGTGAAAAGTCACTGTTGTATGTTTTTAAAAAAGATATTTGCAACGAATAAATCATTGAACATATAAAATTCACTCACTTTATTTGCAGCCTCATTTCTGTCGCCAACTTCATACTTTCTTCACTATTACTTCTTCTTTGTTTCTAAATTTTGTGTTGCAGTTACCAATTATCATTAATGCATCCTAATTGCATGTTTGGTCAATTTTGGGCAGCAAGATTTGGTAAAAATTTTCAATTTCCTCCTACTGGAATTTAGTTGTAGGAGATTATATTTGAGCAATAGTAATATTAACACGCCTTTATTGGATACATATGGATAATACCCTGTCCTCACAACATTCCCAGCATAGTATACTATTATTCCATGTTCCAATTATTAACTTACGTTTGCTATTATTTTTTCCTCATTTTGATTGACTTCCAACTTGGCTCTACCACTAATACTATATCATGTTTCTCTAGTGTTCATAAGCTTTTCAGAGGCCTACTTTTTAAGAAATAGATGGCAAATCCTACTTTCTACTCTGTATTAATCTGGGGGCTCTGCTAAAACCTGTCCACCATGGGTGACCCTTGTGGAATTTGACATTGACATACCAGTGGCATAGCTTTCAGCAGCACAGCAACCTACAAGTTACATCAGTACAGCAAACTAATAGACCAGTGCTGTACTAATTAGAACAATGAGTTTTCAGCTAACAGTTGTAGCCTTGGATGCATTCACCAGTATATGTAAGGAAATATGTCTGGCCAACTAACTGGAAGAAATCCATACCTGCTTCCATTCCCATGTAAAAAGATCCAACAGAATGTGGAAACTATTGAACAATATCATTAATATCTCATGCAAGTAAAATACTGCCAAAGATCATTCAAAAATGGCTAGAACAATAGGCATATAGGGAACTGCCAGAAGTTCAAGCAGGCATCAGGAATATCATTGCTGATGTCAGATGGATCCTGGCTGAAAATAAAAAATACCAGAAGCATGAATACTTCTGCTTTATTGACTACGCAAAGGCATTTAACTGTGTGGATCATAACAAGTTATGGCTAACATTGAGAAGAATGTGAATCCCAGAGCACTTAACTGTGTTCATGTGAAATCTATTCCTAGACCAAAAAGCTATTGTGCAAACACAGCAAGGGTGCAAAATTAAGGAAGGAGTGCATCAGTCAGGGTTATATCCTCTCTCCATATCTATTCAATCTGTATGCTGAGAAAATTATTTGAGAAGCTGGACTGTATGACAGAATGTGACATCAGGATTGGAGGAAGACTCATCAATAACCTGCATTAAGTAGATGACACACCCTTGCTTGCTGAAAGTGAGGAGGACTTGAAGCACTTGTTGCAGAAGATCAAAGAATACAGCCTTCAATATAGAATGCATCTCAACATCAAGAAAATAAAAATCCTTACCACCGTACCAACAGGCAACATCATGATAAATAAAGATTGAAGTTGTCAATTATTTAATCCATAAACAACATTCTTGGTACTATCAGCAGTCCAGAAATCAGAAGAAGTATTGTACTGGGGAAGTCTACAGTCAGGGACCTCTCCAAATTATCAAAGAGTAATGATGTCAGTTTGAGGACCAAGGTGCACCTAATTCTGGCCATGGTCTTTTCAATCACTTGCTATGTCTGAGAGTTGGACAATGAATAAAGATGACAGAAGAAGAATTGATGCCTTTGAGCTGTGGTGTTAGAGAAGAGCACTGAATATTCTATGGACTGCCAAAAGAACAAAGAAATGTGTCTTGGAGAAAGTGCAGCCATAACGCTCTTTGGAGGCAAAGATGCCAAAGCTTTGTCTCATTACTTTGGGCATATATTAGGAGATGCTATTCCTTGGAAAAGGACATCATGCTTAGAAAGGTGGAGGATTGGTGAAAGAGAGGAAGACTCTTAACAAGATGTACTAATACAGTAACTGCTACAATGGGCTCAAGTGTGTTAGAAAGTGTAAAGATGGCACAGGATAGGATAGTGTTCAGATCTGCTGTTCACAGGGTCGGTATGGGTTGTACAGGATTCGATATCACCTAACAGCAACAACATGCACTCAAGAGCAACTAACAACAACAATATGTAATAGAAATTAGTTGACCGATAAGCCACAACATTTGGCATTAATATAGTAATGCCAGGACAACAAATCACTTTGATTACTTTCAATAGAATTTCATATAGAGAATGTAATAAACATAAAACTTCTAAGGAAAATACAGGCAGGAATTAGAATATGTTATCAGAGAATACTGGTAAGTGCACTATCATCAAAATAAACCTTGACTAGATAATGATATCCCAGATCCCAAGATCTAAAACAGAACCATGCACTCAAGGGGTGGAGTAGGAAAAAAAGACTAAGGAGAGAAAAGGAGGCTACAGAGGAAAAAATGTGCAAATAGAAGGGTAGGGAGATCAAGGGTTATCCCTCCTGTATCCATAACATAATAAAGAACAGTTCATCAACAGAGAACTACCAGAAATACAAGCTGGATTTAGAAGAGGCAGTGGCACTAGAGACACTACTGCTAATGTCAGATGGATCTTAACAGAAAACAGAGTACCAGAAGAATGTCTGTTTCTTTGACTATGTGTGGATCACAACAAATTGTGGCTAACCTTGAGAAGAATGGAAATCTTAGAACACTCAATTGTGCTCATACAAAACCTATACTTGTACCAAGAAGCAGTTGTCAGAATAGAGCAAGGACACTGCATGGTTCAAAATCAGGAGAGGAGTGCATCAGGGATGCGTCCTGTCTCTCCATGCTTTTTCAATCTATATGCGGGACAGATCATTTGGGAGGCTGGGCTTGGAGGAAGACTCATCACCAATCTGCATTATGCAGATAACACAACCTTGCTAGCTAAAACTGAGGAGGACCTGAAGCACTTGGGGCAGAAGGTTAAAGACTGCAGTCTTCAACATGGATGGAAGCTCAATATCAAAAAAACAAAGATTCTCACTCCTGGGCCAACTGGCAGCATTATAATAGATGGAAATGAGTTTGAGGTTATTAACAATTTCAGCTAGCTCTGCACCACAATCAACACTCCTGGCATCAGCAGCCAGGAAATCAAAAGATGACTTGCATTTCAGAAGTCTACTGTCAGGGACCTCTTCAAAGTGCTAAAGAGTAATCATATCAGTCTAAAGTGTGCCTGATCCAGGCTACGGTCTTTGCATCATCACCAACTTGCTATGTATCAGAGACCTGGGCAATAACGCAGGATGACAGAAGAAGAATCAATGCCTTTGAGTTGTGGTACTGGAGAAGAGTCTTGAACATAACATGGACAGCCAAGAGAACAAACAAATCTGTATTGGAGATGGTGAAGCCAAATTTCTCCTTGGAGGCTAGCATTTTGAAGCTCCATCTCACGTTATGGACATGTGACTAGGAGGGACCAGTCTTTGGAGAAGGACATCAAGCTTGAAAGGGTGGAGCGAAAACACGGGAGAAGACGACCCCAGATGAGATGGATTGACACAGTAAAGGAGATAATGGAGGTAGGTGTGTGGGAGTGAGTGAGACTGGCTCAGGATACAGCAGGGTTCAGAGCTATTGTACTATGAATTGTGGGTGACTCGATGACACATAATAACATAATATAATACAACCAGATTAGTTCATCTTCAAGACTTTACATTAATGTAGGTGGGCCAGTCTAACATAACTAAATACATATTTAAGAGAAGAGGGAGGCAGGACATTTCTTAATTGATTCCTAATTACATGGGCCAAAATTGGAAAGGAATGGAAAAGTAATAACCACCATTAAAGAATTCAACCAAATACTTTGTCTTTGTGGTAGTCAAAGGGTTTAATTTTTCCTGATCTTTTGTTTCTTTGAGCTGGAGAGCAGGTGCTGGTTCAGCCAAAGATGAAATCAAGTGGAAATCTGAAACTAGAGGTCAAATACAGCCTGAGGTAAGGAACACAGCACAATACCTCCTCCCATTCCTGAGTTAAGGAACCCGGAAATGCAAATTGTCATCTAACTAGTAGAAAAATATTCATGTGGAATTTGATCCCCTTTTCAGAAGAAAAAAGTTAAAAACTGCAGAGAAAAAAAAATGTGTGGCCATACATTCACAACAAAACCAATCACGTCTCTGCTCGAAAGGTAAGCTAATTTCTAGAGGTCTGAAATTTTAAATTCTTTTTTTCTTAAATAAAACTTTAATTGTGATTTTGATGAACGTTTACAGAGAAGTTAGATTTTTCATTCATTCATTCATTGTTGCACATTTTACTCCCTCTCATTCCCTTCCCTTTCCCCCACCCCGTTAACTTTAAAAAAAAAAATATTTCTTCATTGTTGCACAATTACCTCCTTCCACCCCACCCCACCCCACCCCCAGTCCTCTTTGCAATGATATACCTCTTATTCTGGGCTGTTGTCATACATGAAATTTTAGATTCTTAAAAATTAACTATTTCAAGAGAACTTTAAAGCTTCCTCGGTGCCATAAATTAAGGCTGGTGGTTTACAGAGTAGAGGGGTTAGTGGGTGGCAAAGAAGCAACCAGTTGCTCTACAGGGTTGGATTACAGATGGAAAGCTTCAGTTGTGACAGGCGCTTAATGCGACAAACCTGCCTCCCCACCCGCCCAGGCAGTATGCAGTTTTCCATTTAGGGTATGTATTTCAGAATAACTGTATACATTTTTAAAAGGCATGCAAGCCTTTCCCCCATCCTCCCCCAATCAACCTGTCTCCTTTAATAAATCAGAGGTGTAGTGTCATTTGGGTGGAGGTTTAAAGAGTGAAGGCTACTCAGAATTTGAGTAATTTCAGGAACACTATTAAAATGGCATTCTTCTCTTCTAGTTTGTCTCTGTGGAAAATGATTGTAAAAGCCTACTTCCGCAGGGTCGCCCATGTATTTAAGAACGCAGGGGGTCTGCCACTCCCCTCCCCACACCTCACGGCCCCCGGCCTCCGGCAATGTCAACCCTTGCAGCTCTACAGCCTTCTCTCCAGGTGCACACCAGCACCAGCTCGCTTTTACCCGCAGTGAGGATCCGGAAGCGGATCTTCTGCGGGCTTCCCACACACCTCAATGCAGCCAGACCCTGACCAGCCGGCCCAAGTGGAGCGTGGAGCACTGCGGCCCGCAGCCCGCACGCCCAGTCCGCGCGCCCGGCCCCGCACGCACAGTCTATATACCGCAGCCCCTTCCCGCGACTTGCTCCGCGGAGGAAAGGCGTGCGCGCCCGGCTCCGCACGCGCAGTCTGAGCTGGAGCCACTTCCTGCGACTTGCTCCGCGGAGGAAAGGCGCGCACGCCCTGCCGCCGCCCGCCGCGCCTGGGCCCCGGCTCGCCCGATCCAGGCCCAAGCTTTGCAGCTTTGCTCACTCACCACCTCTGGAAGCTCTCTAGCTCTCACGCCAGCTCCTGCCAGCTCCTCTCCTTGTTCCTCCTCCGCAGCTGCAATCTTGCAGCCCGGTGCTGTTTGAAGGTGAAACGACTTTATCACCTGACGTTTTCTAAGCACTAGGCTGCAGTTCTAGGGCAGCGGTGCCTTTAAGCAGTCAGACAAGACAAGGGGAGGAAAATCTGCGGGCGGGTGGGATTCTGAAGGGCCTCAGCCGCTGTCTGCAGCTCCAAAAGGCTCTCGGGTTGGTCATTTCCATTCCGTGCTGGGCCCAGAGTAGGGAGACATCTGTTTTCCATAAACCACGAGGCGGATACAAATCCTGGATTATATGCTACCCAGCTCTCGCTGCATTTCCAAACGCGGCACAACAGCTAATCCTCGCACAATGAGCATGAAGACAAACACGTGAGTTGGTGCCGAGCTCCTGATCGCTTTCCCCAGTGCGATAACTAACGTCTCACGACCTGCCTCCGGGGATGGGCCAATCGCAGCCCCGGGGGTCTGACCTAGCCAGCTGGCTCAGTTTGCATGTCTACTGCCAAAAACACATCCTCTGCTAGCCCTGTAAACACAAATGCAAATACTGTCCCTTCAGGGAAAATGACTGTACTTGGAAACGGCCCGCCTCCATTAAAGGACACTTAGTCACTATAACAGCAGCCACAATTCCCTGAAGGTGAGAAAAGGAAAACATCTCGGCCTCTATTTTACTTCAGGTAAATTCTAACAAGTCAATTACCATATTCTGGACCTAATATAAAAATATTTTTTACTGTGTAAAATTGATGCAGAAACATTTATTGAGCACTTCCTGTGTGCCCAGTTGAGGCTTTAAGGTTGGAAAAAGAAAGAACTTCCTGCTCTCAAGTGCCTTTCAGTTAAGTCAGAAAACATGAAAACTAACATCATCAGTTTATTTTAAATTGTTGCGTTAGAAAAATAAAGGCAGGTTTCAAATCATGCTGGAAAATCAAGTCTTCCCAGAGGTTCCTATCAGTTTTGAACACTAAGCAGTTATGGGAATAAACAGAAACACAAAGAGAAAAGTCACAAAATCCCATAAAGTTCTACTTCAGAAGTAGAGCCAAGGTGAGAAGTTATCAAAACAGCTGGATCACGAGGGTCTTGTCTGCTAAACTGAAGGATCTGATCCTTGTGTCAAAGCTTCAAGATAATCTTTGGGGGAATTCTACCTAGGTGGGGAAATTATGTGACTAGATAATGTGGAAATTGTCTGGAAAGAAGCCAGTTTCTGAAAGGAGTCAAGATTGGGTGGGGATGGAAGACTTCTAAAGGTTGAGAGAGGAAGAACCTCTAAGGGCTGTTGCTTGGGCCTTGTGCTTTCTGTTATATACGGTGTCACTGAGTCAGAGCTGCCTGGCAGCACCTAAGAACTAACAGCAACAGGAAGGGAAGAAAATTGTTATCCAGGTTCCTGACCTAGTCAAAAGAGATGAATAGATAGAAAAATGGAGGCAAGGCAAGTGTAATGGGGGAAATGAGTGAAGACAAGTTGACTTTAAGTTTCAGGACTCTTACTTAGGTCATTGATTTGTTTGAATTAATTATGTAGATGGAGAGTTACATTTTGTATGTAACTCCACTTTTTGCTTGTTCCATACCCATTTGTTGAAGAGACTGTCGTTTTCCTCATGAACTGATTTGACATACTTACAGAATCACTTGGCTCAAATTGTTTTAATTTCTGAGCTCTCAATCTACTCTGTTGTTCTGTGTGTCTATTGTTGTGTTAATACCATGTTGTTGTTGTTTTGTGCCATCAAATTGCCTACAACTCATAATGATCCTATGCACAATAGCGCTGAACCCTGCCCCATCCTGAGCCAGTCTCACAGTCTCTAACACACCTGCCCCATTACGCTGGTCACTCTGTCAATCCATCTCATACAGGATCTTCCTCTCCTGCGCTGAGTCTCCACCCTTACAAGTATGATGTCCTTCTCCAAGGACTGGTCTCTCCTGGCAACATGCTCAACATGTGGAAGACAGAGTTTCAAAATCCTTGCCTTCAAGGAGCAAACTGGTTTCACCCTCACTAGGACAGACCTGTTTGGTTTTTTTTAGCAGTATGTTCAATACAGCTTTGCAGTAAGTTTTTGTAACAAATATATGAATTTCCTTCTTTTTCTTCAATATTATTTTGGCTATTTGGGGTATCTTACAATTCCATATGAACCTGAGGATTGACCCTTCCATATCTGGAAAAAAATGTCCATTGGAATATTAATTAAGATTGCATTATATCAGAAGAGTATCTTTTTCCTGTTTGTAGGCTGCTGCTTTATCTCATCTCCTTGCTCTTGTCCCAGTGCAGTAATCTGTAATTCCCCAGGTTAGAAACTATTTGGAAGGTACCTGCTCAAATAACCAGAAAGTACCTTTGTTCATTCAGTCATGAACTCAAAAATGCTGACATTTGATGCCAGGCATCCAGAGGAACAAGATTCTGACGATAAGAAATTGGGTTAAAAAATACAATGTATATGGATTTTGTAGGCAAACCAATATAAAATAATTTAAGAAAAAAGAGAAAAATAGGTTTTTCAGGATGCTTGGAAGACTGTTTATGTTGTGGATTAGGACTTCTAGAGTTCTTCCAAGCTTTTCTCTAATGAAGTTTATAGTCCTTGGTTTTAGTCCTAGGTCCTTGATCTACTTTGAGTTGTTTTTTGTGTATGGAGTGAGGTGTGGTTCATGCTTGAGTTTTCTGCAGACAGTTTTCCAATTTTGCCAACAACATTTGTTTAAAAAGCTGTCATTTCTCCACTTAACTGATTTCATCTCCTTGTAAAAAATCAGTTGACCATAAGTGGATAGGCTGATTTTTGGTTCTCAATTCTATTCCATTGATCTATGTGTCTATCATTGTAACAGTTCCATGCTGTCTTGGCCACCAAGACAGTGTAGTAGGATTTGAAATCAGGGAGTGAGATGCCTCTTACCTTGTTTCTCTTTTTAAGGAGTGCTTTGCTTATTTGGGGCCTCTTTCCATTCCAGATGAAATCAGAGATTGCATTTTCCATCTTGTTGAAGAATGGAATTGGTATTTGTATTGGAATTGCATTGAACATGTAGAGAGGATAAAATAGATGAAAGGGACCTTCTAAGAATAAAGTCCCTATGCACATCCAAAAACTTCTCCAACAGGGTAAAAAGGGAAGCCATAGATTGGGGGGGGGGGAAATTGGCATTGACATGTCAGATAAGAGACTTATATCTAGAATGTATAGAATACTTGAGCACCACAACAAGATAAAGGTGAACAACCCAGTTGAAAAATGGGCACAGGATATGAACAGACACTTCACCAAAGAAGACATTCAGATGGACAACGAACACATGAAGGAGTGTTGCATATCACTGAATTGGAAATGACCTATAGCTGAGGCAGTAAATCATAGGGAAGCACATCACCCATATTTCTCTTGCAGAGCAGCTGGTAGATTCAAACCATGTGCCTTTGGGTTGGCAGTGCAGCTTGTTACCAGTAGTCCAACTTAGCACTCTCTGTGGAGCCGCTGGTAGATTCAAATTTCCCAAGAGGTGCCACCTTTGGGTTAGCAGTGCACCTCCCCATGGACTATGTTGCCAAAACTCCCTTGTTATCACTAAGTATATCTTTATATTTCATCTGTCTTGTAAGAAAATTTAACCTTGATTTTTTTATTTAATTATTATTAAAAAATAAAACATTAAGGGAAAATATTATTTTCATGTATAAATATACTTTCCTGTCATTTACCTTTATCAGGGATCATGTTTTCATGTATAGATTTTCATTTTCCCTTCATCTGTTGTTTTATGTGCCATCAAGTTACCTGAGACTCATCCTGAGCCAGTCTCACTGACTGATACACCTACCCTCATTGCCCCAATTACTGTATCAAACCAGCTTATCCAAGGTCTTCCTCTCCTGTGCTGTTCCTCCATCCTTCCAAGCATGATGTCCTTCTCCAAGGACTGGTCCCTCTTGGCAACGTACCCAAAGTATGTGAGACAAAGCTTCAAATTCCTTTGGAAGCTGAACAACACCTTGCTTGAACATGACTGGGTAGTAGAAGAAATAAAAAATGAAATTAAAAAGTTTCTTGAAACT
>NW_006399784.1:18053546-18076464 GCF_000299155.1 Elephantulus edwardii
GAGAAGGAGGGGAGGAATGATGTATATTGCATTGAAACAGATGAGGGAGAGATCTGTTTATAAGGGACATATGAATGGGTATTCTTAACATTACATAAGTCCAGAGTGAAGGCTGCGTAGTGGAGTGAACTTGGGGGGAGAGACTGTATAACAATGAAAGAGTTTTCATTTCAAGGAGAAGAGTGATTGGTGGGGGAGGGAGTGGGCAGGGAGAAAAGTGCAACAATGAATGACTGGAAGTCCTAAGTCTCTGTAAACTTTCATTAAAATTAATAAATAAAATTTTAAAAACCCTAGCATCCTGGGAGAAACTTGGTTTCACCTTCTCCAAGACAGACTTAATTGTGCACCTGTGAAATCTATACTCGAAGCAGGAAGCAGTCCTCAAAACAGAGCAAGGAAACACTGCGTGGTTCAAAATCAGGAAAGGAGTGTGTCAGGGAGGTGTACTGTCTCCGTATCTTTTCAATCTATATGCAGAACAGATCATTCAGGAGGCTGGGCTATATGACAAAGAATTTGGCATCAGGAATGGAGGAAGACTCATCAACAACCTACATTATTCAGATGACACAACCTTGCTTTATCAAACTGATGAAGAGCTGAAACACTTGCTACAGAAGGTCAAGGACTGTGTTCCCTTCATCTACAGAAAAGTCCTATTGATTTTTTTTGTAGGTTCAGACTCATGGATATAAACTCTGAATTTCTGTTTGTCAGAGAATATTTTCATTCCACTCTCATTCTGGAAGGGTAGCTGAATGGGGTATTTTTTGTTGATGGGTTGGTTTGTTTTTTTCTTCCTCTATCACTTTAAATATAGCATTTCATTGCCTCCTGGCCCTAATATTTCTGAGGGGAAAGTGGCCCTCAATCAAAGGCACATAATTTGTGTTGCCTGTTTGCTTTTCTTTCATTGTTTTCAGGATTCTCTCTCTTTATTTCTTGAGAAACGATGGTAGTTATAGAAAAGCTTAAGATCTTTTGTTCATAGGGTTGATATGAGTCCTGCTCGACTTGAGGGCAATCAACAAGTCTTTATTTTTAATTTTTTGATACCTTAACTGTGATGATGTGCTTGTATAGATCTTTGGGTTTATCTTACTTCGTGTTCTTTGGGCTTCTTGAATTTGTGATGTAGTATTTTCATAAGACTGAGGGAATTATCTGTCATTATTTCTCAAAATATTCCTATTGTACTTTTCTCTCATCTTTTTACTTGGAATTCTCATGATAGAATTATTAGTCTCCTGCTATTGTACTGTATCCCACTGTACTGCACTCAACCTTCTTAATACCTCTATTGTTGTTACTCTTTAGCGTCTCTGATTTGCTGTCTTATTTCTGCCTGAATAAATTTGTTGACAAATTCTTCTATTGTGTTTCTTACATCACTTATTGTCCCTTTCACTTATAATACCTCTTTTTTAGGTTGTCATTTTTGTTTTGCATGGTTTTCCTTATTTCTTCTAGTTTTCTGGCTATATTTTCTCTTTGTTTTGAACATTCTAATATAGTCTATCTCCCTTCTCTCCCCCCACCCATTATTTGCTCATCCCTTGGTACACTTTCAAGTTCATTAAGTATTACTTCTCTGTTTATTCTGTAATTTTTCCTCTTTTTTGGCAGCATATTCTGTAATTTTCCTGATTGGAACTTTCAAGGGTGTTAACGTTCTCAGTTTTCCTCAGTTCATAAAATTCTTTGGTGGGCAGTCTTCAGCCTTTGCTTCCTTTTCCTCTCCCTCTCTGTGATAGCTCCTTCTCCCTCCCTAGTTTAAAGGGATTCAAAAGGTCAGGGCCTGTTTGGATTAGAGAAGCTGACTCTCTTTCAGCCGTGGGGGGTGAGGGTGGAGTGGAGGGGCACTACCTCAGTTCATAGCAGCCGATGATGGAGGGGAGAGACATACAGTGAGAGAAGTGATTTTCCCACGGCATTCTAATTGTTCATTTGCTGATTCTTACCTCTCTAGTTCTCTGCTTCTTTCCTCCCCTCCCCAGTTCAGAGTCCCTCAAGAATATTTTATTATTTTGAAGCTTCGTCTGACATACTTTGGGCATACTCCAAGGAGGGACCAGTCTTTGGAGAGGGATGTCATGCTTGGGAGGGTGGAGTGACGGCGCAGGAGAGGAAAACCCTGGATGAGATGGATTGACTCAGTGACACAGGGAGGGTTGGAATGATGGTTTGTTCACCCAGGCATCTTCCTCGAATCCATATTCTAGTTTTTGAGACATACTTGGATTGTTAAGGGTCAGTGAGACATCAGAGCTCTCTTTTTTAGGTGATGAGTTTAAAACCTAACTTCCTCCTGTGCTATAAGATTAAACTCTGGATTGCGCCTCCATGGACTCCCTGGTCTCAAGCAAACAGGTACCACCTGCTTTGGTGGTAACTGTTCCATACTAAACTCAATGCGGCTTTTCCGTCATCTTTCCCAGGCCAGATCCTGCCCATCCCCATAATGAAATTCAAACGGCAGCCTTTGAACAGCAATAGCCTTAACTGACTCTCATAGGCCCTTGCATCTCCTACCATCCTGAAAGGTAGTAAGGTTATTTATGCCTGCAATTTATGTCCTTCAACACATTGTAAACTTGAGCCTCCCTGAGTAATACCTTCTTTCTGTCTGTATTCTTATATTAGAGTTAGGAGGAACCCAGAACTGTTGACAAATAATTTAGAAACACGTAATGTAGAAATGCTAGCAAAACCAAGCTATTTTGAAAGAGAAGTTAAAACTTAATTTTAAATGTATTTACTTTTTAATTACTAAGAAGTTAGACAAAAATGGGAGAAAATCAGTCGAAGCAAAAAATGTTATTAATTCAAAGAACTCAGTCTCATTTTGAAGTAGAAACTAAGCAAAGAATGGGGAAACATCTATTATTGCATCACAAAAGGCATAAGATGCCTCTCTTACTCACCAATCACCAAAATTCTCTGTGAGAGGGGAATATAAAGTGGTAAAAATCGTAAGTGCAGTCTAGGGATTATGAAAGTGGAAGGAGATAAACAATTTTGATTTGAATATAAAGTCAATACAGGGAATGAAATACTAAAATAATCGTATGGCATTGAAAAGGTAGTTACTACTGGCTTCTATTAAATTAAGAACATACTTTCTTGTAATGCTGTTTAAAATTATGATATGGATCTTCTTGGGTTGATGCATTAGGCATATAAAGATGCTTCAAAGTCCTTAGGGATACTTGTTCACAGAGCTAGATATCAAGGTAAGTCATCTCTTACTCATTGCCATTGTGTTGGAATTGACTCATAGCTGACCCTCCTTCCGGTTTCTGAGGCTGTAATAGCTCCAGATTGCCTATCTTTCTCCCATGGAGGGGTTGGTGGATTTGAACTGAGAGAGAGGCACGACCTTTGAATTAGCATGGACTAACCCAATGGCCTATGTCACCAACACTTCACTATCACTATCACTACATACTTATGTATTTCTTTTAAATCAAATATTTAGGGAAAACTCTATTATGTACCTATTTGAGTACCATCGAATCAGAACTGGCCCATAGCTGACCCTCCAGTGGGTTTTCAGAGGCAGTTAATAGCACAGGAGGAGATTACCCATCCTTCTCCCACGGTGCAGCTGATGGATTCGAACCATGTGCCTTCGGGATTGCAGTGCAGTTTTTTTATCACTTGGTCACAAGAGCTCCTTCTTGTTGTTATGTGCCGTTGAGTCACTTGTGACTCATAGCAACCCTATGTACAACAGCTCTGAACCCTGCTCTATTTTGAGCCGACCTCATTGTCGCCAACACACCCACCCCCATTACCTCAGTCACTGAGTCAATCCATCTCATCCAGGGTCTTCCTCTCTTGAGCTGTCCCTTCACCCTCCCAAGCATTTTGTCTCTCTCCAAGGACTGGTCCCTCCTTGCAGTATGCCCAGACGAAGCTTCAAAATCTCTGCCTCCAAGGAGCATCCTGGTTTCACCCTCTCCAGGACAAATCTGTTTGTTCTGGAAGTCCATGGTATTTTCAATACTCTTCTCCAGCACCACAGTTCAAAGGCATAAATTCTTCTATCATCTTTAGTCACTGTCTAACTCTCTGATGTATAGCAAATAATTTCAAAGACCATGGACTGAATCAGGTGCACCTTAGTTTCTAGACTGGCATGGTTGCTCTTCAATACTCTGGAGAAGTCCCTGACAGCAGATTTTCCCAATGCAATTCACCTTTTGATATATTCCTTTCAAATCAGATATCCAGGGAGAATATTTTCAAAAGGCCAGACAGAAGGAGAATAGAATAGCTCTGTCTGTGTCTTGATCACAGCTCTTAAATCCTTGCCAAATCTTTCATTCATCCTAAACCTGCTTAATTTTAACATGTCAGGTTTCTGAAGTTTCAAACAGAAAGCCTTATTTAGACAAAATAACACAAATCAATAAAATAGGCAAGGGACTTTATTTTAGAACTATGTTGAACTATTGTGATTTAATGCCCATCCAATTTTTCCATTAAAGATTAAAAGAGGGGAGAGGAAGGCAATGATAGGAAGTGGGGTTTTTAAAAACTTCTATCCAGTATATAGAGAAAAGATGATGATGATGATGATAATTTTATAATTTTCTTACTCTTAGGCTAGATTTTTCCCCGTTTTCTGTTGCATTTATTTATTGTACATTGCGTTTTATACAATCATTTCTATACATTGTGGTTCACTTATGTACATTGTGTTATATAGAGTTAAGTACATTATGTTTTTACAATCATTGTATTTAATGTAGATTGTGTTTTCTACAAACATTCATATATATTATATTATGTTTCATTGTGTTTTACATGCTGTTGTATTTTTTTTAATTGTGATTTTAGTGAAAGTTAGCAGAAAAGTTTGAGGAAAATACCCATCAACGTTTTGCCTGGTTTAACTGAAAACATTCACCCTGATCTGTGCAGAGTGTGGAGTGAGTACGTAGGCGTGGGGGCAGACAGGCAGAATGGGACGGGGAAAGTCACCTAGCTACTATCCTACCTCCTCTGATGCCTTGTTCAGCCTCTCCCTCTCCTCCTGTCTCCCCGTGTTGGCTGGGAGCGGTGGCAGCTGCCTGGTACTTTTTCAGCTGCATGGAAAGATCCTAAATGCAAATAGACAAACACCATCTTGCAGTGATTAGCAGATGACAATGCTACCCTCAGTCCTGGCCATCAAGGACCAGTCTGCCTGGCTGAGCAGCTGTGAGGGTGGACAGAGCAAGGGTGAGAGAGCTGGGTGCTGATGCCTCCGCCACCACCTGACACACAGCTCCAGGGGAGTCACTATTCACTTAGGGACAAGATCTCCAAGGTTAATGGAAACTGTCACAAGAATCTCAGGCTAGATTTCAATGTAATCTGTCCCCAGTTTCTGAAAGAATATTTTCAAAGTATGGGATATTTTAAGTGCAAATATTAAGAGCTCTTGTGGCCTAGTGGTAAGAAGCTGCACTGCAACCCCAAAGGCACTTAGTTTAAGTCCACCAGCTGCTCCATGGGAGAAAGATGGGCCATCTACTCCCATGCGATTAACTGCCTCTGAAAACCCCGCCAGAGGGTCAGCTATGGGTCAAGTTCCCAATAGAAGGTACACATACAATAAACAAGACAACAAATACTTAGAGTAAGCATAGTTTACAAACCAAAAAGTATATCCTTTCTAAGGAAACAGCTCAATGAATTATTACAAAGGGACCACAACAGGGCTAGCACTATCCAGGTTAAGAAATACAGCAATATTAAAATCCCAACTACTCTCTCCCAAACAGAGTTACTAACAGTAGTGTGTTGTTGATGATGATGATGACTGCCGTCGAGTCAAGCACAACTAATAGTGACCCTATGAACAAATTTTCTGAAGCCTTTCTATAACTATCATTGGTTCATAGAGTTTCCAGAGGCATGTTCTTTAGAAGTGGATGCCACTCCTGCTTCCGAACTAGTCGTAGTAACTAGTAAGTACCCAAACCAGCCACCAATTTCTCCATGGGAAAATTCATTTTCCATTCCACAGTGTCATTTCTGAAGCTTGGAGGCTCCCTGTACAGGGACTCTTTCTGAGTGTGTGTGTGGGGGGTAGGCATGGAGGAGCTGGAGGAGCAATGCTAGGATCCCAGTGACCAGTTTCTAGTCTACTGTAGTAAGATCTAATCAAGAGAAGGTGGCCCTTTAGAACAAGCTTTTAGTGCCAAGCATTCTGTTCTAGGAGTGCTTCATAGAGTTTTTGGAAGCAGCCATGTTTATGGTAGTCCATGTTTATGTTAGGGTAATTTGTATATTTCAGGTGCCTGTATAATACACAATAAAGGGAATTTAGGAGATGTATATTGAGGTGTTCCTCTGTGAGTTTGTTGTTCTGTGGTAGCTTGCATGTGGCTGTGATATGAAAACTATGCAGCTAGTATTTCATATGTTGTCAGGGTCATGCATAGTGGACAGGTTTCTGTGGATGTTAACAGAATAGGAAGAAAGGGCAACAATCTACTTCCAAAATTACCTTTAAAAATCCCTATGTATCCGATTAGAATATAGCACTGAAAGATGAGCCACGTAGGTTTGAAGCACTCAAAAGGCACTGTGCCCACGCAGGACTTGAGCAGACTAACAATCATTAAGATGGTTCAGGCCTAGCAATGTTCATTCTGTGGTACATGGAGTTACCGTGAGTCTGAGCTGATTCCAAGGCAACTAAAGACATACTTTGGTATTAGATTGGCTCAAGATAGGGAAGCTTCAGGGCTGTTGTTCATAAGATCACTGTGAGCTGTAGTCAGCTCCATGGCACAGAACAACAGGAAGCGTGGTTAAACCAGAATCCAAACTCACTGCCCTTGAGCTGATTCTGACTCACAGGGACCCTGTAGATAAAGAATGCTTCATGAAATTCAAAATCATTGTTACCTTTTTTTGCAATACTTTGATTGCCTAATTTATTCTTCAGTTCTTTAGTTCAACTAAAGTCAGATATTCTCATTTTAATAGTTCAGCGCCGAAAAGAGAAAATTAAAAATCCTTGAGTTGATTCCAATCCCTAGCAACTTTATAGGACTAGGTAGAACCAGACCCGAGAGTTTCCAAAGCCATAAATCTTTATAGAAGCAAACTGTCCCGTTTTCCTCCCAAAGAGTAGCTCTTTAGTTTGAACCACTGACTTTTTGGTTAGTTTGATACCATTCTTTCTAACAAATGAATTTTTTAAATTTTATGGTAGTTTGCTTACAAAGTTCTTATGAATTTATAAATATTCAGTGATGTTTCTAGTGTTCACCTGTCTAAATTAAAAATCATCTAGGATGCTTGTCAAAATAGAAATGAAAGGGCTTCAGTGGTAAAGAGTTGTGCTGCCAACCCAAAGGTACAAGGCTCAAATTTACCAGCTACTCCATGGGAAAGAGATGGGGAAACTCCTCCCCTATGATTTACCCATGTTCTGCCTCTGAAAATCTGCTGGAGGGGCAGCTGTGAGTCCAGTCTGGATCAATGGCCCCAAACAACAACAGTTGCTACTGAATCAGAATTTCCCTCAAAGAGGCATGCCTACTTATGTATAATTAATAACACAATTGGAATCGACTTGATGAATAAAATAAATAAGGACGGCCGAAGAAGAATCAATTCTGTTAAACTGTAGTTTTGGTAAAAATATCGAATATATTATGGACCATCAAAAGAACAAACAAATCTGTCTCATGCAGCCAGAGTTCCCCTTAGAAACAAGTCCTTTGTCTCACTTACCTTGGGCATATTATTAGGACAGACTAATAGTTGGAAAAGAATATGATGCTTCGAAGAGTAGAAAGTCAGCCAAGAGGAAGATGAAGCCTCAGTGAGATGGGCGGACCCAGTAAGGGCCACAGTGGGGTTGAGAATGGCAGTGGCTGTGAGGATGGCTCAGGATAGGGCAGGATTCTGTTGCGCCTGGGTTGAGTCGAAGCTGACTCAATGGCACCTGACAATGACATAAGTCTTTACTGTTGATGTGATTATTAAAAGGCTTGCCTGGGCTCTGCTCTTCTTTTCTCTCCTTTTCTGCTGACAGCAGGCTGTAAGATTTGGGTTCACCCCTGCCTTTCCAGGGGTCATTTACCCCTTTCCTCTCTTCTTTCTTTTTCACTTTAACTCTTTCCTGTGACCTACCTTTCACTAGCTAGGTCTCTGTCTTATTAACTTCATAAATCTTTTTCACTTGTTTTACTGTGCTGTACAAAGTTTCCCTTGGGTTGAACAATTCTTGTTCCACTATTGTCTTTATTGCTTCTTTTGGTCAGGAGTTGTAAATAGCAATTTTACAGACACTTGATACTGTCTTAAGCCTACTAGATAGATTCTCTTGACTAAAATTTATTCTTAAAAGTAGAAAATAAGTTGACCAACTTAATCCTTAATTCCAAACTCTCTCCAGCTCTATGCAGGTTCTTCTGCACATCGTTGTTGTTATTAAGTGCCATTGAATCATAGTGACCCTATGAACAAAAGACCTGAACACTTGTGTAACTTTGGCCATTTCTCCAAGTTCATAGGGTTTCCAAAGGCTATTATGGAAGTGGATTCCACTCCTGCTTCCAAGCTTATTTTAATCGGGAAGCTGCAGCAAGCCCTTTCCACCAGGGATAACCATTATCACATTTGACACGTCAGTGTCAGAGTGTTCAGCACTTTGGCACATTTCTCATTGGTATGAGTTGGAACCAACTCATAGCTGACTCTCCACTGAGTTTCCGAATCCCATCATTTTCCAGAGGAGCTACTGGTGGATTCGAACTGCCAGGGAGGCTTGGACTTTGAGTTAACAGCACAGCTCTCCATGGACAATGCTAAGGTCTTTTCAGCACCTGGCTGAGAGGCTAAAGAAACATCTCCACTTACTGTGGGCTTTCCTGAGACTCCTAATTAATTTCATAGTACTCGACAGATAATAGATTTGCATAAACATCTAGTGTTACTTATTTGGTGATATCAAGACTGTGAATAAATGTTTACATCTAAAGATCTAGTAACTTCACTTTAAAGATCTTTCTTGAGGCAGTATCAGGTATGGTCAAGGAGATTTGTTCAGGCAGCTTATTAAGAACACTGAGTTTAAAGGTCAGCTTTGCAGACTTGCACAAAAGATTTAACTTTTGTGCCTCAGTTTACTCAGCAATCAAAAGAATTCTTTACATTTTAAAAAAAAAATTATTGTTTTTGTGTGTGTGTACCATCAAATTGGATCTGACTGGTACAGGAGGAGATTGTCCCTTCTTCTCCAGCAGAGCATCTGGTGGATTTGAACTGTGTACCTCTGGGATTGCAGTGCAGCTTCTTGCCACTGGCCACCAGAGCTCCTTCAAAAGCATTCTTTAAAAGGTTAAATTTGTTAAGACATTAAAAAACCAACAACTTGAAATAGTGCCTTTCACAGGGTTAACAATTCAACAATTGTTGCATACATTCAATTCAGCATTGCATTATATATAATGTTGTTGTTGTTAGGTGCCATTGAGTTGAGTACAACTCATAGCAACCCTATGAACAAAAGATCTGAGTCCTGTCCTGAGCCATCCTCATACTTTCTGACAAGCAAGAGCCTGGTTGAGGGTCTTCCTCTCCTTCACCAAACCTCCACCCTTCCCAACATCATGTCCCTTTCCAAGGACTAGCACCTCCTAGCAATATACCCAAAGCATGTGAGGCGAAGCCTCATTATTTTTGCCTCCAAAGAACACTCTGGATGCTCCCTCTATAAGACATATCTGTTCGTTCTCTTGGCATTCCAAGGAATGTTCAGTGCTCTTCTCCAACACTACAGCTCAAATGCATCAATTCTTTCTCTGTTACCGTTATTCATTGTCCAGCTCTTGGATGCATAACTATTATATATAATGGAAAAATAATTTTTAATACTATAAGTGACCAGAAGTAAGGGAATGAATACTTGTGCATCCGTACAAAAATATATAATGCACCCTGGAAGAAAGGCACAGTGGTTAAAAACAGGCAAGTGTTTAGCTGAAAAATTGGCAGTTTTACTCCATAGGCATAAAGGTGAGGCAGCTTGCTCGTTTTAGGATATCTGCAACTACCTACCACCAGGAAAGGATAAAATAGATGAACTGGACCTTCTAAGAACCAAATTTCTATGCACATAAAAAACTTCTCCAGCAGGGTAAAAAGGAAAGTCACAGACTGGGGGAAAAAAATTTGGTAATGATATATCTGATAAAAGACTCATATTTAAAGTTTATAGAATATTCCAGCACCTCAGAGAAAAAGGTAAGCAACCCAATGATGATAGATACTTCACCAAAGGAGACATTCAGATTCTGGTGAACAAACACATGAAGAAATGTTCAAAATCCCTAGCTATCAGAGAGATGAAAATCAAAATAACTAACTGAGATATCATCTCACCCTAGTAACAATAGTGAAATTCAACAGAGCAGCAAACAACAAATACTGGTGAGGTTGTGGAGAAATTGGTGCCCTTATTCACTGTTGGTGCAAGTGTAAAATGGTGCAGCCACTATGAAAGGTGGTTTGACGCTTTCTCAAAAAGTTGGGAATAGAAATACCATTTGACCCAGCAATTCCACTACTGGGAATATACCCCAAAGAAACCAGAATCACCATCCAAACATGTATATGCACACCTCCATTATTTACAATAGCAAAAAGATAGAAGCAACCCAAGCGCCCATCAAGAAATGAATGGATAGAAAGTCAATAGCATGTTCATACAACAGAATATTATGCAGCAATGAAAAACAATGAACTTGTAAAACATTACTACACAACATGGAGGACCATGGAGCACATCATTCTGAATGAAATATCTCAGTGACAAAAGGACAAGTACTGCATAGCAGTACTGTTATAAAGCAGGTCTTACATGGGAAGTTAGGAGGGGAAAAGGATAAAAATGGATAGATATAACCATTGCATTGGAACAGATGAAAGAAAAAATGTCTAAAATTAATATATCTTTTGGCATTATACGTACGGCAACAGCCCAGAATAAGAGATATATCATTGCAAAGAAGATCGGGGTGGTGGTGTACATAACTGTACAACAATGAATGAATTTTTTAAAGGAACTGGGAGAGGGGGAGAGAGAAGTGTTGGAGTCAGTGAGACTGACTCAGGACAGGGCAGGGTTCAGAGCTATTGTACATAGGGTTGCTACAAGTTGCAGGTGACTCAATGGCACATAACAACAACAACAACAACAACAACAACATAAAGGCTGTTGTGAGAAGCTCCTCAAGGTCCACATTGTGAAAAATGTTGCCTATGGAAGTTTTCTATCCTGCCCTGCAGCTTTGAACCACGGAGGACTGCTTATGCCGAAACTTTTCCTGTTCCACATAATCTGTTGCCTGAAGTTAAAAAAGAGTTGCATAGTCACTAAGGTCCTGCACTGCTGACCGAAAAGCCTTATGGCTTTGCGAGATAAAGATGAAGAGTCTCCTCCCGTTAAGATTTACAACTTGGAAATCTAGAGGGGGTTCACTGTGAGTCATGATTGACTCATTAGCAACAAATTTGAGTTTACATAGTTGTCAATTGTGTCATGTCAATTTATCAAGGGAGCTTTGGAGGCGAGAAGCTGGGCTGCAATCTTGAAGACATGCAGTTCAAATCCAGCAGCTGCTCCACAGGAGAAAGATGGGCAGTCTCTTCCTGAGTGATTAACTGCCTCTGAAAACCTGCTGGAGGGTCACCTATGGGTTGGTTCCAACTCTAATGTAAACAACCCCCTACCACTACATGTATTGATCAGGATAAATGGATACAATGCCCATGAATTGGCTAGTACCACTGGATGAATTCCCATCCCCAGTACCTGGGATTTGGAGACATCCACTTAAGGTAATCTATGTGTGCCCAATGCATTCATACACATAAAAAATACTTAGAATAGTGCCTCTCCTCCAGTCAGTGTTTGGTCGGTGTTGCCGCTATTGTTAAATTCCAGTGAGCCAGCCCCCAATGCATGGTGACTTCATGCATGATGGAAATTGAACACTACAGATAGTTGACCCTCTGTCGAGTTTTCTGAGCCTGTAAATGGCATGGGGGAGAATGTCCATCTCTCTCCCTCAGGGCCACGGGTGGATTTAAATCACCAGAGAGATGTTGCCTTTGGGTGCAGCTCGACTCCCTGCGGACTGGGTCACCAGAGCTCCCTTTGGGTTAGAAAATACACACCATGAAGCCCAGCTGTTCCTTGCTTGTGGTTACATTGGTTACATTGTTACATCGCTTGCTAGCTGCCAGTCCTCACAATCCTCAAGTTGGGTTCCTGATTGCAGACCATTGTAATGCATAGAGCTTTCACGGCCTGATTTTCAGATTACTGTTAGCGGTGTTATGTGCCAAGGAGCCTGATTCACAGGCACACAGATCTCGTCCCATCCTGCACCGTCCTCACAATCTCTGATGCGCTGGGGCCCATGGTGACTGACAGCTTCTGTGTCAATCAATCTTGTTGAGGGTCTTCCTTTATCACTCTCTACCTTTCCCATCATGATGTCTTTTCCCAAAGACTAGCCCCTCCTGACATTCTCAAGGTATATGAGGGGAAGTTTCACCATCTTGACTCCAGGTTTCACTTCCTCCAAGATAAAGTTGTTTGTTTGGTTTTGGCAGTCTATGGGATATTCAGCATTCTTTCCAATATCACAACTCAAAGGCATCAATTCTTTTGTAATCTTTATTCATTTTCCAACTTTTAGATGTATGTTGTTGTTGTTATGTTCCATCGAGTCACTTGCGATCTTACGTACAACAGCCCTGAAGCCTGCTCTATCCTGAGCTCGGGTGCATGGGAAGCAATTACCATGGCTTGGGTCAGAAGTGGACAGTCAGGCCTTTTCCTTGTCCAACTTAGGCAGTCAGGAAGCTCCACTGACAGACAGATGGTCAGTAGCTGTGCTTGACGTACATTGGCTGGGAATCTAATGAAGGTTTTCCATGTGGAAAGTGACGTTTCTATCACTGAACTACCAGAACACATTATATGGAAGTAAATTGAGGCACTCAGTGACCCCACAGGGCGGAATAGAACCGCTCCATCATTCTCCCACTGAGCATCTGACAGTTTGAACTGAAGATCTTTAGGTTAGCACTCAGTTCTTAACCACTGTCCCAAGGTGGTTCCTCACTGAACCCCCTACATATGCCTAAAGGTAGATTGCCTAGCAAGCAATGCAACCCAGGGCTCAAATGTGCTTGGTCCCCCTCCTCCCATATTTTAACATTGTTTTATTCAAGTAACATAGGTGTTTGAAACAGGAAATTTCTAGACAGTTGACTAGAGCAAAGTGAAGACTTTATGAGGACCATCTCTGTGAACAAAACTCAGATGATATGAATTGGAATTCCATTTTGGCACCAGACCCAACAGTGGTCTAAGTCAAGGTTTTTTGTTGTTTTTCTGCTAGTTTGTTTTAGTGTTTAGAAGTCCTCAACATGTTTTTCCTTCTGATTAAAAGAAAGAAAAACCCTAAAATTCTAACCTAGAACCTCCTTAGCTTGGGGCAGTGCAGCTCACCATTTATTTTCTGCAGAATCCCAAATCTGCCTCACAGCAAAGAAATCTGAAAACTTAAGTGAGATGCCGGTTTGCAAACCTTCTCTTTGGTGACAAATGACATTCGGCAAGTAGGTTCCTGTTCCTCTCTTACCAGGAGCAGGTAAAGGAAGGCTTTATTAATTGGTACTGAACAACCATTTTCCTGGTGAAATCTGATTAATTTATTCACTACAGGTGTGTCTCAGGTGAAACTTCTCACCACAGATGGGAAACTAAATTCAAGCCCGTGCTACTGGTTAACCTGCCCTGCCACCACCTTACTGCCTGATGACATCACTCACAAATTGCTTCCCTGTCAGCAGAGAAGAAAGTATGTGTCGGATGGCAGAAGGCAATCCAGAACAAAACCTAAATTCTCCTTTTAATAGAAGAAATTACAGCTACAAGCCTAGGCCTGGGTGCTCTGTGCGTAATTACTATGTGAAGTAATGGGAAAGAGTTGTTCCATGGGGCAACGCCAGAACAGGCTCCTTTGGTGGAAAAGAGACAAGAAAAAGAGTTCCCCTAACAAAAACATCCACCATGTCAACAAACACATCTTGGCAGAGACAGTATCTGGAAGAAGTTTCCCTCTTTCCAGTCCTCATCCTCTTCTGTTCTCCTGCCTTTTCCATCTGCTCACCGCGGGCAGGCCCAGAAGGTAGATTTACAGCCATTAGGTTCAAGAAGCTCTAGTGGCCTAGTGGTAAGAAGCTGTGCAGCAATCCCAAAGGCACTCGGTTAAAATCCTCCAGCTGTTAGAGTAACTGCCTCTGACAACCCACTGGAGGATCAGCTATGGGTCAGCTCTGACTCGACAGCACGCAGTAACTACAGGAGAGGGTTCAGGGAACTCTGGTGGCCTACTGATAAGGAGCTGCATGGCCATCCTGAAAGCACATGGTTTGAATCCACTGGCTGCTCTGAGAGAAAGATGGGCAATTTCCTCCCATGTAATTTATAGCCTCAGAAACCTGCTGAGGGGTCAGGTGTGAATCAGTTCTGACTCAACAGCAATGAGGCAGAGTTGAGATGGAATTTCAAATCTTGCTTCACGTGGAGTAAGGGCTCAGGCACTGGCTAGCTGAGGTTCTTTTCTGAAGGAGCGGGGGAAATCTGGAGCCTATTCTCTGACCTGCTAACCCCAACCCCAGGAGGAGACAAGGTCTAGGAGACTGCTCTTCCACCCACCCTAATCCACCTACCTCAGGCTTTCTCATTGTCTGCAATTTCCCCCTCACACACAAACCCTGCGCCCTCAAAAGTCCTATCCTAAAATATACAGGACACCATCAACACTTGGGGCAGATAGATGGGAGCTGTGGAACTCCATGAGAGAAAAAAAGGAAGCCTCATATTGTAGACCAGTGTTTCCTGCCCATGCAGAGTGGAGATGGGGGACACTGTAGCTTGTTCTTGGCCCAGTCCCCCCTCCCAGCTCTCCATTGACAGCCCAGACAATGGCATCCCTGGGTTTACTGCATATGCTGAGTGTGGGAAGAGAGCAGCTTTTGGGGGAGCTTGTCACTATTTTTCTTTGTCACAGTGCCAGCCAGGCATCTGGAGTTCGTAAGGTCATTGCTACCTTACAGAGGGCTTTCCATTTTCTTTTATTAATGGGCCATCATTAACATTTTTGCCAGCCCCTAGTGTGCCCAGACCCAACAAGTAAAGAGATGACACAATAGCTCCCCACATTTAGGTTGTATTTAAAGGAACCACATTTTGAGGCAATCATTGTTTGCTGCTGTTTTTATTATCAAAAATGCTCTTAAGAAAACACAATCATCTAGTGGAAGTTCAGGTTAAGAGCAGTGTATCAGGAGCTCTAGCCTTTGCCCTGTGGTTGTTGGTGGAAGAACTGCTATATCAGGACTTGAATTCAGCTCTACAGGTATTCTTCTAAATACAGTTACTGCCAAGTTGTCCTTAAAGCACTTGGGGACCCAGCCTTGCAGACTCTACAGGACTTATCTGAGTCCCGAGTGGATGGTGGGTGGGTGTGTGTGGCATGCTAACAGTTAACACCCTCACTAAAAGGCTGAAGGTTCAAATCCACCCAGTCGCAACTTGACAGAGTTCTAATGAGCTACATTCCAGAAAATCAGTCATTTAAAAACCTTATAAACATGGTTCATCCCATGACATACATCTCATTTCTTTTCTGTCGAGTCAGAACCTATTCACAACTGACCTTCCAGCAAGTTTCTGAGGCTGTAAATCACAAGGGAGGAGACTGCTCATCTTTACTTCTTGGAAATACTGGTAGATTAAAACCATTGGAAAGGTGTGTCCTTTGTGTTAGTCGTGCAGCTCTCTAAGGACCACACCACCAGAGCCCACTCTTGACACATGTAGCGTGTCCGTGAATCAGTCAATTCAACATAAAAGTTTTTGTTTTGCAATAATCAAGGAATCTTCAGCAAAATTTTTTGCTTAGAGTTTCTGTCTTTTCAAGTAAATTAGCTAATGTTACATCTAGAGTGTTTAGAAAACAGTATGGATTTGAAACTCGTCTTGAGTGTAGTTCTTTATGCACATGGCTTTGAGGACACAGAAGAGCTGGAAAGTTCTGTTAAAACTCTGCATTTTACCATTCTGTGGACAGTAGGAAAGGTCAAGGGTAGGAAATGTACTCACATGAGAACTTGGTTAGGTTTATTTAGCGCCTTATTTAGTTCTCATTTAGTGCCTAGTGACAAGAAGCTGCACTGCAATTCCAAGGGCACACGGTCTGAATCCATCAGCTGCTCCCTGGGAGAAAGCTGGACAATCTCCTCCTATGTGATTAACTGCCTCTAAAAACCTGCCAGGTGGCCAGCTGTGGGTTGGTTCTGACTCTACAGTACACAACAACAACAACCACAATATATCAAAAGTCACAGTTTGGAAACAGCTTGCCCTGACCAGGTTGATAGCACTGAGGCTTTAAAGGCCTTATATATTTCTATTTCTTCCTCCCACACACCCTTGAAGGGATATAATTTTTTCTAGCTGTTTCCAGAGAGCACTGTCAAGAAGCCTATCTGACTTTGCTAAAGTTAGAAATTGGCCCTTTGGCTCCTTGAGTCAACAGTGTGAAGAACTTTGTGAAGTTCTATTTGGATAACAGCTGCTAAATGTGACGTGTACTGTTCTCTGAGTGTAAAGGTAGATACTCGGTACTGGAAAGCACAGGTTGAGAGTGGGTAAATACACCTGCTAATTAGGGACCTGCCCATTAGGAAATGCTCTCTTTAGAAGGTTAGCAGCACTGCAGAGGTTATAAGGGATACAGTTCCCAGCTGGGGCACTCTGAAGTCAGAGGTTCCCAAGGCTTCCCAGCTGGTGCATTCAAACTTCGTACCTTAACATTGACAGTGCAATTCCTTACCACTAAGCCACCAGATCACCACGCTATTTCTCAGTCTTCTTCAAGGCCCTTTTCACCTCTTTTCTTACAGATCACTTGTAGGAAAATTATCACAAATGAATATATTACAAAGACCATTCCTGCAACCCCAATGCATTAGATCCTTGGCTATCTTGAAATTCTAGCTTTTTATGCGAAATGGACATTTCACATAGTTAAACATAGATACAGATAAAAAATATGTTATAAATAGATATAAAGTAATAGACGATATTTTCTATATTTATATCTATATCTATTTCTGTCAAATCTCAGCAAGAAGAGTTGACACTAGACCTTCTAAACACACACAATTTCAGTCTGCAATATGGATGTGTAATCAGTTCCCATCCACTACTACAAATTTGCTCTTAGTTTCAGAACATTTGCAGGCTTTCTGCTTGGAACTCCTCTAGCATATCATCTAGATACTTCAATAAGAACGGACAGAATGATCTATTTGGGTGGGAAGGGGGGATTAAAACTTGGTGGAGGGATGACTCCATGCTGAGAACCTTGGAAGGTAGTCTTCACATCCTATCTTTTCAGTCCTCCCAAGAGCTCCATAAAATAGACACTATTATTCTAATGTAACTAAGAAAAGTGAGACCTGAAGAGGTTAAGAAACTTACCCAACATCATAAAACTAGAAACTAGACCCTGAGTTAAAATTTAACTCAGCTTTTGAATCTTGACACTGTCTGTGGAATTTTCTATTCTTAACAAAATTAATTGTGAAGACTTTAAACAACCACAAAAATAATATACATAGTAGTACAATGAATCCTCAAATATTCATCACCTGGCTTAAACCATTACCAAGATTTTGCCAAGTTTGCCTCATCTTTACAGGACAATTTCCTCTGTCTTCATTTCCTACCATTTCCATCTCATCCGGGGTCACTGCTTGCTCACATGCCAGGTTTCTGTTCCTGTGGGTTACCAGTTATTCCTTTTATGTAGCCTCCTGCCTCTGGCCCTTTACTCATGCTGATTTCTTTGCTGTGGTTTTCAACCTGATGAGCTAATGTTCAAAACTGAGCCTGACCTACTTTGACCTCTTCCTCTCCAATTTTCAAAATTGTCTTCTAGCCACTGTCTCCTTCTAGAAAACCTCTGATGCCCCAAGTCTGGCAAAGGCTGCCTCTTGCATGGGCCCCCAGAACCTTACAATATTGCCTTATGGAATTCTCAAAAACTGTGAAGACTGAGACCATGATTCTAAGATCTGTATTTCCAAAGTCTCTCATGCTGTAGGTGCTCAGGAAGCCTTTTATAGAGATAAAGGGGGGAGGGGGGAGGGAAGAGGAAATATAGGAGAAAAGGAGAGAGAGAGCACTGATCATGAAGTGGGCAGAGCTTCTAACCCTGAAGGTTTCAGCACTTCTTATATATGTGACCTAAAAGAGTTGCCTCCATTGAATGGATACAGTGTGAGTTAAAAAGCCAGAAGATAGGCAGAAAAAATAATTATGTTATTGATAGCTGTCTCTCCAAAGAAGACAGCTGCTCAATTCCTACTCCTGACAAATCCTTTCTGGACTTTTGCCGCTAGGAAATCATGTCTTTCATTTCATTCATTTTCTAATTCTCTTCAAACATTCAAAGGTGTGTCTAAGAACTAGATACCTTCGCCTTGCATAAAGTAGCAAGCTTGAATGCTTTACTGCCACAGACACAAAAGACTTTTATTTTTCAAGCTTCATACCCAAGTTGGAAGCCCTAGAAGGGCATTTCAGGTACATGATTTAGTCTTAGCTAAATAATAACAAGCAATATAAACACAAGGAGGTTTCAATTGATCCTCAAGAGGCCCTGGGTGACGCAAAAGGTTAACACACTTGACTGTCAACTGCAAGGCTGGAAGTTCAAGTGCACCGTGTGCTTTGGAGAAAAGGTCTTCTGGGTAATCCAGCCGCAGGGCACGGTTCCCCTGACATGCGGACTTGCCATGCATGAACTGCAGTCACAGTCAACAATTATCAGCAACTGCTTTTTTTAAAAAAGATACTTCCATTAAGTCCCCAACAATAATTAGCTGTGCGTGTTTGTGCAAATTATTTCTCCGCTATTCAGCTTCTTTAAATGAGGCAAAGAAGTAGTCCTACTTTGAAGGAGTTAGTGAGGGTACACTCACTCATTGTTGTTGAGTCAATTCCAACTCAGCATTGATGTTCATCTTTCTCTCTCAAAGCAGCTGATGGATTAGACCTGCTAGAAAATCTGTCTTTAGGGCTAGCGGTGAAACTAGGGGCTATACTACCAGAGCTCCCTAGTGAAGGCTACACGAAATATTTTATGTGAAGAATTTGACCCAGTGCCTAGCACATAGTAAGCACTCAATAAATGATAGCTATTATTATAATTGGAAGCAGGAGCGGCATCCACTTTCTAAACAACATGCCTCCGGAAACTCTATCAACTTTGATAAATGTCAGAAGTTGTAGAGGGGCTTCAGGCCTTTTGTTCATAGGGTCGCTATGACTTGTGCTCGACTCAAAGGCAATCAACAACAATAACAACAACATTATTATAGTTAGTATTTAACATCATAATATTTCATCTACCCATTCTTGCTTCTTTGGTTTCATAAGTCCATAAGAATATCCCTCAGCATTTAAAAGCACTGGAGATTCATCTAGAATCTTAAAAGGTCAAGTAATTGGACCCTTTGTTGCTCAGTGGTTAAAACATTCAGCTGCTAATCAAAAGATAGTGGTTCAAATCTACCAGCCTGCTTCACAGGAAAACTACATGGCGGTCTATTTCATAAGTTTTTACAACCTTGGCAATCCCATGGGATTTCCCATGTATTTCTGTTCTACAGGGTCACTCACTATTAATCAAGATCAATTTCATGACAGGAGATTTTGTTCTTTTTTAAATTTTTTTATTTATTATTATTTTTTTGTGTGCGTGTACCGTCAAATCAGATCTGACTGGTACAGAAGGAGATTGTCCCTCCTTCTCTGGCAGAGCATCTGGTGGGTTCGAACCGTGTGCCTCTGGGATTGTAGTTGCAGTTCCTTGCCACTAGGCCACCAGAGCTCCCCTTGTTCTTTTTTTTTAAAGAGGAATTTCACTTTTTTTAAAAAAATGGTAGTCTTCTATTGTAGTATTCACTCAATCTCATTTGCTGCCACTGAGTTAATTCCAACTCAAAGCAACCCTCCCTCCAGTGGGTTTCCAAGGTTGTGCATCTTCATAGGAGGAGGCTGCCATGTTTCTCCCTCAGAGGAGCTGGTGGGTTTGAACAGTGTAGCATGCTGTTGACTATTCCACCAGACTCTTTATAGAAATGCTATTACTGAAAATCACACTGCAAGCATCTACAATACCTGGAGCCTGATAAGCTCACGCTTGACATGAGAAAAGAAGCCTGATGTGGTCCTCATCACCCCTCTCCTCAAACCTAGGGGTTTTAAGGTGGCATCGCGAGAATGGCCCATGTGAAAGAGGTCAGGGTTTGTAAAGTCTGTAGTAGAGGAACCTGGAGGGGGGATGCTGTGAGCAATTTTTCTCCTCTGGAGCTCCTACTCCATTTGTAATAGCTTTTCTAAAATCAAAGTTCCTTTCCTTAATAAGACAACCTGGGGCAATTTGAAAAGCCCAGTGGCATAGTGAATAAGTAACGGCCTGCTAACTGAAAGGTTCAAATCCACCAGCTTCTCTGTGGCAGACAGATGAGCAGTCCTCTCCCATAATGATGAAAGCCTTGGAAACATGACGGAGGGTTGCTAAGAGCTGGAACTGATGTGATAGCAGTGGGTGGAGAGGGCAACTTTCTCGCCTGCTCCCTGCTTCTTCTGTCGCTCCAAGAAACCTTAGTCCCACTTGGGAACCACCTGGTGCTTTTGTATGCTGGATGAAACATTCATGTGGTTTGGGTCTAATTAATTTTAAAACTAACTCTTGCTCTGATTCTGATTTCATTACTCTAGGTAGTAGATACAATAGGTGAGGATTTGGGACATGAAGAGATTTCGCCCCACCCCTCCCTCAGTCCTCCCTGCAGTGCACCCCTTGTTCCAAATTGTTGTCATACATAAATGAAAATCATATATTCCTTTCAGACATTTCTTCCTCTCACCTGATCCAATGCAATGTTCATTATCTATCTACTCTTTTCTCATTCTCTTCTCAACTCTCTCATGTCTGTCCTATTTTATAATAGCAGTGTTATGCAGTATTTTTCTTTTTGTAACTAGAATATTTCACTCAGAATAATGCCTTCCAGATTTCCTTGTGTTGTGTAATATGAGTTCATTATTATTCAGTGTGGCATGATATTCCATTGTGTGAATATACCATAGTTTTTCTATCCATATGCTTGTGATGGGCCCTTGCGTTGCTTCCATCTCCTTGCTATTGTGAATAAGGCAGCAGTAAACATGGGTGTGCGTATATCTGCTTGAGTCATGGCTCTTGTTTCTTTAGGGTAAATTCCCAGTAGTGGAAAAGCACCACATTGCCTTCCATAGTGGCTGTGCATTCCCACCAGCAGTGAATGAGTATCCTCCTCTTGTCAAGATTTATAGTCTCAAAAACTTGATGGAAAGTTTCAATAGCAATCAGTATAATATGCAGATACTAAAGAGAATCCCTGGGTTGCTCAGCTGCTAAAAGTTAGAGAATAAAATATAAAATACAGCCCTTCTCTGACACTCATGGAATTGCAATGAGTTGGCATCATTTCCACAGCAAACGGTTTATGATAGCAAATACTTTCTTTCTTTTACCTTTTCTTTTTGAAATTATTATTAATTTTAATGAAAATTTACAGAGACTTTGGATTTCCATTCATTCATTGTTGTACTTTTCTCCCCGCCCCCCCGCCCCCCATGGTCTTCTCTTTAAAAAGTCAAAGAAAAATTCTTTCATTGTTTTAAAATCACTCCCCCCAGGTCCACTGAACTATGCAGCCTTTGTTCTGGACTCCTGTCATGACAATAATACCTAATCACATAACCCTCTTAAACAGTTTTCTCCCTCATCTGTTTCAATGCAACATATATTATTGAACCCATCTTTCTCAGTGTCCTGTCACCCCTATGTCAGTCCTGTTTTACAATAGTGGCACCATGTAGTATTTGTCCCTGTGTGACTGAGATATCTCACTCAGCATAATGTCCTCCAGGATCACCCATTTTGAATAATATTGCATGAGTTCCTTGTTTTTCAATGCAGCATAGTATTCCATTGTGTGAATATACCACAGCTTCTCTATCCATTCATTTTTTGATGGGCACTTAGGTTTTTTTCCAAAGTCTTGCTATTGTGAAAAAAAGCCTCAGTAAACATGGGTGTGCATGATAGCAAATACTTTCGATGAAACTTTAGCTTTATTGAAATCTAAACCATGCATACATCTTCAGTTTCTTTCAGACAGAGGCTTTGAACATCAGAAAGTAAAGGTTAAAATTCTCGAATCAAAGCTGTCAGAGTTCTGGTTTTTGACAAGGGCACTAATACCATGAGGAAAGAAGAGTCTCTTCAGTAAATACTGTTGGGAAAATGTAATTTCCACATGCAGAAAAATGAAACAGGATCCATGCCTCACACTAATACACAAAAAACCAACTAAAAAATGGATTCATGGCTCAAAATGTGCAAAATAGAAGAGAAGACAAAGGGCAATTTAGTCAAGTTCCACTTTTAATAATGGACTAATAGCTAAGGCGCAAGCTGCAAAAGACAAAATACATAAATGGACCTCACCTAATAAAAACAAAAAAAACATTTTCTTCATGAAAAGACTATCCAAAAAGTTAAAAGTCTGAGATAATATCTTTGGAAATCATATATACAATAAGATTCTAATAGCTAAACTATATGTAAAGTTTCAACATCTTGACAACCCAAAAATAAGCAAACCAATTATAAAAGGAACAAAGGCCTTACAGAGATATTTCACCAAAGAAGACAATCAGATGGCCACCAGATCCCATGAAAATATGTTCAGCATC
>NW_006399784.1:18077989-18083320 GCF_000299155.1 Elephantulus edwardii
CAGGATAGAGCAGGGTTTAGGGCTGTTGTGCATAGGGTCGCTATGAGTCGCAAACGACCCGAGGGCACATAACAACAACAGCAACATTTTATTCAACAAAAACCCCAACTAAAACAACAACCAGAAAATTAAAAATGTTGGCAAGGATGTGGGGAAAGTGGAACTCTTACCTATTAGTGAGGATCCAAGTGGTGCAGCCGTTACGATAAGCAGCCTGGTGGCTCCTTACAAATCTTAGAACTACCATATGAGCCAGCAATTCTACTCACAAGCTTATAACCAAAAGACTTGAAAGCAGAGCCTCAAAAAATACTTGTAAGCCAATGTGCATTGCAGCACTATTTACAACAGACAAAAGTGGAATGTCCGTCAATAGACAAATGAAATTATATATATATATACACACACACACACACACACACACACACACACACACAATGGAATATTACTCAACCAGTAGAAGGAATCAAGTCTTGGTGCAAATTACCGTATGGATGGAGCTTGATGACATTATGCTGAATGAAATGTGACAATCACAAGAGAAAAAAAAAGTGTTGTATAACTTCACTTACTTAAAAAGATAGGAAAAAGCAAATGCACAGAGTCCAAGGTTTTATGGGTACCAGTGGCGAGAGAGATGAGAAAAAGCAGATAGGATTTAATGATGATGGTAAAGTTCCATTAATTAAGGAACAGTTTAGTATTAGAATAGCTATAAGCTGTATATGTGTAAAAACATGAATTGGCAAAAGTTGTTTAATAAATCTTATTACAATTTCTTTTAAACCAAAACAAAAAGCCAAAGTAGCTTCTAAGGATATTGACACCTTCCCCCCAACTGGCACTGGAGGATATCACCCTTCTTTCTCCAGAGGAGCATCTGGTGGATTCGAGCTGTATGCCTTTGGGATTGCAGTACAACTTCTCGCCACTAGACCTGCTAAGGATGTTTGGTACAATCAAACCATGACATTTGGTTCCTTGGTTTGGGGGTTTATGATCATGGTTTCATGGGACATCCAGTTAACCGGCCAAATAGTATGTTTAATGTTTCTATTCTAGATCCTAGTTTTCTGCGTAGTGCATGGGGCCAACAAGGAATAAAATTGGTCTTTATTTAGCTGGAACAACAGAGAAAGGAGAATCAAACATAGGAGGAGGATGGCACAAAATGGGGCAGGGTACAGGGTACAATTTGGCTGTTCATAGAGTCCCTACTCCTGCTAACTAACACCATGGAGGGCATGGGATGTCCTAACTGCCTCCTTTGCCATGAGACCAGAGGCACTGGGATGATGCCCAGCACCATTACTGATCATTTTGATAAAAGATCCCATAGAAGAACCCTGATCAAAAGGGGAAATTTGCAGAACACAATTTCAAAGCCCCATGATCTCCAGACTTTCTGGAGGGTTAGAGGGTTTATAAGCTCCTGAAACTATTACTGATAATCTTTAAACCTCAACTCAAAAGTCTCCCCTGGTATCTTCATAAAACCAAATAGTTAAGTTGAACTAGTAAAAAGGGCCAGTCTTGAGTAGCATGCTCTTAAAGGACTATCTCTATGGGGTGATAACAATTAAAAAAAATAGATAAGAATAGAGGGACAATGAGTATATGTCCACGAGGGAGGAACAGCTTCCAACAGGAGGGTGAGAACAGACACACAACTTCAACATTGTGACCAATATCACTAAATTGTATATGTAGAAACTGTTAAATTGGTATATGGTTTGCTATACATACTCTCAACAACAAAATAAATTCTAAGAATTCAAAGGGCAGATGGTAGTTGTGGCACGTGACAATGAAATTCCAGTTTCAGCATCTACAGATAACTTTTGTTAGCACACATACACTCACACAAATACAGACACACACCCACAAATCAAAGAGAGTTGCCCAAATGCTGTTTGTGTTCAGCAGCATGACGGAACTTTTCAAAGCAGTTCTCAGGGTCTTTGATGTTTTGCTCCAGAGCTCCTCTCCTTTGAAGCTCTAGGGGACTGCAATCCCCCTCACACTGTCATGCGTGCCCCTGTGGGTGACGACATCCAGGCATCCAGGATGCTGGAATTAGACCCTGAAGACTGTTGCCTCAACAGCGTTTCACCCCCTTTCAATTACAAGGCGAAAACCACACAGAACCCCGAGGCAAGGTTGGCGCAGCCCTTTCAGGGTCTCTCTCACAGGCATCCTCTAAGGCTGCATGTCTTCTCACTTGGATAGTCAAGGACAAACGCTGTGAACCGCCCGGGGCTCATAGCTCATTCCTCAGTCCCGAGGCAGACAGCCTCTGTACCCTTTGAGCACTTTTATGGAGCAGTAAAACTTTACAGCTTGCCCACTCTAAACCGTTCCCACATTTCTGAATGGACCTGTTTATGACACATAAGACTACTATGCTTTGCCCTTTGAAAATTCTAGTAGCTATCAGACCATTTCAAATAGGGCGACACGGGGAAACAGCTGGCATGCAGAAACCTCAAAGCGGTACCACTAAATTCCTAGCTGTGAGAAGCCGAGTTGGAAAATAAAGCAACATTTGAGTCTTACCAACATCACTGGAAATAGCCTTATGTTTTCTCGCACTCCGTGTTGGTTTCATATCAAAACTGGTTTCATCCTCCCCCCAGGTTTTTTGCTTCCTAGCTCCATTCTGCAAACATCACTAAGAGGTCTTTTCACTCAGTCTCTTATAGTCAGTTACAGCCAGAAGAAAGCTAGTAACCCGCTCACTGCTCGTTTCCCCGAAACAGTGTCCAAGATTAACCAGCTCGTCCCCCCAAATAATCATTGCATGATGAGAAACCCCCTTACCCGTGCTCCATAACGGCCACTCTTGTGCATGTGAGACAGACCCCTGCCTCCTCCGACGTGGGGACTCGGCTCCCTGCAGCCTGCAGACAATTGGGCCCATTATAGTCATCCGGCTGCGGAGTTAAAGGGTGGCCCTTACAAAAATATAAACAGCTTGTCAGCAGAAGCCAAGGGGGCGGGACTGCGCTATCGAGGACAATGGGAGCCAATGACCAGCCTCTTTGAGCTCAGTTTGCTTAAGATATTGTGTTTCATTCCTAAGAAGGGGAGAGAGGGTTATGAGGAACACTGGAGGGGAAGGGCCAGAATCCTCTTTTCAGCTCTGCTGAAAGGGGTCCCAGTTGAAAAGTTTAATCTCCGTCCCGCTCCTCTCTCTTCAAAGTAGAGGAAGGGTTTGCCAGCCTCATACATAAGAATAGGGCTTTAAAAAGCCACAGACGTTTATGTTGCATTTGCTATCTCTTGTCTTTTAGCGTTAATAATTACCTTATTATTCAGGTAGATAAGGGTTTTTTAAATCAAAGAACGAAGTCCAAGGAAGATGCTTTTATGACAGGCTTTTTTTATTTTATGACGGGCTTCTATCTGATAAGAAGAACTCACCTGTGCACACAGAAAATGCTTGATTTGATATAGAGCTTCAGAACCCAGAGGAATGTGCTTATTTTCGCCTCTCAAGTTACATAACGATGCAAATATGATCATGTCCATGCTTTTAAAATGCTCGTTTAATTCATATATGCAAACAAACCTGAAGTAAATTTAGAGACCAGCAGGCGGAATGGCCACAGATTCTGTCTCCAGCACTTAACTAAATTCAGGTTTTAAACTAAATTCAGGGTTTTTCTTTCTTTCTTTGTTTCTTTCTTTTTTAAATACTGGTTTACTTAAAAAGTCCTTACACATTGTTTTTCATACTAGATCTTTCCTGTTTCTTCACCACCCCCTCCCTATTAAATTGTGCAAGCGTATGATTAACCATCCTCCCCCCTATCCTCACCCCTCTGTTCTCTCCCTCTCCCCCTTGGATCCCCATGCTCATTCTACAATAACAGTTTTATACAGTATTTGTCCTTATGGGACCAAATTCACTCAGCATAATGGTCTCCAGTCCCTCCCAAGTGACGTAGTACTTTACAAAATCCTTACTCCTGAGAGCTGCGTAGTATTCCACTGCGTAAATGTACCCTAGTGCCTCAATCCACTCGAATGTGGTTGCTACTGCTCTTGAAACTTCGAAGGGAGTTGTGCTGCCAACTCAAAGGCCATACCTGTCTGGTGGTTTGACTTCACCTGTGTAATTCATAGCCTCAGAAACCCAACTATGAGGCAATTCTAACTTGAAGAAAATGAGTTAAGATGTTAGTTTAGTGTGTTGTGTGTTGAGCTTCTAAACAGAAGTCTGGCTGTTCAAACCTACCACCTGCCCTATAGGAGATGGATAGACAGTCTCTTTCTGTAAAGATTTATACCCTTGGAAACCTGATAAAAGGTCTTCATGAGTAGGAATCTACTCCATTACAGAGTTTGTTGTTTGGTTTTATGTCAATTTGACCTTTCAATGTCCTATTATATTGAGCTCTGGTGGCCTAGTGGGTAAGAAGTTGTACTGCAGACCCAAAGGCACATGGTTTGAATTAACCAGCTGTGCCCCAGAAGAAAGATGGACAATCTCCTCCCATGAGAATTACTGCCCCTAGAAACCCACTGAAGGGTCAGCTGTGGATCAATTCCGACTCGGCGGTATATAACAACAATGACCAAGAACCAGAAAATAAAGGGACTATATTTTTTTTTCTCTGATGATTTTGAACAATACATTAAGGCAAAAAAGCTATTGATAGGTCTTTTGTGATATAAATTATTGGCTAAGTTTGAGAAAAGTACAGTCATTGCATTATGAAAGTCTATTTATAAAGAAAAGCACAGTAGCTAGCAAAAGAAGCTGGCCGAAATATATTCTCATTTTCACAAGAACTTCTTTATCAAACCCCCTGAGTTTGATTGTAAAAATAACAAATTAAAAATACTGCCTTTTCTAGTCTATGTTAGGCTTAGAAATAGTTATTATTTTGCAACTGATGATTGTTGTGGTTGTTGTTATTATGTGCCGTCAAGTCGCTTGCAATTCATAGCGACCCTATGTACAACAGTCCTAAAACCTGCTCTACCCTGTGCCAGTCTCACTGTATCCAACACACCTACTCCCATTACCCCCGTCACTGAATCACTCCACCTCGTAGAAGGTCTTCCTCTCCTGTGCTATCTCTCCACACTCCCAAGCATGATGTCCTTCTCCAAGGACTGATCCCTCCTTGCAACATGTCCAAAATATGTCAGACAAAACTTCAGAATTCTTGCCTCCAAGGAGCTGCCTGGTTTAACCCTCTCCAGGATGAACCTGTTCATTTTTTTTTAACACCACAACTCAAAGGCATCAATTCTCCTTCTATCCTCCCTAGTTGTTTTTCAGGTCTCTGATGCATAGCAAGTAATTGCAAAGACTGTGAC
>NW_006399784.1:18084245-18096182 GCF_000299155.1 Elephantulus edwardii
TTGTACTCATCATGATGATATTCTTTGTTATGTTTTGTTTTTTAATTTAGAAACAATTCTTTTCTTTCCTTTTTTTAAAAAAAATGTTATTTTATGCTGGTTTACTTAAAAGCTCGCATACATTGGTTTTTTTTTTTATTTTATTATTTTTGTGTGCATGTACCATCAAATCAGATCTGACTGGCACAGGAGGAGATTGTCCCTCCTTCCCCGGCAGAGCATCTGGTGGATTCGAACCATGCACCTCTGTGATTGTAGTTGCAGCTTCTTGCCACTAGGCCACCAGAGCTCCCCTGCATACATTGTTTTTAAATAGGATCTTTGCATTTCCTTTACCCATCCCTCCTTCCACCTATCAAATTGTGCAACTCATCCCCCAACAATCCTCCCAGCTCTGCTCCTAACTTTCTCTCTACGATAATGGTCTTATGTAGTATTTGCCCTTATGGAACTGAGTTCACTTCCTATGAAAATAATGAGAATTATGAGAATAATGCTTTCCAGCCCTTCCCAAGTTAGTTAGTGATTTACAAAATCATTGCTCTTGTGTGCTGTGTAGTATTCCATAGTGTGAAAGTGCCATATTTTCTCAATGAATGATATTCTTTATAGACTCCCACAGTTCAGCTGGTCTTTGTTCATTAGTATCCAAGGCCTCAAACTTGTTTTTGAGATGGTGTTTAGATTCAGGTAGGATAGACTCAAGGTCAAATTTTGGTTCTTGTGGATTTGATTTAATTTCTTTAAGGTTTAATTTGAACTTGCATATGAATAGTTGATGGTTTGTTCCAAAATCAGCAACCTGGCCTAATTTTCACAGCTGATATTGAGTTTCTCCAGCAATTCTTTCCACATATGTAATCAATCACATTCCTGTGTAGACCATTAGATGAGGTCCATGTATATAGCCATCGTTTGTGTTTCTTATAAAAGGTATTTGCAACGAATAAATGATTGATGGTACAAAATTCTACTATTCTATCTCCAGCCTCATTCCTGTCATCAAGACCATGTTTTCCAACTACTGATCCTTTATCCTTGTTTTAAACTTTTGCATTCCAGTCACCCATTATTAATGCATCTTAGTGGTACATTCAGTGAATTTCCTACTACAAAGCTTGGTAGAAATCTCCTATTTTCTTCGGCTCTGGTTGTTGGTGCATATATTTGAATGGGCATGGTAGTAACATGTCTTCCTTATATATGTATAGATACTCTCCTATTGCTTACAAGATTGCATTTCAGGATGGAGCTAGAAATATTTGGGTAGGGTTTTTTCTTTTTTGTTTTGTTTTCTTTTTACTATGAATGTGACTCTATTTTTCCTCACCTTTTAAAGAAATCTGGAGAACAGATACCTGGACAGCTCATTGGAAGATATCCATATTTATTCCCATTTCAAAAAACGATGATCCAACACAGTGTGGAAATTATCGAACAATATCACTAATATCATACACAAGCAAAATCTTGCTTAAGATTATCCAAAGACTATTATATTGGAACGGTACATCAACAGAGAACTACCAGAAGTACAGACTGGGTTTAGAAGAGGCCATAGCACTAGGAACATCATTGCTAATGTCAGACCAGGAGACAGAAGTCACAACAGAACAAGAAAACACTGCATGGTTCAAAATCAGGAAATAAATGTGTCAGGGATGTATCCTGTCTCCATACTTTTTCAGTCTATATACAGAATAATTAAGGAAGAGAAATGTGGCATCAGAATTGGAGGAAGATTAATCAACAACTTGTGTTATGCAGATGACACAACCTTGCTTGCTGAAACTGAGGAGGACCTGAAGCATCTGCTGCAGCAAGTCAAGGACTGCAGTCTTCAACATGGATTTAAGCTCAATATCAAGAAGACACGGATTCTCACCACTGGACCAATTGTCAGCACAATGATAGATGGAAAAGAGATGAGACTGTTAATGATTACAGCTTACTCAGGTCCACAATCAACACTCTTGGAACTGTTGTTGTTGTTAAATGCTGTTGAGTCAAGCACGACTCATAGCGACCCTGTGAACAAAGACCTGAATTCTGTTCTATAACTAGCATTGTTTCTCTAAGTTTGTCGAGTTTCCAGATGCATGTTGTTTAGGAAGGGGATGCCAGTCCTGGTTCCAAGCCTGCCTTAATCTGGGAGTCCCACCAAACACTGTCCACCATGGGTAACCATTATGGCATTTGACACAACAGTGGCATAGTGTTTAGCATCACAGCAATCCCAAGTTATCTTAGTACAGCAAATCGACAAACCAGTGCTATACGACTTAGAAGAATGTATGTCTCAAACACAATTAACTCGAGGACCCAACTAATTTTTAAACAGGCCTGCTCACCAGGTCCTGACTGACTCTAAATAAGAGGCTTCCAGAGCACAGCTCATTGTTAGCTCAATCCACAAATCCAATCATCTCACACAGAATTGTAGACGAAATAAAAAACAACCAAAGAGTCCACACCCAGTCCTAACCAAAACAAAAGAACTCACCTTCCAGAATCCAACTACTTTACACATAAGCCTCTCAACTGGGGACATAGTCAAGTCCCAACTGATATTTAAATATAAAAGTCTGCCCACCAGGCCTTGACTAACTCTAAACCAGTATAAAACAACAACAAAATTATTAAAAAAGAAAAAGATATGTTTTGGTTTTTTCTGTTTGTTGGTGTTTTGGTGTTGCTTTACTTTGTATTTTACAGCTGACATACAGTAAAATCTGTTTATAGTAGTCCTATATTGTGAATTATGCTCCATAGGGGTTTTCAAGTTTGTAACTTTTCAAAAGCAGAGCTCCAGATCTTTCTCCCAAAGGGACCTCAGGGTGGATTTGAACCACCAGCTACAGGTTAGCTGCCAACTACAGGTTACCCATGGAGCACTTATCAAAGAGTCAAATGTGTCTCATGGTAGCCCCAGGTGTTATACAGTAGAACTGTGCTACACAGGGTTTTCAAGTCTGTGTCTTGGAACTAACAGCTAGGAAATCAGAAGACTACTTGGATTAGGAAAACTGATTGTCAGGGACCTCTCCAAAGAGCTGAAGTCTAGAGAAGGCTATCAGTCTAGAGACTAAAGTATGTCTGATCCAGTTCGTGATCTTCACAGTTACTTGCTATGCATCAGAGAGCTGGACAATGAACAAGGATGACAGAAGAACTGATGCCTTTGAGTTGTGGTGCTGGAAAAGAGTATTGAACATACCATGGATTGCTGAAAGAACAAACAAGTCTATCCTGGAGAGGCCAAAATCAAGTTGCTCTTTGGAGGTAAGGATTTTGAAGCTTTGTCTGGCATACTTTGGGCATGGAGGGACCAGTACTTAGAGAAGGACATACATCATGCTTGGAAGGGTGGAGGGACAGCACAGGAGAAGACCCCCAAATGAGATGGATTGACACAGTGATTGGAGTAATAGGGGCAGGTGTGTTGGAGACAGTGAGATTGGGTCAGGATAGGACAGGGTTTAGAGCTATTGTGCATAGAGTTGCTATGAGTTACAGGTGAACTGACAGCACATAACAACAACAAAATATAAGATACAACTTATCACCTGGATAGGGACTCTTCATAATCTTCTGAGTTCAACAGCAATCTTCCTTGAAATATCATCCTACAAATTCACTGAAGATTTTTTAAAGAGATAATATATTGAATTCATTCGTTCAGCAAGTGTTTACCCAGCATCTTTTAAGCACATAGTACTGCAGTATAGGAGACCCTTTTTGCTTGCTCTTGAGAAATTGAAAAAGAACAGTCATATAGCCAGGAAAGGAAAATGGTGAGCAAAGTAAGAAGATTACTGTCTGGCAAGTAGCTGCTATGACGTTCCTGGGTGGCACAAATGGTTATGTGCCACTGAGTTGACGATGATTCATAGCGATCCTGTGAACAATGCTCTGAATCCTGCCCTATCAGTGTGCTTGTCTACCAACTAGAATACTGATGGTTCAAGTCCACCCAGAGGCTCCTTAAAAAAAGTTCTTAGACAAGGATCTCATGACTAATGTTTACAGAACACTGCAGTACCTCCACAAGAAAAAGACTGATAGCTCAAATCACAAAATGGCCAGAACACATGAAAAGACTCTTCACAAAGGAAAACACTTGGATGGTAAAAAAACCCAAAAACAAAAACAAAAACAAAACACATGAGAAAATGTTCAAAATCACTGGCAATCAGAGATACAAATCAAAACAACAGTGACATACCATCTCCCCCTAGTAGCAGTAGTAAAGTTTAACAAAACAGTAAATAAGAAATGTTGGAGAGAACAATTTAAAAGCGATATATGATAGGGTATTACTGTTATCTCAAGAGTCCAGAATTAAGGTTGCAGTGGAGTGTACTCAGGGCTTTGAGGGGAGGGGTTGTGGGGAGATTGTATACCAATGAAAGAATTTTTCTTAAAAAAAAAAAGAAGTGTTGGAGAGCCTATGGAGAGGTTGGAACTCTTAAGCACTGCTGGTAGGGTTGTAAAATGGTACAACCACTCTGGAAGGCAGTTTGTTGTTTCCTCAAAAAGCTGAACATAGACATTCCATATGACCCAGCTATTTCATTGCAAGAAAATACTCTAAGGAAATAAAAATTGAGACACAAATGGAGATATATACACTTATTTCACTGCAGTGTTATTCACAATAACAAGAGTAATGGAAACAGACTAAACGCTCATTAACAAATGAATGTATTGGAAAATTGTGGTGCATTCACACAATGAAACACTAAGCAACATTAAGGAAAAGTAATTCAGTAAAATGCTATATAACATGAGAGTCTAGAGAGCATTATTCTGAATGAAAGAACTCAGTCACATAAGGACAAATACTGCATAAGACCACAATTTTGAAAATGGGATAAATGATCAAGATATATGTAAACATTCAAGGAGGGAAAAGGAAGGGGAAGGGTGGGGTGGGGGAAAATAGAAAGGGGGAAATAACTAGGAGAACGAGATTAGGAAGTAGATGGGGTGGTGTGAAAGGATAGGAAAGGGTCAGTGGGGACTTGAAAAGACAGGGTGATAAAATGCATAAAGCAACAAGAATTAATTATATAAAATATAGTGCATAAAACACAATGTACATGAAGGAAACACTGTTTATGAATGACTGTATGTATATAAAAATGTAGTAAAAATGAGGGAGAGAAGAAGGTTATGATGATACTTTTGACTCACTGCTCTTGAGATGATTCCAACTCGTAGTGACCTTCCATTGGATTTCTGAGGCTGTAAAATGCAATGAGCAAAGGGAGATTTGGTGGCCTAGTGGCAAGAAACTGTGCTGCAATCCCGAACACGTGTGGTTTGAATCCACTAGATGCTCTGCTGGAGAAGGAGGGGCAATCTCTTCCTGTGCCAGTCGGATCTGATTCGACAGTATACAGCAACAAAAGAAATACTGGACTAAAAGTTAACTGGCAAAGGATGTTTTTTAAAAAAATTCATTGAAAAGAGAATACTCATCTTTCTTCTGAGGAGCCTCCTGTGGATTTAAATAGCCTTTTGGTTGGCAGTGCAACTCAGACTGCGCCACCAGGCAAAACCCTACAGAGCAGATCTACTTAGGAAGCTGACTTTATGTGGAGTTGGCTGTTGGTTTTTAAGTGCCTGCTATATGCTAGCTCTCCTTATGCATGGTTTTATTTTATTTTCTAAACTACCAGGGTTCTTAGTACTAGAAATGATCCCACCTTACAGATAAGAATCAGAGTTTGGCTAACTTCTCAAAGTTCCCATTTGTGGGCAGTGAAACCAGGTTCTTTCTCTTTCCACCATACTCCTCCCTGATAAGAAGAATAGGCACAACTTAATCCTTGGGCAAAAATTATTTCCTGGCATAAAATGAAAGATAAAGTAGCATATTGGATTTTATTTACAAGTATTTTGGATATTTAAAAGAAATGTGACTTTTCTTCTATTTAGTGAGATATTTAGTGAGATAAATATATAAAGAAGAGAAAGTCAAAACCAGTTAGTTGTTAAACTTTTACTCAGAGTTTAATTGTAAAAGAATAGCTACAGAACTTTAGACATGAAAACTATTTTATAAGTAATCCAAAGAGACATGCTTATTTTTCAAATGGAAAAGTTGATGTCATACAAAATGAGTTCACTTTCCGGAGTTACATAGGAAAAGAGAAGCCAGACCTGTCAGAGTTAGGACTACGTCTCTTAATTCCCAGTCCCAGGCATTTTCTGTTATGCCAGACAAACTAAAAAAAAAAAAGAAGAAGAAGAAATTGATCTTATATCAGTCTTTTATTCAACAGATCTCCGATTCCTTACCTCTCCAAAATATTATCCTTTATAAACTCTGAGTGTGACATGAACTATAATAAAATGTGCTTTACGTTTTTGATCAGTTTACTATGTTTTATGAAAAACCAATAAAGAAGAGAAAGCTTCACAGGTTATAAATGAGAAAGGATAAAACATGAATCCAGTTCATAATAACATAGATTAACAATCTTGGAAAGACGGATCAGGAGATGAAATGGAAACAAGGAAGAGGACTCTCTGAAACCATAGAAAGAAAACTTCACTAGAAATTTCATCAAGAAAACACTATTATATACTTAGGGCACAAACTGTCTGACAAAGCTGTCCCACGCATCTCTGGGGCCTGTTTTATCTTGTTGACCATTCTGTTTCTTTCTTGACCCTTGGTGTTGTCTGTTGCTGTTATTAAAAATAATACACAAAATAATTACAGAGGCAGATAGATGCATATGCTCTTTTAAAATGTAGGGAGATGACATCACTACTTTCTAAATGTCAAGCCATCAGATTATGCAATTCAGAAAATTACTATGTGCCCTTTGAGAATGCTTATCATCCAATTAGAATTTTACCCTTGCCACAAAAAACAGTTACCTCTTAGTCACTCAACTCTCGGCAACCTGAAGTTTCAATTACCCATAAGCAGAGCTTCACCCAGACCTTCAAAAGAGCTAAAGCCTCAATTAACTGAGTTGACTCAAGATGCCTCAGCACGCTCTTTATCAGATTCCTAGTTTGTTAACATGCAAATACTGTACCAAAGGAGAGATGTTAAGTTGACTTCTTATACCATTTTCAACAGAAAAATACATCCTCCTGTTAACAATTCACTAATAAGGTTAATAGTATTAAGTCAAATTACACAAAAGCACTTTTGATAACATAGTTCTTTATAATTTATCTTTTAATAAAAATCTATAAGATAAAAATATATCATCTTTATAATAAACATTCTCTTTATAATAATTACTTATTTTTAGAAATAGCATTTATTATTTACTTATTATCAAAATAATAACATTTTATACAAAGTTGAGACTGCTTAAGTTTTACCAGATGATCCTTGAAATGACAAATCTTTAAGCCTATATTACATATTTAAACTCCTCTATTTCATTTTGTAAGATGCGCAAGCTGCTTAACTCTGTAACGAGGAGAAGCTGGAGATGAAACCATCAAATGACACTGAAGGGCTGAGTAGATAGAACACCTGAAAACTACAGTTTTTGTTGACTTTGGAAAGGCTTGATTTTGTTCTGATTATCGTTTCTCAATGCATTGTAAAGCAAAGATAAAAACCCCTTATTCTTAGAGAACAACCTAACAAAAAGGTGATACATTGTTCTCAACACAGCCTGAGATGCAGTTATATTTTAGTAGGTAAGACAATTTCATAACGCTTTATGTGGAAGTGCCACAATTATAATTTCATGAATTTTCTTGTTGTTGTTTCTTCGATACAGTGATATAAAGCTTAAAATCAGGTTGCATACGAAGCTGAGCTGCAAAGAGGACTCTGCTAACCTTGCATCAATACAGCACATACTTTTGTTTTCCCAGACATGCTGAGGGGATTTTACAAATCACCTAAAGTCTCTTGTGCTATCCCCTTAGGACCAGTGGCTCACATTTGCAAACTGATGCCTAAAGTTAAGTTGTGGTCACGTAATTAACAATGTTGTTGTTGTTAAGTGCTGTGGAGTTGAGTACAACCCATAGCAACCCTATGAACAACAGACCTGAATCCTGTCTTATCCCGTGCCATCCTCACACTTCCTGACACACTCGAGTCCATTACAGTAGTCTTTGCGTCAGTACATCTTGTTAAGGGTCTTCCTCTCTTTCATTGACTCTCTCCACCTTTAGGAGAATGAATAATAATAACAAGTTGGCTTATATTGTGGACAAAGCAATGGCCTTGGGCTTATCTGTCTAACATCCAAGCCACTTTGTTAAATGATGACAGACATCAACACCATAACAAATTTCAGTCTGTTGGAAAGATCATGAGGAGGTCTGCTGAAAATATACTTCAGAATTAATTTCAGAACAATTACAAAGGATTTCTTCCGGTAATAACCCAGTTGAGAAAAGAAAATGAACCATTAATTTTGAAGAAATTTTAAGTTGAGCAATCCCTGTAGAAATAGGAGCAGAGACATAGTAATAGGTATATAACATTTACTGTGTGCGAGGCACAGTTTTAAATAATATAAATTAATTAACTCATTTAATCTTTCCAACAAACGCTAAGCAGTAAGCACTCACATTCTGTGAGTGAAGGAAATGAAAATTTAGGAACAATAAATATCTAGTTATCCATCTAGATTGTTGTTGTTAAGTGCTGTCAAATAAGAACTGATTGATAGCTGACCCTCCATCAAGTGTTCAGTGGTTGAAAATCACATGGGAAATAACCTATCTTTCTCCTGCAGAGCAGCTGGTGAATCAGAACCATGTGATTTTGGGTTGGCAGCATATCTCTTTACACACTAGGCCCTCAAAGCTCCCCTCTGTTACTAGTGTCTACCTGTTCATCTAGATAGAAATGGGTAACTACCAAGAGAATAATATTCTTCAAAGATCAGTGCACTTAACAACCAGGAGAGAACAAAATAGATGAATAGAACCGACTAAGAATCTCTATGCACATCAAAAAACTCCAACAGGGTAAGAAGGAAGCCCATAAACTGGGAAAACATATATTTGGCAATGATATATCAAGAAAACAAAGATTCTCACCACTGGGCCAATTGGCAGCATCAGCATGGATGGTGAAGAGATTGAGATAGTTAGCAGTTTTAGTTTACTTGGCTCCACAGTCAACACTCTTGGTAACAGCAGCCAGGAAATCAAGAGACGAATTGCATTGGGAAAGTCAGCTGTGAGGGACCTCTCAAGAGTACTGAAGAGCAACAATGTCAGGCTGGAGACTAAGGTGCGCCTGATTCAGGCTATAATCTTCGCAATTCATGCTATGCATCAGAGAGTTGGACAGTGAATAGGGATGATAGAAAGAGAATTGATGCCTTCGAGTTGTGGTGCTGGAGAAGAGCGTTGAATATACCATGGACTGCTAGGAGAACAAACAGGTTTGTCCTAGAGAGGGTGAAGCCAGAAGCTCCTTGGAATTAAGGATTCTGAAGCTTCATCTGACATACTTTGGACATGTAGCAAGGAGGGACTGGTCCTTGGAGAGGGACATCATGTTTGGGAGAATGGAAGGATGGTGCAGGAGAGTAAGACCCTCGATGAAATGGATTCATTCTGTGATTGGGGTGGTGGGAATGAGTGTGTTTGAGACAGCGAGGTTGGCACAGGCTAGAACGGCGTTTAGGGCTCTTGTACATAGGGTTGCTATGAGTTGCAAGCAACTCGATGGCACATAACAACAACATATCTGATAAGGGATTTATATCTAAAATTTATAGAATACTCCTCAACAAGAAAAAGCTAAACAACCTAGTCACAAAATGGGCACAGGATGTGAACAGACACTTCAACAAAGAAGGCATTTAGATGACAAATGAATACATGAAGAAATGTTCAAAATCCCTAGCTACAAGAAAGATGCAAATCAAAACAACTATGAGATAAAATCTCACCCCCAAAACAATAACAAAGTTTAACAGGGCAGCAAACAACAAATGCTGCCGAGGCTGTGGAGAGATTGGAACTCTTATTCACTGCTGGTGGCAATGTAAAATGGTACAACCACTATGGAAGGTAGTCTGGTGCTTTTTCAAAATGTTGGAAGTAGAAATACCATGTGATGCTGCAATTCCACTACTAAGAATATACCCTAAAGAAACCAGAGCTATGACTCAAACAGTTGTATGCACAGCCATGTTTATTGCTGTGTTATTCACAATAGTAAAGAGATGGAAGCAATGTAAATGCCCATCAACAAAAGAATAGGAAATCTATGGTACAGCCACACAATGGAATATTATGCAACACTGAAAAAACAATGAACTTATAAACATTACACAACACTGGGAAGCCTGGAGGACATTATGTTGAGTGAAATAGCTCAGTTAAAAAAGGGCAAGTACTGCATAACACTGCTGATAAAGAATAGGACAGACGTGGAGGGAGGGTTAGGTAGAGAGTGGGAAAGAGAAGATAGGTAATAAACACCGCGTTAGATTAGATGAGGGGAAGAACTGTCCAAAAGGAATATATGATTAGACATATGTATGAAAACAATATGGAATAAGAGGTGCATTGAGGAGTGGGTTGGATGAGGGTAGAAGGAAGGGGGAGGGGAGAAAATGTGCAACAATGAGAAAAATGAAATAAGAAAAAGAAAGATTAGTGCAGAAAAAGAAGAGTAAACGATAGAAATAAAATACACTGTTGCTAGGTGACAATGAGTTTGCTTTAATTCATAAGTGACCCTATGAAGAACTGAATGAAACACTGCCATGTACTGTGCCATTCTCAGAATCATCACTGTGTTTAAAGCCCATTGTAGCGATGACTAGGAAAATCTGTTTGAGTATCTTCCTCTCTTCTGGTGATTCTCCATTCTTCCATGCATGTTGTTCTTCTCTAGGGACTAGCCCCTCCTGACAACATGCCCAAAGTCTGTAAGACAAAGTGTCAACCTCTTTGCTCCCAAGGAGCATTCTGGCTCACCTGGTCTACCCAGATTTATTTGGCAGTCCAAGGTATATTTTATATTCTTTACCAATGCCACAATTAAAATGTATTTGAATTTGTAAATAAACTAGTATAATTTAAAAAAAAAGAAATAAAAAATTATATCCCTGGTACCACGACAGACTGATTTGCTATCTGTCACTGTTGTCTGTAGGGAGTGCTAGTGGCCTGGTGGGTACAAAGTTGTGCTGCTAACCCAAAGGCACTAGGTTTGAATCCACCAGCTTCTCCACAGGACAAAGATGAGCAATCTCCTTCTGTGTGAATTACAGTCTTGGCAAAACCAGCTGGAGGGCCAGTTATGTGTCAATTCTGACTTGATGACAATGAAAGTTTTAAGTATACAAAACTATAATTATAAATATAAATTATGTCCATATTTTTCAATGCCTATTTAATTTGATCACAGATATGCAAACAAATCAGAAGTAAATTTGGAGATAATAAGGTGGGGTTGGAATTTATAATTCATTTTTTTTGACAAAACCAAGTAATAACACACATCCCCACCATTTTTAAAAAAAAATATCTATTATCTTAAAGGAGTTTTAATTAATGAATTAATTGAATATCCTAGGATTTAAGGGAAATATGAGAGAACATAAACAGTAATTTCTAATTAAGAATTTTATTATTATTGTATAATATGACATAATTTGGGCATGTTGCAAGGAGGGACCAATTCTTGAAGAGGGATATAATGCTTGGGAGGTTGAAGGGACAGCACAAGAGAGGAAGACCCCCCCAAAAAAATAAATAAAAGAGAGAGAGAAAGACCCTCGATGAGATGGATTGACTCAGTGGCCAAGGTAATGGGGGTAGGTGTGTCAGAGCCAATGAGGTCGGCTCAAGATAGAGCAGGATTTAGAGCTGTTGTATATAGGTCACTATGAGTTTCAGGCAACTTGACATCACATAACAACAACAGCAGCAATATATAATGATGAGAGAACATGAATTATAATTTCTAAT
>NW_006399784.1:18096282-18099616 GCF_000299155.1 Elephantulus edwardii
CATTTTTTTTGACAAAACCAAGTAATAACACACATCCCCACCATTTTTTAAAAAAAATATCTATTATCTTAAAGGAGTTTTAATTAATGAATTAATTGAATATCCTAGGATTTAAGGGAAATATGAGAGAACATGAACAGTAATTTCTAATTAAGAATTTTATTATTATTGTATAATATGACATAATTTGGGCATGTTGCAAGGAGGGATCAATTCTTGAAGAGGGATATAATGCTTGGGAGGTTGAAGGGACAGCACAAGAGAGGAAGACCCCCCCAAAAAAATGAATAAAAGAGAGAGAGAGAGAAAGACCCTCGATGAGATGGATTGACTCAGTGGCCAAGGTAATGGGGGTAGGTGTGTCAGAGACAATGAGGTTGGCTCAAGATAGAGCAGGATTTAGAGCTGTTGTATATAGGGTCACTATGAGTTTCAGGCAACTTGACAGCACATAACAACAACAGCAGCAATATATAATGATGAGAGAACATGAATTATAATTTCTAATTAATAATTTCATTAGAATTATTATATAATATATTAATAATACTGTCGAGCACTTTCATTCATAGGGTCGCTGTGAGTCACCTATGACTCGACGGCACTTAACAACAACAACATATTAATAATAAGAGAACATGAATTGTAATTTCTCAGAATCTCACTTTCTCCAGTGGCTTTTATACCCAGAGGATCCTGAAGGTTTCTCTGTACAGAGGTGATTTTAGGTTTAAATAATTGATGCTGATTCATTCGTTTGTGGTGCCTGGATTTTGTAGGTCAGGGTTGTGATTATATTTGCAGTGGTGATTACTGAAACCTCCCTGTAATAAACTTCTTTCACATATGCCCAGGCCTAGACCACTCTCCTTTACTTCTAGTTTTGCTTAGGGAGTCCTGTGGCGTAGTCTGAAGGGAGTCACCCTGCTAGACTAAAAGCCACACTTCTCTAATTTATCACTGACTCCTCAGCAGACAGATGGGAGATCTCCTTCTGTGTGATTTACAGCCTCAGAAACCGAAAAGAGGGTCAGCAATTAGTTCAACTTGACAGCAATGACTTTGACTTTGACTTTTTGAAGCCTGGATGTGATCCAGTGTCTCCTATCCAGCATCCATGCTCCGTTCACCTTGCCCAGAGAGCTTCCGGTGGTTGGCCTCAGCCCAAATATGTTCAATCTTGTCTTTCTGCCAAATACATTCCAGTTATTTAATTAATGGGAGGCAACATGGCAGTAATTGAGAGCACTGACTCTGGAAGATGCTGCCACAGAGCAGCAGGGATTTGAATACTGTGCCTGTTTCCTCACTCATAACTCATAGTGCCTATCTCATATCATTATAACAAAGATTCTCTGAGACAATATTTTCAAGTGACTTTTGAGGAGTGCTTGACAGAGTGCATGCATGGTATATCTTCCCCATAAAATAAACATTGAAAATAAAAGTTCAAGTGCTTTTACCCACCACAAAGATTTCTACCTGTATTCATAGATTTATTTATTCAAGTAATATCTATTGAGATGTTTAATATCTCTATTCCAGACACTCTCTAAGCCCTCACATAGGGCAGTGAACATAATACATGCAAATCAGTCTTTATAATGTCTCATGCAAATTAGTGAGATTGGGTCAGATTTTGTGTGGAGAAATAAACAATACACAAATAGACAATGATAGAGAAAAAATATATACCGTGTCAGGCAGTGATTAGTGACATGGGGGTGGGGCAGGGAATAAAATAATCTAAAAGGAGAATTGAGGAGTGCTGAAGGTTGGTTTGGGTGAGCTGCTGTTTTATATACAGGTGCGCCTAATCCAGGTCTTATCAATTACTTGTTATGCTTCAGAGAGTTGGACAATGGGGAAGGATGACAGAAGAACAGATGCCTTTGAGTTGTGCTGCTGGAGAAGTCTTGAACATACCACGAACTGCCAGAAAACAAATAGGTCTGTCTTGGAGAGGGTGAAACCAAGTCTCTCCTTGGAGGCTAGGATTTTGAAGCTCCGCCTCACTTACTTTGGGCACATGGCCAGGAGAGACTGGTCCTTGGAGAAAAGACATCATGCTCGGAAGGGTGGATGGACAGCGCAGGAGAGGGAGCCCTGGATGAGATGGACTGATACAGTAACTGGGGCGATGGGGATTGGTGTTTCAGAATTAGTGACACTGGCCCAGGACAGGGATGGGTTCAGAGCTGCTGTACATAGGGTCACTATATATTGAAGGCGACTCAATGCCACATAACAACAATAACGTTTGGAAGAAGGAGTGGAATCCACTTCCTAAATAGCATGCCTCCGGAAACCCTTGTAGAGGGGCTTCAGGCCTTTTATTCATGGGGTCACTATGAGTCATGCTTGACTCAAAGGTAATCAGCAACAACTTTGCTTTATTGTGCTTTGCAGACAATCCTTTTAACAAAGCCATTGCACACTTAACCCTATAGGGTCACTATGAGACATCTATGACTCAACAGCACTTAACAACAACATTGCACACTTAACAGGCCATAAAAGTAAACATACCTTCCATATGTATTGGGGGAAAAAATTCATGCGATTCTTAATCTTCGAAGGAGCTCTGTGGTATAGTGATAAGGAGTTGTGCTGCCAGTGTATAGATACATGGTTCAAATCTACCAGCTGCTCCATGGGAGAAAGATGGGCAATCTAGTCTTGTGTGACTTACCGTCTATGAAAACCTGCTGGAAGGTCAACTATGGGTTGGTTTTGACTCGACAGTTCACAACAACTTTTTATTTCAATATTCCATTTATTGCAGATGTCCTGAACTGAACCTACAATGTTTCTGAGGAATGCTTACATAGGATGGTCAGGAAAAGCCTTCCTGAGAAGACACCTTTAGAAGACTTAAGAGGGGTCAGGGAGGTGTCATGGGCTGTGTGGAAGGACATCACTCTTGGCGGCAGGAGGGGTCCAGGCATCTATCGCTCAGTGACTATTAGAACTCAGCCCACCATGGACAGCTAGGCTGTTGAACTTTATTACCTTTACTTCTAGTTACAGATAGAGTCTCTTGATCTTAATGTACAGTTTTCTCCTCAAGAAAGGTTTATAAGTTGGTATTTTGTGAGTTTAGAGTATCAAATTTTTTACAAATACAGATACAATGTTGGTGAAAGTGGAATTCAAGGGAAGATGAATTGGCCAGTAGGCACTAAAACAATGTTGTTGTTGTTTACCATAGAGTCAGAACTGACCCATAGTGGACCCTCTAAAAGGTTTTCAGAAGCAGTATATTTTATAGGAGATTGCTCATCTTTCTCCCAGGGAGCAGCTGGTGGATTCCGATGTGGAGCCTTCAGGATTG
>NW_006399784.1:18099976-18103452 GCF_000299155.1 Elephantulus edwardii
CGGGGAGAAGGGTGCAACAATGAATGAATGGAATTCCAAAATCTCTGTAGATGTTCATTGAAATGAAAAATAAACAAACTAAATTAAAAAAAAAGAATTATCCATGTTACCCTTGAGACTTTATTACAAAATCTAGCCTTGGCCACTAAAAGGAGACGTGGAAACAGTTGAGGGATTTAAAGTAACTAAAGTAATAAAGAAAGACATTTTAGGAAATGAACATGAAATTATTTCATTTTAAAAAAAGATGCTTATGTATATACATTCTTAATGTTTTCCTCTGAAAACAGACAGAAAAGCTTGCAGTATTGGGAATTTAAGGATGATTGCAAAAAAAAAAAAATCTCCTTAAACAAACAAACCTACAAGTCAGCTTCTTAATGGACAGGTGTGCTAAGTACTGTTGATTGCTTGTATTTCAGACTTTGAAATTATGGAAGTGAATAAGGCTACAATGGGGGGAAAAGAAATCTTCCACTTGTAATATTCAACTTTCTTATCAGATTAACCTGTTTCTAAATCAATATCATTATAAAACAACTCAATTGCTTTACAATTCTAAGAATTTTAAAATTATAGGAAACTTAGTTTATATCGCATTAGAATCCTGCCTTGTGGTAGAAAATCTGAGCACATTTTTCTCAAAACACAGATTGATTTCCAATGAATTCTGTATCTCACCTATAAAGATCTGCTGTTCTCATTTAAAATTCCTGAGTTTGACATTAACCATGCTTCTCATTGTATTTTAAGGCATCAGCTGGATGAATGATGATTGTACAGGTTTCTTTCTCCTCTGGGATGGATCAGGACACATGGTGATTCTTATAATGAATTGAATTGTGCTACCTCTCACCACAATAATTACTACATTCTGACAGTCTAAAGTGTAAGCTGTTGTACTGCCAATCCAAAGACCACTGGCTTTGTGGGAGAAAAATGGGGAATCTCCTGTATGATTTATAACCTCTGAAAATTGGCTGGAGGATCAGCTATGAGTCAGTTTGAATTGATGGCAATGTGTCAGTCAGTCATACTAGCGAGCTCTGTGGTATAGTCTGAAGGGAACTGCACTGCTAACTCAAAGGCTGTATCTTTCTGGGGTTCAAATCCACCAACAGATCCATGAAAGGGAAAAAAAAACCCTTCTCTTGGATTTACAGCCTCAAAAAACCAGTGAGAAGAGCAGCAAAGAGTCCTATTCTACAGCAGTGAGTTTGAGATGAGTTTAATAGTTAACTGGGATCTTAACTCCTATATCTATAAATACTACTCTATCTGGATTTTCTTGTTATTAATGAGAGAATACAAGCGTAGAGTGTATCCTAAGCCCAATCATTTCCCAGTTACGAAAAGACCAGAATAGATAACAGAAGCACACACAGGAGAAGACAGATGCCATGTAAGAACCAGAAACAGCTGGAGTGACCAACAGGGAAAGAATTAATATGGCTGATATCCTGATCTGACCTTTCTGGCCTCCAGAACTGTGGGAAAGGACATGCCATTCTGTAGAGCCATCCATTAGTGGTATTTCTGTTACAGCAACACCACGAGGGCCCCTGACCGCCGAGTTCGCACCCTGTGGTCTGTGGCTCTGCTCATGGTTGAACCAGCAGTTTCCCCTCCTCCTTTGCCATGGATGATAGATCTGAGGAGGAGGAAGGGCATTTCAGTCAGATTGGTTTGCTGGCTTTTAAAACAAAAAGCCAGGGTAAAGAAGCAATCCCTGTTCTGTGCTTCATTCTGTAAGATATAGGTCTTCACTTTGTTCACCCATGTTTCTGCCAAAAAAGAAGCTAATCTTCACGAGGAAAGAATAAAAAGAAAATGCATGGAGCAGCAGAAAGAAGAGAATAAAAGCGTTTACTCACCAGTTTTTGTCATCCCTAATGTACAGTTAGTTTTCTCTTTTCTTGAATTTTATTTTCATTTTGTCTTTTGAAACCCAAAGAAGGGTTAAAGTCAGAGATAATGGAATCAGAGTCCATAAATTCACAAGTTGTATGACCTTGGGTCAATTAAAAAAATATTTAAGCCTCATTTTCTCTTTGTGCAGACAACCACTTTTTATAAAGCCAACTCCAGCTCAGAGCTGGTTTTTTGAAGTAGATCACCAGGTAACGATGTCAGTCTGGAAACTAAGTTGCACCTAATCCAGGCCATTGTCTTTGCAATTACTTGCTATACATCAGAAAGCTGGACAATGACTAGGGATGACAAAAGGAAAATTGATGTCTTTGAGCTTTGGTGCTGGAGAAGAGTGTTGAATATACTATAGACAGCAAGGAGAACAAACAGGTTCGACCTGGAGAGGCTGAAACCAGGCTGCTCCTTGGAGGCAAGTATTCTGAAGCTTCATCTGACATACTTTGAGCATGTGGCAAGGAGGGACCAGTCCTTGGAGAGGGGCATCGTGCTTGGGAGAATGCAGGGATAGCACAAGAAAGGAAGACCCTGGATGAGATGGATTGCCTCAGTGACTGGGATAATGGGGTGTTAGAGTCAGCAAGATTGGCACAGGATACAACAGGGTTCAGAGCTGTTGTACTAGTCGCTAAGCAACTTGTTGGCACATAACAACAACAACAGATCACCAGGCATGTTTTTTGAGAGACTTCTCAGTGATCCTCTTTCCGTTAACAAAGTAGCCTTTTGACCATTTGCAGCACTCAGGGATATCCATAGATGCAAATTGGCAATGAATTTCTGAGAGGTTCAAATGCTTAATTACATGCTCAGCTGCTAGTTCCAGCCCACTCACAGGTGCCTCAGAAGACAGAACTGGTGAACTGCTTCTGAAAGGTCACAGGTCTGAATACTCTACAGAGCAGTTCACTCTGCACACATGGCGTTACTCTGTATCAGAATAACCTTGGCAGAAAGTAACAACAACGAATTGGTGATAATAATATTATCTTCCTAAATAGTTCTAGTGAGAACTGAGGTAAGTGATAATAAGCACTCAGTACAGTGCCAGGCACAAAATAGGTGCTCAGTTAATGTTAACTGAGGTTTTCACATATGGCAGTAGACATCACGTCATAGCTGCCATTCTCTGCTCTTCTATTTGCTTCCTTCAGGCTAATGCCTAAGTTGGGGTTTATCTCTTCTACTCATTCCCATACCTTCTCTCACATGTCTGTACAGAACTCATCTTCTATAGCACTTCCTTCTTACAAGAACATCCTTCTTGCTTTTTAAATTTTTTTAATTATTAATTTCAATGAAAATTTACAGAGACTTTGGATTTCCATTCATTCATTGTTGCACTTTTCTCCCTGCCCACCCCTTCCCCCCTCCCAGTACACTCTTCTCTTGGAAAAGTAAAAGAAAAATTATTTCATTGTTTTTCAATCCCTCCCCACAGGTCCACTTCACTCTGCAGCCTTTGCTCTGGACTCCTGTCATGACAAAAATACCTAATCACATATCCCTTTTAAACAGTTTTCTCCCTCATCTGTTTCAATGCAGTA
>NW_006399784.1:18105221-18106583 GCF_000299155.1 Elephantulus edwardii
ATGAAGCACAGATAGACAGTCTCCTGGTATTCTCTGCTTTCTGCCAAGATCCATCTAACATTCGCTATAAATATCCCTAGTACCATGACCTCTTCTAAATCCAGCCTGCATATCTGGCAGTTCTCTGTTGACATATTGTTCCACACATTTTTTTATAATTTTCAGCAGAATGTTGTTTGCATGTGATATTAATGATATTGTTTGATAATTTCCATACTCTGTTGGTTCACCTTTCTTTGGAATGGGAACAAATATCGATCTCTTCCAGTCAGTTTCCCATCTGGCTGTCCTCCAGATTTCTTGGCACAACTTAGTGAGCACATCCAGGGCAGTGCCTGTCTGTTGAAATAAGTCAATTGGTATGCCGTCAACTCCTGGGGTCTTGTTTTTTGCAAATGAAACATAATAAATTTTATCATTCCATTAGTTCTCTGAGGTGTACAATATAAGTTTTTCCTTAAAAATGAAAAGTCTCAAGAACCAAAGCAATATAGTTTTGGCTTGAAATGATATATAAGGCAATACGTGTATGATGTTAGAAAATTTAATTCTTCTCTGCTGGTGATTTAAATAAATATTTATAATACTAACTGATCAATTAACCAATCCTTTGGCATTGAGTAAATTATGACTTACAATGACCCAATGAAGACAGGGTAAAACTGCTCTCTGGGGTTTCCAGAGCTGTAAATCTTTACAAGGGAACTCTCGTGGCCTAGTGGTAAGCCGCTGTGCTGCCAACCCAAAGGCACGTGGTTCGAATCCAACAGCTGCTTCGAGGGAGAAGGATGAGCATTTGCCTTTCATATGATTTACCAGCTCTGAAAAGTCCTCTGGAAGGCCAGCTACGGGTATGTTCCAGCTTGACAGAACATAACAATACATTTCTACAAAAGCCAATCTTTCTCCCTTAGAGGCTGGCAGATTCAGTAGTCAACCTTTTGACGAGCAGGTTAATGCCTTGGGGGCAAAAATTCTGAAGTTCTGTCTCATATTCTTTGGGCATGTTTCTAGGAGGAACCAATCCTTGGAGAAAGACATCATTCTTGGACGGGTGGAGGGACAGCACAGGCGAGAAAGATCTCAGATGACATGGATTGACACAGTGACTGTGGTAAAGAAGGCAGGTGTGTCGGAGACAGTGAGATTGGCTCAAGATAGGGCAGGGTTCAGAGCTATTTGGCATAGGGTCGTTATGAAGCTCAATCGACTGAATGACACATAACAACAATAACAACAACAACAACAATCTATTTTATTATAAACTTTAGGTATAAGTTGTTTGTGATTGTAAAAGTTGATGGTTGGACATTTCCCAGTGGCAAAATGAAAGAAGAGATAGAGATTATCTCCATAAAAATT
>NW_006399784.1:18106998-18112555 GCF_000299155.1 Elephantulus edwardii
TTTTTTTAAAAAAAACAGAAACTATGTATGTAAAGTCACAGTTGTTGTTGATTGCCGTCGAGTTGAGCATGACTCATAGTGACCCTATGAACAAAGTGCCTGAAGCTTTTCTATAACTGTCGTCATTTATCAAAGCTCTTCAAGTTTCCAGAGGCATGTTATCTAGGAAGTGGATACCACTCCTGCTTCCAAAGTCACAGAGATGTGGAGAAAAATTTAAAACAAGAGGGTTATGTGGGAAAACGACAGATGATGGGAGAGATTGGCAGGGAGCAGGCCATTAAAGCACTTGAAATTTCCGAGCACAATGTTTACAATTGGACAAATAAAATAAAACTTTGGTAAGTTAAGTATTCTTAATGTAGAATAGGGTTCCTTATGTGAATGAAGGACACAGAAAATTATTTGAATGACTGTTTTCTCCACTCTGCCAAATACCATCTCCCCACCATTCTAAGATGGAAATGAGCAACATGAATTCATTGTATTCAGTGGATGACTTATGACTTCAGGGTTTAATTCTCACCAGAATCTTAGTTGGGAAAAACACTCACAGAGTGATTGAGAAACCACCCTTTCTGTAGGAGAGATAAGCTATTTTATGGAATGATGTGGTTTTAAAGTGCAATCAGTAAACTTCATTTCACAACTTCCTTTCCAGAGCCACTCTGTGGACTGGATTTTCTCTGACCTTGGATGGAATCGAGGTCAGGTCCTTGACAACTCTTTCAGCTACCCTTGGGTAAACAATAGTCTTCCAAGCACTCTCAATTCCAAGAACAATCTCCATTAATTCGAATGTACTGTACAATAAAAACTTAAATCATAAGAGAAAAAGTTAACAAAGAGGACTTTATAAAGATGAAAAATATTTGCTCCTCAAAACACAGCTAAGAAAATGAAAATAATTTATTGACTGAGTGGACATATTAGCTACAAATGTCTGATAAAGAACTTAAGTCCTGTCCATATAAAGAACTCATTCTAGTCAATAATAAGCAAACAAGTAAGAAAAAGAGATAAAACTTTGGAGAGATATTCTAATAAAGAAAATGTGTAAATGGCCAATACACACATGATAGTATTAATCATGAGAAATTATTAAATGTTCCTCCAACATCAAGAAACCGAACACATTGCTATTGAGTTAATTTCAACTCATAGCAACTTTTTAGGACAAAATAGGATTGTTTCCATTAGGTTTGAGAGACTATGATTCTTAGTAATGAGAGTAGCCTGGTTCATATTCCTTCCCGGGACTCACTTGTTGTTGTTGTTGTTAGGTGCTGTTGAGTTGAGTAGAAGTCATAGAGACCCTGTGAACATCAGAACTGAACCCTGCCCTATCTTGTGCCAACCTCACAATATCTGACACACTCGAGCCCATTGCTGTAGTCATTGTGTCAATCCACCTGGTTGATGGTCTTCCTCTACCTTTCCATCCCTCCACCATTCCAAGCATGATGTCCTTCTCCAAGAAATAGCTTCTCCTAGCAACATGCCCAAAGTATGTGAGATGAAGTTTCACCATCCTTGCCTCCAAGGACCACTCTGGCTACCCCTTCTCCAAGATATATCTATCTGTTTGTTCTTTTGGCAGTCCAGGGGATATTCAGTACTCTTCTTAAACAGCACAGCTCAAAGGCATCAATTTTTTCTTCTAACATCCTTATTCATTGTTCAGCTCTCAGAAGCCTAGCAAGTTATTGAAAAGACCATGATAAAAGAAAATGAAAAGTCAATTGCAAGTGCACCTTAATCTTCAAACAAACATCATTGCTCCTCAGTAATTTGGAGAAGTCCACGACAGAGGTCCCTAATTAAAGTGCAATACATCTCTTGATATCCTAACTGCTGGCATCAAGCATTGTGGAGATCCAAGTAAGATGAAGTCACTGACAATTCAATATTTTCCCCGTCTATTATGTCATCTATTGGTACCATGGTTAGAATTTTTTTGTTTTCTTCACATTGAGATTCAATCCATATAGAAGGCTGCAGGTTTTGATCTTCTGCAGCAAGTGTTTCAAGTCCTCCTCACTTTCAGCAAACAAGGTTGTGGTATTTGTATACTGAAGGTTACTTAAGAGTCTTTCTCTAATCCTGATACCACATTTTTCTACATAGAGTCTTGCTTCTTGAATAATTTGCTTAGTATACATTTTCAAAGGGAGCTCTGGTGGCATAGTGGCAAGAATCTGTGCTGCAATCCCGAAAGCACACGGTTCGAGGTCACCAGCTGCTTCATGGGAGAATGATGGGCAATCTCTTCCCATGCGATTAACTGCCTCTGAAAACCCATCGGAGGGTCAGCTATGGGTCAATTCTAACTCCACGGTACACAACAACAACAACAAACATATTCAGCAGGTATGGTGAAAGTACACAACCCTAAAGCACTAGGAGACACTGTTGTTATTAAGTGCTGTCAAGTTGCTGAGACTCATAGTGACCCTGTATATCAAGTACCCCACTTGTTCTATCCTGAGCCAGTCTCACTGTCTCCGACACACCTATCCCCATTACCATAGTTACTGTGTCAATACATCTGGTCCAGGGGCTTCCTCTCTTGTGCTGTCCCTCCACCCTTCCAAGTATGATGTCCCTCTCCAAGGACTGGTCCCTCCTGGTAACATGCCCAAAGTATGTGAAACAGAGCTTCAAAATCCTTGCCTCCAAGCAGCAGCTTGGTTTCACACTCTCTATGACTTGTTTGTCCTCTTGACAGCCCATTGTATGTTGAACATCCAGCACCACAACTCAAAAGTTATTAAGTTTTCTTCTGTCATCTTTGGTCATTGTCCAGCTCTCTGATGTGTAGCAAGTAATTGCAAAGACCATAACTAGGATCAGGTGCACCTTTGTCTCTAAACCAACAGCATTGCTCTTTAGCACTCTGGAGAGGTCCCTGAGTGGATCCAAAACATTGAGCTTTCTGTTAGCGGGTCAACACATATCCCACCATGACATCACTACACATACAATAACAACAACCCATTGCTTTTGAGTAAATTTTTTTAATTTTTTTAAGGATTTTACAGTTTATTAATCCTCTGGTGAAAAAAGCCACAATCATAGAAGATCAAGTCAATGGAGAATGTTTATTCCTTCTGTTATCCAATCTCCAGCTCACTTTTTGCCAGCTCCTATGTTGGCCTTTGCAGTCCCCCTGACTTTCTTCATCCTGTTCTTACGCTCCTTGCGCTGTTTCCTTAAAGTCTTTTTCTTCTCATACAGACCATGTCGTGCAAGTCTGTGTTTCAGTTAGTTTTTTTTTTGCATAATCCAAGGAGTCATAAATCGTATCAAAGCCTGTAGTCTTGCCACCACCAAAGTGGGTTCTGAATCCAAACACAAAGATGACATCTAGTGTGGTCTTGTACATTTTTGCGAGTTTTTCTCAAATATCTGTCTTGGGAACTGTTGCTTCCCAGGATGAAGAACATCAACAACCATTTGCTTCCTCTGCAGTAGTCAGTTGGTCATGAACTTCCTGGTCCGGATACTGTGCCATTGATGATGGTGGCTTTCACTCACGCAGCCGAAGAGGGAAAAAAGCACTTTTGAGTAAATTTTGACTGAGTGTGATTCTATAAGGCAAAATAGATTTGCCCCATAGGTCATAGTGTTTGGGTTTTTTGGTTGTTTTTTTTTGTTTTGTTTTGTTTTAGCATTTTAACCAACTTGTTTTCAGAGGTTAAAATCTTTACAGAAGCAGGTTACCACTTCTTTCTCCATTGGAGCAGTTGGTGGCTTCAAACTGGAGACTTTTCATTAGCATCTGAGCACTTAACCACGGTGTCACTTCACACACCTGCTGCTAGTATTATATGTTGATATGTCACTTCTGAACTCACGGTGACTGTATAACAGAACAAAACATGGCCTGATCTTTGTGCCATCCTCACAATTACTTCTGTCTTGAGCCCATTACTACACCCCCTGTTGTTAATAGAGATTGTTCAGTCAACTGTGGTTCATAGCAGCCCTATAGACAACTGATCAAAACTCTGCTGGATCCTGCAGCAACCTCACCATCTCTGCCATGGTCAAGCTCAATGCTGCAGTCACTGGGCCAATCCCTCTTGTTGAAGCCTTACTTTCTTTCACTGACCTTCTGCTTTTCTAAGGCCTGGCACATGCTGATTATATTACCTAAAAATATAAAGTTTCATCATCTTTGCCTCTAAGAAGCACCTTGGTTGCACTTTCTCCAGAACAAAATTCATTTGTCCGGTTGTCAGTCCATAGGTACACTCAATATGCTTCTCCAACACCATGATTTAAGGGCATCAATTCTTCTTTGGTCTTCCTTATTGTCCACTGTCCAACTTTCACATGCATGTGAAACAACAGATAAAACTATGAATGGGGGAAGGTGTACTTTAGCCTTTAAAATGACACCTATGCCACTAGAAAGACTAAAATGAAAAAGATTGACATTAACAAAAGTTGTTAAGAATGTGGACCTACTGGAATTCTCTTATCTAGTTAGTGGAAAATATAAAATGGTATAACCACTAAAGAAAAACAGTGTGGCAATTGTTTACAGAGATAAAAATACACCTACTTGGTGGTCTAGTGGCCAGAAGCTGCACTGCCATCCTGAAGGCACATGGTTCAAGGCCACCAGCTGTTCCATGGGAGAAGGATGGGCAATTTCTTTCTGTGTGATTAACTGCCTCTGAAAACCCACTGGAGGGTCAGCTATGGGTTGGTTGCGACTCTACGGTACATAACAACCACAACCAAGTAAATAACCAGGTAAAATCATTTCTAAGTAATTGCCTAGTTGCTGTTAGGTGCCATCAAGTAAAACTCATAGCAAATCCTTTGACATGAATCCTAAAATCTAAACCCTAAGAAGACAACAAGAGGTCATTACAAAAACTGATGAGAAAGAAAAAACTACAATAGATGTCACAGGACACTGAAAATTACATTAGAGCATTGAGAAGCCAAACCAAAGGGAAGAGACGCTGAAGTAAAAGAGCTGAATAAAAGATTTCAAAGGGCAGCTTGAGAAGACAAAGCAAATACTATAAAGGAATGTACAGAAAGCTGAAATTAGAGAATAAAAAGGGAAGAACTTGCTTAGCATTTATCAAGCTCAAATAATTTAAAAAGAAATTAAAGTCTTGAGTTACAATAGTGAGAGGGAAAAATCTTGAATGATACAGATGAAGAGAATGCTCATAGTCACTGTACCAAAAATCATTAGTCGAAACGGAAGTATATCTGAAAGTACCATCCGATCAGGAACCAAGCTGCACTGAAGGCATTGGAGAAGAATAGAGGCCCCAGGAACTGATGGGATATTCCTTAATGTGTTACAACTAACAGATGCAGCCCTGGCCATGTTCCTCAACTTAGGCCAGAAAATGTGGAAGACAGCTGACTGACTAGAAGAGAGCCAGTTGTCTAGGCTTAATAAAAATATAGCCAGCCAAGATTTCTAAAACAGGAATTCGGCTTCTGTGAAGACTATAGTTCTTCTTGAAATCCTGTGGGCAGTTCTCTGTTCTCTGTTGCGATGAGTCAAAATCAGCTTGATGGC
>NW_006399784.1:18112655-18117119 GCF_000299155.1 Elephantulus edwardii
GTTGTCTAGGCTTAATAAAAATATAGCCAGCCAAGATTTCTAAAGCAGTGCTCATAATGTTATTATTAATAACTATAATATAATAATTTTTTAAAAAGCCAAATGTCTATCAACAGGTGGATGGGAAAACAAAATTGTGGTGTATTCATCCTCTAGAACAAACTCAGCAGTAAAAATGAACAAAAACTATTAATATATGCAACATGGAGGCATCTCAAAAACTTTATATTGAGTGAAAGAAATGCGATGAAACAAGGAATGCATTAAGATTCTACTTATAAAAAATTTTTGGAAAAAAACAAGCTAAAAACAGGGAGTCCCTGTGACTGAGATGAGAGGGTTGTCTGTTACGAGCACAGAGGATCTTTAGGACATGATGGGAACACTGAGTGCTTCGATTGTGGTTGTGCCATTAATCAAAACCTTTTGAACTGTATACCTAAGCAAGTGTAACTTACTTATTTTATATGTCAATAAAGGTGATTCCAGCTCTGATTAGAGTTCCTCTTCCCCCTAATTCTTCTGAGCTTTTGTTCTAGAAACCAGAACTGATGCTTTGAGAAAGGCAGGCTTTTTCTTTTTCTTCTAGATTAAACTTTTTACTCTTGTATCTTGTAAGATTTCTGAGACTGCTTCTCTGTGAGCGTCCAGTTGAAGCTCTCTTGCTGTTGGTGTCCCTTTCTTGGGTTGTCATTGACCTTCTCTGCCAGGTTATCCAGGCATCTACCTCACACAGTCTTCTGTGGTCAAGGTGCAGGCACCCACCCACAGTGCTTTCTCTGGCAAAGGCCTCACTCTTGAGGTCCTCCTGGCCCATCGGACAGCTCCTTGGGGATGGGATAGCAAGACAGCAATGCTCTCAATGTAGCTTGCTTTCTCTCTCCCTGCTTTCATACCAGCCCTGTGCTCTCCAAACTCGTGGGACAGATGTCACACTCTGTAACCAGTTCACATGCATTCTCCTTTTCACTTAAGGCAAGGAGGGAGTAGCCCTCCCTCTGCCTCAGTTGGAGAAGCTCACATGCTGACAGCCTTTGCAAAGAGTCCCTCAAGGTGATGGGCTTAGGGTCACAGAACAGTTACTGTCTACTCTCCATAAGTCTCTCACAGGGAGTCAAGGACTTCTGGTGGTGCTTTGGTGGCTTGAGCCTGCCAGTTGCTCCTTGGGAGAAAGATTAGGAATTCGGCTTCTGTGAAGACTATAGTTCTTCTTGAAATCCTGTGGGCAGTTCTCTGTTCTCTGTTGCGATGAGTCAAAATCAGCTTGATGGCAGTAGGTTGATAGGCAGTCTAACATCTTATTTTGGAATGTGAAGGTAACCAATTGTGAAGTCAGTTCTGACTTATGGTGATCCCCTGTGTATCAGAGTAAAATAGATTCCAAAGGCTTCCCCCCACCCCACCTTCTTTCTTTCTTTCTCTCTCTTTTTTCTTTTTCTTTTTTTTGTGAGGAGAAATTTGTATTTAGAATTAGCCAGCTGGACTCAGTTGAGATGATCCCAATTTTGTTGGCAATATCCAAAGCATTCTAGCAAGTCGAACATAGGCCTTCTTCTCTCCATCAGGCCTAATCAGAGTGTTGACCTTCACGTCAACGTCACAGTGCTTCTTTACAGCTTATCTAATACAGTGTTTTTTGGCCTTGACATCCACAGTGAACACAAGTGTGTTGTTATCTTCTATCTTCTTCATGGCTGACTCAGTGGTCAGGGGAAACTTGATGATGGCATAGTGGTCAAGTTTGTTTCTCCTGTGGGCTCTCTTCTGGGGGTATGTGGGCTGTCTTTGGAGTTTTAGCATCTTAGGCCCCTGGAAGGTTTGTGATATGCAGATCTTATCTTTTTGTGGTTGTGAGTGACCTTCAGGACTGCCTTATTGGCCTTTAATACCTTTACTTTGGCTTCAGTTTTGGGAGAGGCAGGGGCTTCCTTCTTCACTTTTGGCACCATTTTTATAGAAAAAACCTCCAAAGACTTTTCTTTTTTAATGAAATATTTAAAATTTTTTTTATTATTATTATTTTGTGTGCGTGTACCGTCAAATCAGATCTGACTGGTACAGGAGGATATTGTGCCTCCTTCTCCGGCAGAGCATCTGGTGGATTTGAACCGTGTTCCTCTGGGATTGCAGTGCAGCTTCTTGCCACTAGGCCACCAGAGCTCCCCTAATGAAATATTTTAATGTCATGGTAGCACATTAACACTGTACAGGGTACGTTCACAGCTTCAAGAGTTACTCTCCAGATTACAAGTAAGTCCCCAGAGATAACTGGGTTTCCTACGGCCCTGTCTCCTGCTTGTGGCATAGGGGAAGTGGGATGGGAACAGTTCTGCGGTCAGCTCACAGATCCAGCTGTGTCACTCGTAGATCCAGTTCCGAGCACAGTCCTTGTAATTCAACAGTTCCTCAGGGCGAAACCACAAGCCAATCTCCTTCTCTGCACTTTCCACAGAATCGCTGCCATGAATGATGTTTCTGCCAACTTGAATGCAAAAGTCCCCTCGAACAGTCCCAGGCTTGGAGAGAGCAGGGTTGGTCTCTCTGAGCATCACTACTCGGCTGATCTTTACCACATTCAGCCCCTCCCAGACCACGGCAACAACTGGCCCTGAGTGCATGTACTTCATAGAATGGGCGGTCCTTCAGGTCGGTGTAGTGCTTCTTGAGAAGGTCTTCAGATGCTTGCATGAATTTCAAATTGACGAGGCGGAATCCCTTCTGCTCAAAACGCTTGATGATATGGAGTCCAGCCCCTCTGGACTCCATGAGGTTTGATGGTGATGACGGTGCACTCGCTGTTGGCCATGGTCCCCCTCTACCTGTCTGGACTTGAATTCCGGCAGCTGCTCCTCCAAAGACTTTTCAATGGCTGATTTTTAGGAAGTTGATCACCAGGACTTTCTCCCGATGTGCCTTTGGGCAAGCTAAGCTGTAGGTTTTCGTTAGCAGTTGAGTGTGGTAACTACATCACCCAGGGACTCCGAAAATGAGTGTGCACAGCATCTATTAGATTTTTCTTGACCTTATGGGCCTCAGAGGACATTGACACAGAAAGTGTTCTGTCTTAGCATTCCAATTGCATGTATATTATTTGTGACTCTAAATGTCTATAAATAGTCAGACACTCACCTGAAAATATTGCTCCAACACAGTGAAATCTAAAATTTAAATATTTATGATATGGTGACAGTCCTTTAATCAGAGTTCCTTTATACATGATTTTTCTCTTTATAAACAGCACTGTGTTGTTGTTTTTTTAGAAGCATGGTTTGAATTTTAATACTTAGCTTTTACGTACAGTATGAAAAACACGGCTTTTACTTTGTTTTATGTCAAACAAATTCATATCAAACCAGAAGGTCAAAGACAATCAAGAACACTTTCAAGGAGATACGCAAATGCAAACTCACTGCTACCAGGTTGGTTCCAACACATAGTGGCCCTCCATTGGGTGTCTGAGGCTGTGGATCATAATAGAAAGAGACTCCCCCTCTTTCTGATCATCTTTTTCCTGAGGAGCAGCTGGTAAATTCCACGAGAGGGAGACCCCCAGCTTTGGGATTAGCAGCAAAATCTGCTAAAAAGCACTCTATCAGAGTTCCCCTCAGTAATTAGCAATATAAACCCAATGACGGACTCAAATATATTGGGGGGTTTGGAGATAGTACAGGACTGGGCGATATTTCATTCTATGCATTCAAGGTTGTCATCAGTTGGAGGTAACTTGACAGCAATTACCAAGAACCTTGCCTTTTCTGAAAAGGATGAATAATGTAACAACATTTGTTTCTGAAACTCTGATAATTTATGTTCTTTTTGAAAACAAACTCAACTCATTGCCATAGATTTGTAACTGATTCACAGCTGACCCTCCAGGAGGTTTTCAGAGGCTATAAATTGTACAATAGGAAACTGTACATCTTTCTCCTGAGAAAGGGATTCAAACCACTTGCCTTTGGGTTAGCAGCACAACTCCGTATGAACTAAGCCATTAGAGTACATGTGATCTTTAGGCTTTATAAATAATGGTAATAAAAAGAAACAACCAGAAGGGAAAGAAAAAGCAAACTTGTGCTTTCATTTTTCTTTCTTTGTGATAATTTATTTTTATTGATATTGTTATTTCATTTCTTACTGCCTTTTCCACTATAGTGCAAACTAATTCTCCACTCAACAATTCATATACATCTTATTTTGTGGTATTGGTTGCAATCCTCTCCGTGTAATGGCCCTTTTCCCACTGGTCATTCCATAGGTTTAGAAGAGCAGGCTCTTGATAGGGAGAGAGACATGCAGCAGACCAGGCTTTGGCTCATTCCGTCAGAAGATGCATAAAACAACTACGTGTTATCATCTCACCCCAGTGAGAATTGCAAAATTTAACAGAAAAGCAAGCAACAAATGCTGGTGAGGTTGTGGAGAAACTGGAACCCTTATTCACTGTTGGTGGGAGTGTAAAATGGT
>NW_006399784.1:18122216-18123205 GCF_000299155.1 Elephantulus edwardii
AAAAAAAAAAGATGAGAACCTTCATAAGGGAGGCAGGGAAACTAGACTAGCTGGTACTGAACAATCAAAAGATAACCAGTGTCACTGAATGACTTGTATAGACACTTGTTGAAAAACTGTCACAGAAAACACAAATTACTTAAAAGATTAAAACAAAACTCAGGTGTCAGTTTACTATCCTCCACAGGGAGCTTGCTTCCAAATTCAGCCATATGGAAAAAAAATATTTTGTTATTATACTTAAATAGTGATGTAAGCCTCATTTTCTGTGAAATACAAATGAAACAAGCCTAGAATCACTGTTTTAGAATGAGGCTGAGCTGCATCTCACACTGGGCTTCATGAGCCAAAAGCATGCTTTGGCACAGCATTTGTCAGGATGAGGTTAATGGGAGCAAACAGATGATACAAGAAGGCATAAGAATTTGAAGGGAAAAACCAAACCAAGTGTGAAATGAGTCTGGGAGACTGAATCACACAGACTTGCTATGGAACAGGACTACTGAGAGCTTTTAATGAATTCTGGATCACCAAGAGAAATTTATAGTATGCATGATGTCCAAACATTTTTAACAAGGAATCATTCTTTCCTTACCACAGCCAGTATCTCAAGAGCTAGAAACACTGTTAGCACGGAAGACTTTCCCACAAAACAGGTTCCTTTCCCCTCTATTAACTGCACTACAAATATTACTCCTGTGTTCAGGGGCTCATTTCATGTCAGGTCTCCAGTGAGCGTGTAGATGTTGTTGCCCTAAGGGATAGCTGGAGCAGGAAGGACATCCTACATTATCTTGCTTTCACTTCAATGGAAAGACAGATCTGTCTGTCTTTCACTGCTGTCTTGCTCAATTCAAGTCCCCTTGTAGATTGTTGAGACTGGCCAATTCCCTTGTGGCTAGGCCACATACTCATCTACATAACAAAGTAAAATAATGCTTGGTAAAAGTCATAGTCAAAGATAAATTCCATAACCTAACAGCAGCTCC
>NW_006399784.1:18123305-18132546 GCF_000299155.1 Elephantulus edwardii
AAAAAAAAAGAAGATGCAGAGCAAAACCCTTACAGAGATCTGGCACGCCTCAGACAACACTTGAAAGCAGCTCTCAGGTGTAGAAACTGCCGTCTTGGGTTTTGGGTAATCCTAGGAGAAGATTCTATTCCAGGGCCATTCCTCGAGCCTCAATAAGCACTCCTTCCTTTGACACAAAGCATGAGAATGAGGCCCTTGGGCTCCCTTACAGCATTTCTGGGGATAAGTCTTTTTAAGGTCCACCTGAATTTTAAGCAGTATTTTCTGGAAAGTCTCTTTAAAATTCTCCACAGTCCTTATTTTCAAAACATGAAATTCTAAAGAGGGTCACACACCATCTTTGATCTCCAGCTAAAGTGAGCATTACTGAATCAGGAGAGTTTAGAACTAAGTGTAACCTAAGAGAGGATTACGTCACAGACAAGTAAGGTGAGACCCCAGGGGGTGAAGTGACCCAGTTCTCATGGCTCAGGCCAACTCCAGACTCCCTTTTTGGCTACCACAGGGATTCTTAACCTCCCCACTGTCAATATCCTGGATAAGCCTTTGTTACAGCGCTGGATTGTGCCTTGTAGGATTAGCAACCTCTGCCTTGGCACTCTCCAAGCGGTGACAGCTCAAGCCTCTGGACACTGACATATATTCCCTGGCAAAAATCACCCCCATTTAGACTCACTTGTCAGGTAACTCCTTTGATCTCGACCTACACTGAGAGGACAAAGGAAGGTCAGTTCTGATAAGGTTTTTAAGGATGACTGTCTGACAAGAACATCCCTGAGTAATGTGAATGGTTCGGGTCAACTACTAATTGAAACAAACAACATGTCCAGCGTATGTGAGGTGAAGCTTTGTCATCTGTGCCTTCAAGCATTATTCTGTCCACACTTTCTAGAAGATATTTCTGTTTGCTCTTTTGTCAGTCCATGGGATATTTAGGACTCTTACCCAACACCACAACTCAAAGGCATCAGTTTTTCTTCTGTCATCCTTATTCATTGTCCAGCTCTCAGATGCACAGCAAATGATTGAAATAAAATCCTCCATGGCCTGAATCAGGCACACTTTAGTTTTCACACTGATATTGCTTCTCAGTAATTTGGAGAAGTCGCTGACAGTGGGCTTTTCCAGTGCAATGTATCTCCTGATTCCCTGGCTGTTGGTACCAAGGCTGTTGATTGTGGATGTTAGCAAGATGAAATATTTTGGGCATATTGTTAGGAGAGGCCTTGGATAGGGACACCACACTTGAAAGATAGAGGGTCAGTGAACAACAAGATGGATTGACACCATAACTGCTGCAATGGGCCTCCGTATGTTAGAAATGATGAAGATACAAAACAACTATGAGATAATCATCTCACCCCAATAAGAATAGCAAAACTTAACAGAACAGCAAACAACAAATGCTGGGGATATTGTGGAGAAACTGGAACCCTTATTCACTGTTGGTGGCAGTGTAAAATTGTGCAGCCACTATGGAAGGCAGTATGGCACTTTCCCAAAAAGTTGCAACTAGAAATACCATTTGACCCAGCAATTGCACTTCTTGAAATATATCTCAAAGAAACCATAACCGCCACCCAAGCAGATATATGCACACCAATGTTTATCACAGCTTTGTTCACAATAGCAAAGAGTTGGAAACAACTTCAGTGCCCATCAAAAAAAGAATGGATAGAGAAACTGTGGCATATTCACACAATGGAATATATGCTGCATTGAAAAACAAGGAACTCATGAGATATTATTCAATATGGATGACCCTGGAGGACATTATGCTGAATGAAATATCTCAGTCACAAAAGGACAAATGCTGCATAGTGCCACTGTTGTAAAACAGGACTGACATCGGAGATGGGGGGAGACTGAGAAAGATGGGATAAATTATGAATACTACATTGAAACAGATGAGGGAGAGAACTGTTTAAAAGGGATGATTAGGTGTTATTGTCATGACATGAGTACAGAATGAAGGCTGCATAGTGGAGTGAACTTGGGGGAGGGATTGTATAATAATGAAAGAATTTTTCTTTTACTTTTCAAAGAGAAGGATGAACTGGGGGCAGGGGTGGACAGGGAGAAAATGCAACAATGGATGAGTGGAAATCCAAAAATCTCTGTAAATTTACATTAAAATTAATAATAATAATAAAAAATTAAAAACAGAAATGATGAGGATGGCACATGATAGGACAGGGTTCAGATGTGCTCTTCATCGGATCACCATGACTCGTACTTGACTCAATAGCACCTAACAACAAAAAGCAACTAACTGAAATGTTAGTGGTTGAAACCCACTTGGTGGCATTGCTGAAGAAAATATGGATTTATTTCCATATAGGTTTCAGCCAAGGAAACCCTATGGAGCATTTTACTCTATAACACACGAGATTGCCATCAATTGGAAATTTCTCCATAGCAACAGATGCAGGTTTGAGATTTGTCAGTACAAATGCACCTTAGACAGGCAACACCTCAACTTAGTTTACATCTTCCAACCAGCTGCTAACGGAATCCAACATTTCTTACCAAATGCCTTCTTTCTTCAAGAAAGATAAGCTCTGGTGAACTGACCTGATTACTCAATAACTCATTGCCATGTACTTGGAACTGACTTACAGCTGACTCACTATTGGGGTTCTGAGGCTATAAATCACAGAAGAGAAGACTACGGTCTGTATTTCTCCAAGGAGTGGGTGGTACATTCGAACTTCCCAAGAGGACATTCTTTGGGTGAGCAGTGAAAGTCCCTACGAACTACACCACAAGAGTTCTGTAGTTAATCCACAGGAATAAAAAAATCCCTCTATACTTCTGCAATTTTCCTTGTATGATTTCCTGTGTACATGCTCTCTCTTCTTATAGTGTAATGGTTTTATTGCTCAACCTGGCTTTCTTGGGCTATTGCCTTTGACTTTTGTCAGATGGTTAGGTTGGGACATGCAAATAGGGTATGAAGACTATGAAGACTGTGAGGGAATTAGCCAACTTTGCCATCCTGCCAGGTTTAAATAGAGCAGGTTTAGCAGTAGATAATGAGAATCTTCACTGCCAGCAAAAAAGAAGTCAACAATGCAGCTTGCGTCCTTTGGGTTCAGGGATTCCTGCACACCTCACACTAGGACCTGCATAAGAGCAGCAGCAGTAACAGCAAAGAACCAGAAAAGGATGTGAGACAAAGCTGACTTGGGAGACGGCTGCCTCACAGAGCCAGAGTTAGGGGCCTTCATCCACACTTGCTGTAGGACTGAGGCCAGGGAGGTGGGGGGATGGAAAGGTGATTTCGTAAGTGGCAGGACTGATAGAGCTTTGTAACACTGAACTAAAGCAGAGAGATGAAAGCTCAAAGGATATGTAAGCATACCTGGGAAGCTGTCCAGGCTGAAGAACTGAATCTTATTTCCAATCTGAATTGTAACGTGTTAACTTTCATAATAAACCCCATAACCATGAGCATTCGTTCTAAGTGGCAATTACAACAGATTAGCCTATCTAGTAACAGAGCAGCAAGAATCCAGGGAGTTGTAGTTAGTGTTTGAATTGATAGAAGTGAGTGAATGTGGGTGCATATTTGACCTGATGAAATAGGTTTTATACATGGTTATTGTGTCTGGGGATTGTTCATTCTTGCGGAGTTAGTAAAGGCACAAGCCTGTCTTACACTACAAGCATTCTTTCTTATGGTCCCACTGAGAGTAAAGGATATTCTCCATGATAGTTGTGATTCATCCCAGAATTGTCCCTATTGCAAATGATGCTGGGGACAAAGCAGAAAAACCCAGGAATTCTTTTTGCTTAAACAAGTCTTCAAATAGGGCTGGCTCTTCTCAGACACAAAAGCATAGCTGCCCAGACCACACATAAAGACATCAGGGCAAACATCAAAAGAACACAGCTCAGAAAATGATCATACCCTAAATGGCTCACTTAGTTGAAGTAAAGAATACAGTAAGCTGTATTGACTATAATCAAGTTAAGACAGTAGAATTTCTTAGATGGAAGTTCTTTTTGATTTTATTTATGAGTAACCTCTCTAGTAAAATATCAACTCAGTGAAAATGACAATGTACTTGAAATTTCCGAGTTTATACACTATGTGAACAGTCATTTTAATGAAGAGCCTTCCACTTAAGATCCAACCAAGTTGGGTTATTTAATGTCCAAAAGGTTTTCGTGGGAAAAAGAATAAACTCTAGAAAAGTCCTCATCCTTGATCTCAGGAGAATATTTGTACAATTGAGTTGAAACCAACTCTTAGCTCACTCTCCACTGGACTTTCAGAGGCTTTAAATCCATCATAAGAGAGTGTCCATCTTTCTCCTGTGGAGTAGCTGGTGGACTTGAACTGAACTGTACGCTTTTGGGTTGGCAGCGCGACTCCTCACCACTATCCACCAGAGCTCCTTTCAGGAAAGTATAGTAAAAAGTGCAAGAGCCATTCATTGAATACTTTGTAATTCACTCAATAAATATGTGAAAAGAAGGTATAAAAATGGGTAATTAGTGGAATATTATTCAGGCACAAAAAAAGGATTCCTGATGGGCACTACTCACTACTACGTAGATGAACCTTAAAAACATGCCAAGCAAAATAAATCCACCATAAAGGATGATCTGATCTTACTTATAAGAAATAAGCAAATACTTGGCACTCTCTGATGGGTTCTAACAGTGACCCTCATTGTGTTTCCAAAATTGTAAATCTTTACAGGAGGAGATTGTCCACCTTTTCTCCTGAAAACAGTTGGTGGCTTTGAAGTATTGATGTTTTGGTTAATAGTTACACACCAAATCATCAAAGCCCTTTTATTTGCTGAAACCAAAATTTACTAGTGATTACCAGGCTTGGTGGCAAGGGAAAAGGAGAAAATTTTGCTGAGGTGGCACTGGCTTTATGGTACTGGTTATTATTGTCCTTGTCTGTTCTCAAGTAAGAACGGACCCTCCCTCCAGGGTGTTTCCAGAAATGTAAATCTCACAGGAGGAGATCGCTCATCCTTCTCCTGTGGAGGAGCAGCTGGTGGATTTGAACTGCATGCCTTTGGGATTGCAGCACAGCTTCTTACCACCAGGCTGCCAGAGCTTTGGAGAGGAAAGCATTCAACCTGAAAAGTGTAATCAATACCCCTGAACACATAGATGTTGTTGAACTGACAAGCATTTTGTTTGTATTTTCATCACAATGAAAATAAAATGGACACAAGGGGCACCTCACTGTGGAGCACTTCTGTCAGGGAACCTCAGGAGCGCCAGTCTAGGGAACTCGTTCTAGAAGATGCTACAGGGAATAGCAGAGGACACACTTTAACTGAGTGGAGACTGACTTGTGCTCTGAGTAGAAGTTTGTGATGGGTACAAAAGATGACAGCTGGGCCTGTGCTTCTCATTGACATCTCATTCCCCCATCTGAGAACCTAGTCCATTTACTGGGAAGAAGATGAGAGCTGCAGTTCTGATGGTAACATCCTTGTGAATTCGGAAGGAGTTATTTTTCTGAGGTGCACCTCAGTGGAAACCTTCCCCAGACTCAGGGTAGCACTGCTGGTCTCATCCATTCTTACAACTGTGATCAAAAGCCCTTCACTGCACAGCTGGAGAAAGCTGGGCTCTCCTCTATGAGCCCTGAGGACTTACCTTTTGTCATAGGCTGACCTGTGTCTCTTCAAAATAACTATTAGAACCTCAACCTCTCTATCTGTGAATGCAATCTCATTTAGGAAGAAAGCTTTATTATATTAATAAGGTCATATCAGTGAAGAAACTCTTTTTTTTTTTTTAGAAACTCTTAACTAACTCATTGTTACCAAGTTAGAACTCGAGGTGGCTCTAAAGATATCCTCTATTGCAGCCTCTGGTTGATCCTCAAAGCAAGTGTTGCAGACCTCAACTGTCTTGTTTGTTTCTTGTCTGACTTTCCCACCAGGGATTAAACTGTTGTAAAGAGATTCCCTAGAGGGACCAACAAGCACAATGGATCTGAGGTAGGGAAGCGCTTTCTGAGAATGAGCAACAGAAAGGAGGCCAGTGGGGCTGGAGCAAAGTAACAATTTTTATAATTCTATTCAAGAATTAATTTACTTTTCATTTCTAATCCTGGAACTTAACTCTTTCTAATAGCTTAACTTTCAAACAATAGACAAGCCTATAATGAGAACATTAATACTGAGGTCCCATTTGTTAGAGCAATCAGCCATTCAAGACCCAATGATAACATTAGCCCAGAGACGGCAGAAAGGAACAAGAAAGAAAGATGAATGGAAATGATAACTGCAGGGAGGAAGTAGGGAGTATTGTGGGGGTTGTAATCCATGTCACAAAATAAGACGTGTATGTACAGTTGAATGATAAACCAACTTGCTCTGTAAATTTTCATTCTAATTACAATTAAATTTTTGAAAAAAAAGGGAATTAAGATATTCCAAAATAACAAAAGGATTTTATGAGCAATCTACAAAATCATGTAAGAAATGACTTTATATTCACCCCAAATATTGAAAATGAATGTTTGTTTGCATAATACTGATGGGCTTAGGGTTTATTGCTTTTACTTACACATATTAACTCAATGAATCCTAACAACAACAATAATATATATTGTTATTAGTATGCCATCGAGTTGGTACAAGTCCATAGCTGACCCTACAGGGGGGTTTCAGAGGCAGTTAATCACTTGGGAGGAGATTGTCCGTCCTTCTCCCATAATAATTATCTATTGTTGTTGTTAAGTGTCATCCAGTCGAGTAAGACTCATAGAGACCGTATGAACAAAAAGCTTGAACCCTGTTCCATGATTATCATCATTTCTCTATGTTCATAGAGTTTCCAGAGGCATGTGATTTAGAAAGTGGATGCCACTCCTGCTTCCAAACTCGAATCAATCTGGGAGCTCCACCAAACACCGCCCGTGATGGGTAACCATTATGGTGTTTGGTACACCTATGGCACAGCGTTCCGCATCACAGCAACACCAAATAATTATATAGAGTACAAAATATTTATAGATGAGGCACTGAATCCCAGACTCTCACAGCTAAGAAGTGGCACTGGGGTCACTTTCTGTGTTCTGAGCACATGTGATACCACAGCCCTTATATATCATTCTTAGAGTATGAGAGAAGGTAGAAAGACAGGACTGACCTCAGAGTGGAGGGTAGGAGGCTTAGATGCACAACACTATTGATTAGTATCAGTGGTTTTATAAGTCTACGTGACCTGTCCTATAAGACAACACATCCTCATTTGTTTCAGCTGATTGTGTCAGGTCTGGTCTTCATACGATCTCTGCCCTGTTCACTGGAACCTTCCTCTATCCTGTCATTAGTGAGCAGAGCCCATAGGGCCCCCAGATTTGTCCCCTTCCCCTTGCCTACCCTATAAAGGATTTCTAGCAAGGAGCTGAGCTGCCAACCCAAAGACACACAGTTCAAATCAACCAGCTGCTCCAGGAGAAAGATGGGCAATCTCCTTTCACACAACTTATGATGTTGTTGTTGTTATGTGCCGTTGAGTCGCTTGCGATTCATAGTGACCCTATGTACAACACTCTGCTCTGTCTTGTGCCAATCGCACTGTCTCTGACACTCCCATGCAGATAACCCCAGTCACCGAATCAATCCACCTCATAGAGGGCCTTCCCCTCCTGCGCTGTCCCTCCACCCTCCCCAGCATGATGTCCTACTTCAAGGATGGGTCTCTTCTTACAACATAGCTTCTGAAAACCCATGGGAGGTTCAATTGTGAGTCAGTTCTGATTCAAAGGCACATAACAACAATAACAAAGAGAGGCAGTGTCATAGCAATTAGTTCCTGGCTGAATTCCCCCCCCCCTTTCTGTCACTGAATTGCCATGGGCCTCCATTTCCTCATCTGTAAAACTGAATTCATGATGGTGTCCACTTTAGAACAGCGTCTCACTGTAAGAGGATTAAGCATAGTGGAGAGTGTGAGAATGTGCAGGACCAGGGAAGATTTTGCTCTGTTGAACATAGAGTTGCCATAAGTCATAGTCAAACTGATAAGAACATTGTTTATCATCTTATTCATGGAAAACACTCTTCTTGAGTTGCTTTTCTTCAGACTCTCTTACTCTTCTTCATTCCCAGCAGGCTCAGAATTGCCTCTCCACCTCTTCCCAGGTTTCCCTGAGACCAGGAGACAGTGCACATGCATGTCTGAGGGCCGGGCCTCCCCTGCATGTAAACAAGAGTCTGCCATAGAAAAGCCTGCCACATAGGAGATGCATATTCACTGAGTGAGTGTTAGCAGGGATTTTTCCTGAAAATTTAAAGCAAAACATTTCTGGGCCAGCCTGAAAGACTAAAACTTGTCTTTCAAGGGCTGAGGGCTGAGATGTCAGGTCAGAGAGCACTGGTCTCTGCACTCCTGTCTGCCAACAGCTATGCTCCCAATTAGCTCATGATTTGCAGCTGCTCTGAGCCTCAGTTCCTGAAAAGAATAACAATGCCAGCATCACTGGGTATGACACAAATAAATGAGATGGCATCTGAAAAGTTCTACAAGCTTCACAAGAAAAGACCTTATATGTTATAAATCAAAGCTATTAAAAATGTACCTCAAAACGCCTGGCTTTAAAGGGGCTGTTAATCTGTGGAAGATAAATGACACCCTTCATATAGTAAGCTGCTTAGAGGAAGGATTGCAATGTTATTATTTAGTTCTCTGAAGAAAAAGCCAATCTGTGACCTTTGTTGCAGGTTCCACAGGGAAAATGAAAAATATTTGCCATCCCCTCATCAGTTTAAAGAGAGCTTGATTTAGTATTCTGAGAATTTGACTTGGATTAGATGAGAACTCCAGGGCTGCAGCAATGATTGTGCGGTTAATTATATGGATCGGCAATAAACATCTTATAACTGAAGTTTATGTAATCCTAAAGAGGCTCTGAGCACAGCAGCAGCTGGATGTCTGTGTCAAGGTCACTGCTGCAGGAGTGTGGAGGGCGACACTGAGCTCTACAGTCAGTCACTGCAGTGTCACTTGCTGTGATACTGTCACAAATTAGAGTTGATGTTCCAAATGTCCCTTTTAAGTTAAAAATACTGTCAATTGGACATCTCACATATGCTCCTAGAAAGTGGGAAGTGGGAGGAAAATCCCAAAACTTCAGAATTCTATAAATTAGTAAAGTATTTTTAAAAAAGTCTAGTCATCAGAGATCTAGGCAATGACTAGGGAGGACAGAAGGAGAATTAACGCCTTTGAGCTGTGGTGCTGGAGAAGA
>NW_006399784.1:18137476-18138018 GCF_000299155.1 Elephantulus edwardii
GATTCAGCCTTGGACATGTAGGCTGCTACCTGGCCAACTGACTGGAAGAAGAGCTGTGGAGAATATTGACTATCCCGTGGACTGCCAAAAGAACAAACAGACATGGCTTGGAGAAAGTGGAGCCAGAGTGCTCCTTGGAGGCAAAGATGGCTGGGCTCCATCTCACGTCCTTTGGGCATGTTGCTAGGAGTGCCTATTCCTTGGAAACGGACATCATGCTTGGACAAGTGGAGGATAAGCGAAAGAGAGGAAGACCCTCAACAAAATGGATCAACACAGTGGTGGCTGCAGTGGACTCAAGCATGTCAGGGATAAGGAGGATAGCACAGGATAGGACATGGTCCAGATCCGTTGTTCATAGGGTCGCTGTGAGTTGTACTTGACAGTACTTACCAACAACAAAGGTTGTTGTAAGACTTAAATGTAATAACATATATGACAGTACTTTGAAGTAAGACTGAGAAAAACTGGATAAATTATGTTTACTGCATTGAAGTCTATGAGGGAGAGAATAGTTTAAAAGTATTATATTTTAGGGCATT
>NW_006399784.1:18138248-18153568 GCF_000299155.1 Elephantulus edwardii
AAAGTGCAACAATGAATGAATGGAAATCCAAAATCTCTGTAGATGTTCATTGAAATAAAAAAAAAAAATCACATCCTAGTCAACCTGTGGGACAGCACCACTCTGTCATAGACACTATGAGTCAAAAAAGGAGTTCTGGTAGAAAAATGGAAAGATGGGCTGTTTGAATTCACCAGTCACTAGGAGAGAAAGATAGACAGTCTCCTCCCATAAAAGATTTGTAGACTCCGAAATGTGATGGAGGGTTTCCATGACCTGGAATCTGATCTGTTTTAGGTTTGAGCATGAGTCAAAAATTAACTTAATGGTACCTAAAAGCACCAGAAACTAAATTTAGAAATGTTTGTGGCATTAATCTTCAATAAATTGAGTAATTGGTCATCGGCAAGTGAATCTCTTACAAGTTCATAGCGTTTGGCCAGATTATGTGTGTGTCTGTGTCTTATTTGAAATGGAAGCACACTATGGACACCATTTGTTGTTGTTGTTGTTGTGTGCAGTCAAGTTGGAACTGACTCATAGCTGACCCTCCAGCAAGTTGTCAGAGGCAATATATTGCACAGGGGAGATGATTCATCCTTCTTCTGTGGAGCAGGTGGATTTGAACCATGTACCTTTAGGATTACAGCACAGCTTTTTACCACTAGGCTACCAGAGCTTCCTATAGACATTGCAAACTACAAAAATTACCCACTGCGTTAACTAAACTACATGAATAAGGTGGGGCAGTGTGACTTTCCAGTAAGGATCTTGGGGTTCAGAAGGTTTTTGGAGGCTGCTGGGGTGGGAACTGTATGGCTATAGTGTTTTCCTTAAAGGGACTTGATTGCTGTTGTTATTAGGTACCACAGAGTCAGAACCAACTCATAGTTGACCTTCTAGTTGGTTTTCAGAGCCAGTAAATCTCTGGAGGAGATTGCCTATATTTTTTTGGCTGAGCAACTGATAGATTTGAACCACATGTCTTAGGGTTGGCAGCACAACTTCTTACCACTAAGCCACTTGATAGAGACTGTGAATTGTTCACTGTCATGGGCTGAATTTCGTTACTTCCCAAAATGTGCATCAATTTGGCTAGGCCATAATTTTTTGTGGATGGCAGATATATAATGATTCAATTAGACAATTGTGTAGTGATGGCTGTGGCTTAAGAAGGCTAGGGTGGGATGTAACACTCTTATTCAGATCACAGCCCTGATCTTATATAAGATGGTTTTCTCTGGGGTGTGACCTGCATCGCTTATTATGATAAAAAGAAAAGTGAGCAGAGCAGAAGGGACCTAACTACTACCAAGTAGAAGAGTCAGGTCAAGTGTACATCTTTCGGATTCAGGGCTCCTGCATTGAGAACCTCCTAGACCTAATGGATTGATGCAAAAACACATGGAGGTGCCCAAACTGCAAACAGCCCACAGATATTGAAAGCATATAAGGGCTCTGCTCCAGAGCTGAGACACAGAAAGCCTCCCCTTAGAATTGAATGTTTGTTTATATTTTTTTTACTTCTAGCCTCCTGAATAAGTTTGTTAATGTTATCCACCATATTTCTGGTATAGCAGTACTATGTAACAAAGACAATTTTTCTCTTTCTCCCCTTTTTCCATAGGCTAGCCAGCTGTTGTTGTTGTTGAATGCCTTTGAGCCAAGCACGATTCATAATGACCCTATAAACTAAAGATCTGAAGCCCCTCTACAACTATAGACATTTATCAACGTTCATAGTTTCTGGAGTCAAGTTGCTTAGAAAGTGGATGCCACGCCTGCTTCCAAACCTATCACAGAATGTTATTGGTTGAGTCATCTGCAATACATAGCGACTCTATGTACAGCAGCTCTGAACTCTTCCCTGTCCTGAACCAGTCTCACTAATTCTAACACACCAACTCCCAATTGCCACAGTTCCTGTATCAATCCATCTCATCTGAGGTCTCCCTCTCCTGCACGGTCCATTCACCCTTCCGAGCATGATGTCCTTCTCCAAGGATCAGTCTCTCCTGGCTGTGTGCCCAAAGTAAGTAAGGCAGAACTTCAAAATCCTAGCCTCCAAGGAGAGATTTGATTTCATCCTCTCCAAGGCAGACCTATTTGTTTTCTTGGCAGTCCATGGTATGTTCAAGACTCTTTTCTAGAACCACAACTCGAAGGCATCCATTCTTCTTCTATCATCCTTAGTCATTTCATTGTTCAATTTTCTGAAGCATAACAAGTAATCAAGAAATCCATGGCCTGGATCAGGCACACCTTTGCATCTAGACTGATATCGTTGCACTTCAGCACTTGGGGGGGTCCGTGACAGCAGATTTTCCCAATGCAATTTGTCTTTTGATTTCCTGACTGCTGGTGTTAAGAGTATTGTTTGTGGAGTCAGCAAGCTGTAATTGCTAACAACCTCAATCTCTTTTACATCTAACATGGTTGTGCTGCCAATTGGCCCAGTGGTGAGAATCTTTGTCTTCTTTTTTTTTTTCAATTTTTATTGTAAAAAACATATATGAAGATACAAAGCGTTAAGTGTTGGGAGCAGAAGAGTGAGGATGGGCAGGGGTGAAATCACAGGGCTGCACAATTTGGTGGGTGGGGGGTGAGTTGGTGAAGAAAATGAGAAAGATCCTGTGGGAACCAGAAGAGACAGGGTAATGGTAAACATAGTACAATGGTCCTTTTTTTTTTAAACAAAGAAATTGTCTTATTCACTTGTGGGTTTCTCATTTGGGAATGGGGCACAGACTCTCTGGTTTCTTCATGCTGAACAGGGGCATTGATGTGAAGGAAGAAGGAGAGCCTACTTTAACATCTTACTGGTGGTCCTGGGTTGAAGCTGCACGTTTTCCTGATGTTTACTGCCGTCTGGACTTCAAAGTGTTTGCCAAGGTGAGTCCAGTGGGGATGGCTGGCTGAACCCTGAGGCTCCATCCTCCTTTGCTTTCTTAACTGGCAGTTATATTTCCCTTTTGCTTCTGGAACTGGGTTCAGGGTTTAGGTCTGGAGCAAAACAGTGTTAAGGTAACCTGTAGGAAAGGGAGCAAACCTATAGAGAAGAAACTTGTGAGTTACAAAGAGAAGGGCTATAGAGGTGTTACTTACAGGTGTACTAGGGGAGAATGTGGAGGAAAGTGGCTTAGATAAAATTCTTTGTATACCCTAGGCAGTTTTCCCCAGCAACCTGAAGGCTCTTTCCAGGGGCTAGATGGCCCCGGTGGGGGGAGGGGGCAGATGGCTCACTCCAAGGGGAGTCTTCTTGATGTTGAGCTTCAATCTATATTAAAGACTGCCATCCTTGACCTTTTGCAGCAAGTGCTTCAGATCTTCTTCAGTTTCAGCAAGCAAGGTGTGTCATCTGCATATAGTAGGTTGTTAATGAGTCTCTCTCCAATCTTAATGCCACACTCCTGCTTCCTGAATGATCTGTTCTGCATACAGATTGAAAAGTGCATCCCTGACGCACTTCTTCTCTGGTTTTGAACCATGCAGTGCTAGCCCACTAGTTCCCTGATATGTAAATAGGCTCAGAAAAGCCTAGAATAAGACGTTATTTCCTAGATTCCCTTGTAACTAGCTGTGGTCATGTGATGACTAATTTTATGCAGTATCTTTGTTGAGCTATGGTTTCCAGTTATTTGGTCAAACAATATCATGTTCCTAGGATATGTTTACATATGATTAGTAATTACTTCAATTGGCCTAAATTAAGTAAAGAAAATTAGCCTTCATACTGTGAGTGGACTTTATCCAATCAGCTGACGGCTTTAAGAGAAAACTGGTTTTTCTCAGAAAGATTCTGCATTCACATAATTTCCAATAGCTATACACTGGGAAAAACTACATCGGCACTTGAAGGGGTGGAAACGTATATTATTGATCTGAATGCGATCAACCATTGAACAGTTGTTTGAGTTTTGTTAAAATACATTAGCAATTAGGGAACTCTAGTAGCCTAGTGGTAAGAAGCTGCTCTGTAATCCAGAAAGCGCAGTTTGAATCCACCAGCAGGAGAAGATGGGCACTCAATCTCCTCTCTTGCTATTAGCTGCTTCTGAAAACCTTCTAGAGGGTCAGCTATGCTTTGGTTTCCAACTCGACAGTATACAACGACAATATGCATCTGGTAAAAGTCACTTAGGGGAATGATTTATTTACACTTGAGAGTTTATTTTCCTCTTCTTTGCCTTTATGTTAAGAAGCAGGCTTGCTACTTGCCTATTTGCTTACATACCACTGTATGTAAGTGGTAGTTTCTTTGTAGCTTCACTGAGTCTTTCAGTTGTTCATCAATCCTCTGCATTGTATAATGAAAGTAAACATATTTTTTAAAAAAAAAACTCCACAGAATACTGAACTGTGGCTTCACTAAAAGTTTACACAGAAGTTTAGGTTCCTGTTCACCAATTTGTACATAAACTGTTCAGTGACATTGGTTACTGTCTCATTATTCCCCTTTGAGTTCCTTCATTTCCACTACACCAGTTTCTCTGTCCCTTATCTCAGCTTTGTTTTAAAGTAACTGTTGACTATTTGCTCTCAGATAGATGACTTTTTAAGGAAGCACAGTATTCATGGTTGATATTCTTTACTGTGGGAGCCAATCTGTTACTGAGCTAAAGGTAACCCAAGGGGCTAGTCTTGGATCAAGGGTTAGAGTTTTACAGAGAATTCTCCTATCTCAATCAATCCAGTAAATCTGGATTTTTTTAAACAAACAAATTAATTTGGTATTCTAGTGACATAGTGACTATAACAATGAGCTTGAGTATATCAGAAATCATGAGGAGGGCTCAGGATAGGGCAAGGTTCAGCTTTGTAGTTCACAGGGTTGCTATGAGTCACAGTAGCTTTGATAGCACCTAATAACGACAGTCCATATTTTCTTTCCTTTCTACCTACCAAGCATCCATATATTGTGGCCCTCATCAAAATAGTGAAAGTATTGGTAGCTGAGCACCCTCTAGATACTGTCTCAAGGAGGATGAGACCCTGGTTCATGCAGGTTATTAGTCCTTTTAACTGGTTCCTTCTTTGACTCATTGGAAGTATTCTTTCTCATTTGCTCCAGATGAGTAGAGACCAATAGTTCTAGTGTAGATGACTGCTCACAAGTTTTAGACACTATACTACTCACTCATTGCCATCAAATTGTAATAGCTGACCCTCCAGCAAGCTTTCTGGGGCTCTAAGTCACTCATAAGGAGATTGCCCATCTTTCTTTCCTGGTGGATTCGTTCTACCAGAGAAGCACGGACTTTTGGTTAGTAGCTCAATGCCCTATGGACTACTACCCCGTCAGAGCTCAGACAATAGATAGTCCTTACCAACTTAAGATGCAGAACACAAATTTTATGAACTACAGTGTCAGTTGACTAAGTTGTACCCCAAAGCTATGGTCATAAGCCTTCAATATCAATTGCATCTCAACATCAAGAATACAAAAATCCTCACCAGCGGCCAGTAGGGAACATCATGAAAGATGGAGAAAAGTTGAAATGGTCAATGATTTCATTTTAGTTGAATCCATAATCAAAACCAGTGGTACCAGCAGTCAAGAGACAAGGATATGTACTGCTTTGGCAAGTCTACTATTAGGGATCTCTTCAAATTACTGAGGGCTATAATATCAGTTTGAGGACTGAGGTATACCTATCCAGGCCATGGTCTTTTCCATCACTTGCTATGCATCTAAGAACTGGAAAATATATAAGGATGACAGAAGAATTTATGCCTTTGAATTTTGGTATTGGAGAAGAGTACTGAATATCTCATGGACTGCCAAAAAACTCCCCAAATAGATATGTATTGGAGAAGGTGTAGCCAGCGTGCAAAGAAATTTCATCTCATATACTTTGGCCTTGTTTCTAAGAAAGGCTATTTTTTCCCCTGGAAAGGGATATGATGCTTGGAGAAGTGGAAGGTCAGAGAAAGAGAAGAAGACCCTCAACTAGATGGACTAACATGGTTAATGTAGCAATGGGCCTAAGTGTGTTGGAAATTTTGAGGATGGCATAGGATACAACATGGTTTAGATCTGTTGTTCTTAGAGTGGCTATGAGTAAGTTGTACTTGACACGATGGCACCTAACAACAAAAGAAATTATCATCAACTTTGCCTTTATCGGCTATATTATAGATATGAATACACACACACACACACACACACACACACACACACACACACACTGTGGGGTTAGCATAAAAGTTGGTTTATCTAGCCATTATGTTAGTGCCCTCCTCCAGCTATCTTAACTGTGGATACATGGTAATGCAAATCATCTATAACGGTGGGACTAGGATAAGAAAGAGTGCTTCCTACACTGGGAAGCAAGACTTGAGGGAAGCTAGAGCAAGACCCTGGTGAGAACAGAGTGAGATGCTGGTGTGAGCTAGATCCTAGTGATGATGATGGAGAGACTGTGGTATTGTTGTGGAGAAACTGTGGTAAGGAGTAAGTAGAGGAGCCCTGAGATAAAGGTTACAGTTAAAGGTTTTATGGTTCTTGCCAGATGATCCAAGAAGTTGACTTACAATTGTTCTGAGGCAAACCTTCCTGGATGATGTGAATTTGACTCATGAACTGAAACTAGGACTTTTACTAATTGAGGAATTGTGTTTTGCTGTTAATCTGGCTTGCAACTGCAGGACTAAACCTGGATTTGTATGGTGAGCTGTTCTTTGCTTCTCTCACTCCCCAATCTATTTCCCTAATAAACTATTTAACTGTGAGTAAAATCTGTGAGTCAACAACAAATATTGAGCCCACTGATTGGTAGAAATAGGTGTAGGAGCATAGGGGGCAGGGTGATGGCATGTCTGCTTGCTGCTATGGATATTGATTTAGAAAGTTCCCCTTTATGAAGTGGTTAGAAGTTAGAGTTGGCCACCCCCATCCCCACGGTGCATTAGCTTCTTTCACATGCATAAACATATAAATGAATATATATGCACACATTTACACTCACTTATATGTTGTTGTTGTTTAATGCCGTCAAGTGGTAGACGACTCATAGCGACCCTATGTTTATATACATATATTTATATCCAATTGCAAACTAATGCAAAATCATATATGCCAGATCAATTGCAGCATCAGGATGGATGGTGAAGAGATTGAGATTGTTCACAACTTTAGTCTGTTTGGCTCCACAGTCAACACTCTTGGCAACAGCAGCCAGGAAATAAAAACACATATTATAATGGGAAAGTCTGCTGTTAGGGACCTCTCCAAAGTACTGAAGAGCAATGGTGTCACTCTGGAGACTAAGGTGCATCTGATACAGGCCATGGTCTTTGCAATCACTTGTTATGCATCAGAGAGTTGGACAATGACTAGGGAGGACAGAAGGAGAATTGAAGCCTTTGAGCTGTGGTGCTGGAGAAGAGCACTGAGTGTACCAAGGACTGCTAGGAAAACAAACAGATTCATCCTAGAGAGGGTTAAACCAGGCTGCTCCTTGGAGGCAAGGATTCTGGGACTTTGTCTGACATACTTTGGACATGTTGTAAGGAGGGACAGGTCCTTGAAGAGGGACATCATGCTTGGTAGGGTGGAGGGACAGCACAGGAGGGGAAGATCCTCTATGAGGTGGATTGATTCAGTGACTGGGGTAATCAGGGTGGGTGTTTCGGAGACTGCGATTGGCACAGGATAGAACAGGGTTTAGGGCTGTTGTACATAGGGTCACTATGAGTTGCAAGTGATTCAATAGCACATAACAACAACAATATAGCAATAACTAAAATACCCTTTTTTTCTTGTGCATGTCTTAGTGACATAATTTACATTTTTCAAACTGTGTTCATTTCACCCTCATTCTGTGTCACCAAAAATAACAAGTGTCCACTAAGCAGAGAGAGACTCCTCCTCTCTCCGTGGTAACCACTAGTGAGTGAATCATTGGTAACCACTAGTGAATATTAGTTTCTGTGTGCTTACCTGTTATGTTATTTCATGAAGATGGAAATCTATATATTTTGATTGACTTACTTTGCTCAATATAATGTCCTTCAGGTTTATCTATACTGTATTTACAGAGAACTGTTTGGAGAACTGTGTAGTATTCCATTGTCTCCACATTTTACTTACCCATTCATATATTTTTGGGCACTTAGGTTTGTTTCCATGTTTTTCTATTATAGTTTTGCAAGCATGAGGTTCTTTGTGTCACTTCTCTCATATCCCTAAGGTGCATCCCCAGAAGTGGAATTGCTGGGTTCTGTGGCAGCTCTATCTAGTTTGTGTGGGTTTTTTTTAAGAACTTCCAGATTATTTTCTGTAAAGTTGTGTGATTTTCATTCTCTCCAGCAAAAAGAACAAACAAATAGATCTTGGAGAAAGTGCAGCCAGGGTTCGCCTTAAAGGCCAGGATGGTGAAATTTCATCTCACATACTTTGGGCATGTTGTGAAGAGGGTCTAGTTCTTGGAAAAAGACATCAATGCTTGAGAAAGAGAAGTGTCAGTGAAAGAGAAGAAGACCGTCTTTAATATCAATTGACATAGTGACTGTAACTATGGGCTTAAGTATATCAGAGATGACAAGGGTGGCACAGGATAGGGCAGGGTTCAGATCACTGTACATCATAGTATAGTCAACAGCATCTAACAACAAAAACCAGCACATGAATGAGAGCTCCACATACTTTCTAATTAAGGAAATAAATGAGCAGGAATAGGTAATAACTGGCTTACTCCTATGGAAAAGTTGCAGAGGGTCGTGTTATTAGTAAGCTGTTTGCTGCCTTGTTGGAAAAGACTCTCCCTCTTTCTCATACTCTTGGTGGGCTTGACGTTTGGCCTAGGCAAATCTTCACATTAACATAGTTGGAAAGATTCACATCCCTCTCTCTGTTCATTTTGGGTCTCAGGACTGATTCTCAGGTTTCTTAAAAAGCTGGAAAAACAAGTAAGTGAGTGGAAAGATAACACTTTGCTGTCAAATGAAATGCACTGATGAGTCTTTGAGAAGAATTGCTGGTGGTATAAGTGGTGGTTTGAACTCATCCAAGAGCTTCGTGGGAGAAAGAGCTGACTATCTCCTTCTATAAAGACTGTTGTCATCGTTTAGCTGCCACTGAGTCAATTTTTAAACTTATAGTAACCCAAAGTCACTGAAGAGCACAGTCTTTTAGAATTGTCCAGGCTGTAATTTCCATTGGAGCAAGCTGGTCAGGCTGTTTCCTAGGGTCCTTCCAAGGATTCATACGGCTAGTCCTAAGATTAGCAGTAGAATCCTTATCCACTGTACCACCAAAACTACTCTATATATGTATTTAAAACAAGAACACATTGGTTTTTCTGCCTTGTCGTAACCCTGTTGCACAGAATGGAGCTTCCCTGTAGAGTTCCTAGGTATAAATCTTTTTGGAAGCATATCATTACATATTTCTCCTCCAGAAGAGTTGATTACTTTGGACTTCTGACTTTTCAGTTAGCATAGGAACGCTTAACCATGATCCCAGGTCTTCCTCTATAAAGATGTCGTAAAAAAGCCAAACCCCCTGCCATCAGGTCAATCCCAGCTTCCCCTCACGCCCAGGAATCCCACCACACTTCCTTTATTGCTCTTCCTGTAACACACCAAGCTCTTTTCTGTTTCTGCTCCTTTGTCCTTGCTGGTCCCTCTGCCCAGAGCACTTCTCTCCAGATCATCCCTGTGGTCCTGAAATGTCACTTCCTCAGATCCTCCTTCTCAAACCACTGCATCTAGAGAGGACCACCTCCCTCACATAATCTAATTCTTTCTCCTCTCGGGTGCTGGACTGCCACTGTGTCTCCACATCAAATAGGAAGGGCACACAGCAGCCATTCTTCACACATGTGTGTGTTGAATGAACAATTATTATCTAAGAATATGTCCAACACAGGCACCATTCCAGATGGGACTGGAAGTTACAAATCTAGAAACTGGGCATCATTAACTCCGATGAAAGGTTCAAATCAGGAAGTTACAAATCTGGAAATTGGGCCTCATCAACTCCTGGTCACAGTTCGCAACACAAGTGAACAGCTCCGTGTGCTGAGGCGTGGCTGGCTTCACCCCCAGGCTGAGCTCCCTTGTCTTAGGGCTCAATCTGTCCAACAGATGCTGTGCTTCTGAATAGGCTTTCCAGGCCCAAGCTGATTCCCACGGAATTTTTCCAAGATGAAGAAAAGCTCCAGAGTTTGCCCACAATTTAGCATGTAGATAAACGTTCTTTAGCACCCCAAACACATGGTGCTAACAGTTTGTGTTTTGGGGTTGTTGTGGCAATAATCCAGGGTAAATTATATACATACACATATATACGTGGAAAAACCAAAACAGGAAAGCATCCAGGGAGCAGATGGCTGTACTACTATCTCCTCCCAGCACCCTGCTTCACACCCCCTCTGTCCCCCCACCATCCAGCCTGAAGTTCACCAGGCAGGGGTCCTGTTACATATTACGTGCAGTGTTGTTCTCAGTGCTCAAGGAATACTAAACACCTCTATTGATTTATTTTTAAAATGTATTTCTACTCTAAAAGTAGGTAATCGGGATGGTGATGAATGCAATAATGCGGCTTAATTTGCTAGTTCCACTCTCAGTGACAGTTACTTCATCACCGGGCTTGACCAAAGGATATCTTGTTTTGTGTTTGTCCTCCTTTTGAAATGAAAAGGCGAAAACTCTGGTAGCCCCAACAATCAGGCCATTCACTTCAGCATGCATTTGGCTTTGCAGTGGTTTGAAATACCCCATCCACATCCCAGCTGCAGGCACCATTAATTCTTCCGTGGACCCGCACAATGAGCGCACATCTGTTTTGTAAATGGAGATGAAGCCACAATGTGCCTGATTGTGCGGCTGCCCCATGTGAGAGACACAGGACCACTCACACAAAGCCCTGTGCTGTGGGCAAACACGCACACGGAGTTAAATATAACCCATTCAGACCTGGACGGGGGGGCCACACAGGGACGGCTGGAAGTGATCAGAAATTCAACCCATTCCAATTACAGACTAGTTGGGAGGCTGGAGAGATATTTGATAGAATCCTCATAAAAATCTTCACAAATGCAATAATTTAACAACATCCTTTCTTTTGTCAAATGTCATACAGACATATTTGTACTCACATATTATGCACACACACACACACGCACACACACACACACACACACACACACACAATCTTGTGTACATTCACAAAACTTGAATCATATCGGGGGTGGTGGTGGGAAAGCAGATAACAAAAGTGACTTCAAATAATCAAACAAAATGAAATCACAATCAAAATTTAAATGCCAGAATAAAGGCTTAAAAAGCTGGCAGTTGAGTCAATTCTGACTAACAGAGATCCTCCTTTACTTGTTTCAGTCTGTAAATCTTTATGTGAGGAGATGGCTTCATCTTTCATGGCTATATTTATTTGAATCTGTTGTTGCAGCCACTGTGACAATCTGTTTCACTGATAATCTTCCTCCTTTTAACTGACCTACTATACCAAACATGATGGCCTTCTCCAGGGATTGGTCTCTCTTGATATTATGTTCAAAGTACACCAGATGAAGTTTCTCAAGCCTCATAAGAGCTCTAAAGGACAATCTGGCCATACTGCTACCAAGACAAGATTGTTCATTCTTCTGGAAGTCCATGTTATTGCTGCTGTTATGTGCTTTCAAGTCCCTTGTGACTTATAGTGACCCTATGTACAACAGCTCTGAACTCTGCTCTATCCTGTGCCAACTTCATTGTCTTTGACATACCTACCCCCATAACTGCAGTTACTGACTCAATCCATCTCATCCAGGATCGTCTTCTCTTGCACTGTCCCTCCACCTTCCCAAGCATGATTTCCCTCTCCATTAGCGGTCCCCTCTTGCAACATGCCCAAAATATGTCAGAATCTTAGCTTCCAAGGAGAAACCTGGTTTCACCCTTTCTAGGACAAACCAGCTTGTTCTCCTAGCAGCCCATGGTATTCAATACTCTTCTCCAGCACCACAGCTCAAAGGCATCAATTCTCCTCTCCTCCCTAGTCATTATCCAGCTTTCTGATGCATAGAATGTAATTGTGAAGACCATGGCCTGGATCAAGCATACCTTAATCTTTAGACTGACATTGTTGCTCTTCAGTATTCTAGACAGATAGGTCCTTGACAGCAGATTTTTTCTAATGCAATTCAACTTTTGATTTCCTGGTTGCTGGCATCAAGAGTGTTCATTGTGGAGCCAAGCAAACAGAAGCTGTTAACAGTCTCAATCTCTTCACTGTCTATGATGATGCTACCAATCGGTCCAGTGGTGAGAATTTTTGTTTTTTAATGTGGAGCTTCAGTCCACACAGAAGGCTGCAGTCCTTGACCTTCTGCAGCAATTGCTTCGAGTCCTCTTCAGTTTCAGCAAGCAGGGTTGTGTCATCTGTATAACGCAGGTTGTTGATGAGTCTTCCTCCAATCCTGATGTCACATTTTCCCTCATACAGCCTTGCCTCCCGGATAATCTGTTCTGCACATAGATTGAAAAGGTATGAAGATAGGACACATCCCTGGTGTATACCTTTCCCAATTTTGAACCATGCAGTGTTTCCTTGTTCTGTTCTGACGACTGCCTCCTTATCCAAATAAAGGTTTCTAATAAGCACAATCAAGTGTTCTGGGATTCCCATTCTTGTCAGAGTCAGCCACAGTTTGTTGTGATCCACACAGTCAAATCCTTTGCATAATCAATGAAACATAGATAGACATTCCTCTGGTGCTCTAGTTTACTTTGGCATCTTCATCAGTATCATATTTCAAAGACATCAATTCTACTTTGGTCATCCCTATTCAATATCCAGCTCTCACATGTATATGAGGTGACTGAAAATATTATGGCTTGGGTCAGGTGCACCTAGTCTTCAAAGTGATACCTTTGCTGCTGAACTCTTTAAATGGGTATTATTTTTATTATTGTTATTATTATTATTAATTGTAATTTGAATGAAAGTTTGTAAAGCAGATCTGTTTTCCATTTAACCATTTCGTTTTGTGCACATTTTATTTTAGAATATTCATTATAATACCCACATTGTAACTATACTTTCTCTATTTCCTCCATGTGATTCTTGCTTCCATTAGTCCTTTTACCCTTCCTCTTCCTCCCCTCTTTATTGGGCAAATGGTGTCCCTTTGACCTTATCTGACTGGCAGTTCAAAGGAGTGAGTGCTTCCCTGGGGGTGGTGTTCACCTTATAGACCTGTCTAGTGTGTGGCTGAAAAGTTCAGCCACAGCAGAGTTTGTTCCAGATTTGAAGAGTAAGGGTCATATCATCAGGGGTTCCACAAGTCTCTATCGAATAAGTAAACTAGACAATGTTTCTGTTTTTTTTAGTTTAGTTCCATATTTTACCCCACTCTGTGATCTCTTTTAGATCATAAGTCAGTAGTAGCAACTGGGTACCATATTGTTTTTCTGGTCTCAGGGTCATAGAAGTTGAGGGCCATATGATCCATTTGGAATAACCACTTGTATATATCTCTAGCTCTGCAAGTGTTCAGGTCTTTTGTTCATAGGGTTGCTATGACTCATCAACGACTCAACGACACTTAACAACAACATAGAGAGAGCTCAATTGGCCTTGTGGACAGAAAGTGATGCTACCAAGCCAAAGGTGGGTGATTTTTATCTGTGGCCCTCAGGCCTGGTTTTAATGGTTTGTGGTCAAACATTCTTCTAAGTGGTATAGCACTGATCTGTCCATTTGCTGTACAGAGGTAACTCATGGTTGCTGTGATGTTAAACACTGTGACACTAATGTGTCAGATGTGATAATGGTTACCCATGGTGGACAGTGTTTGGTGGAGCTCCCCAATTAAAACAAGCTTGGAAGCAGGAGTGGCACCCACTTCTGAAATGGCTTGCCTCTGGAAACTCTATGAACTTGGAGAAATGATGAAAATTATACAAGTGTTCAGGTCTTTTGATCATAGGGTCACTATGAGTTGTCTAGGACTCGATGGCACTTATCAATAATATTTATCTATCTTTCATCTATCTATCTATCTATCTATCTATCTATCTATCTATCTATCTATCATCTTTGCTTCTCTTATCTCTTGTTTGTTCTGAATAGAGACCAATAGTTGTACCTGAGAGAGCTGCTCCCAAGCATTTAAGATACCAAGCATACTGACCAAAGCAGGATGTAGAACATTGCCTTCCTGGTCTATGTTATACCATTGACCTTGATGTCCTCCAACATTATGTTCGTAGGACCAAGGCCCAGCACCTTATTCTTTGCATTTGTTTGATAATGATTAAGCAGATTACATAGTTAGCCTCCCTGCCCCCCATTAGCTCTGCTATGAACAAGAATATATTTACAGTATATACTAATATAAATGTAGAAATGTCATCTGTCAAACCCATTATGGTCCTTAATATAATCCTTTTTATCTGTTCATAACAGTTCGTCTTGCCTGGCTGCTTATATATCCACTTGAAGAGTGTTGCTATTGCTATTGTTACTATGTCATTGAGTAAAATACAATGTATAATGACCCTATGAACAACAGATTGACACTATGCCCTAACCTGTGCCGTCCTCACTATCTATCACTTTCAAGCCCATCGTGATGATGACTGTATCAATCCATCTCATTGATGGTCTTTGGCAATCCTTTAGTTTTCCCAGCATGATGTCCTTTTCCAGGGACTGATGCTTCCTGATTACATGCCCAAAGCATGTTAGACAAAATTTCACCATCTTTGCCTCCGAGAAGTATCTTGGTTGCACTTCTTTCAAGTTATATTTGTTGGTTCTTTTGACAATCCATGGGATATTCAATACTTTTCACCATCACCACAATTCAAATACAATAATTCTTCAGTTTTCCTTATTAGTTGTTCAACTTTCACGTGCATGTGAAACCATGCCTTAGGCCAAATGCACCTGAGTCTTTAAACTAACAACCTTCCTCTTTATGATTTTAAATAGGTCTGCAGATTTTAGTCATGCAGCGTGTCTTTTGATTTCTTGACTGATGTTACCATGGTGCTGACTGTGGATTCAAGTAAAATGAAATCATTTACAACTTCAATCTTTTTTCCATCTACTATGTTGTTTATAGGCAATTTCAGATTAATGTTTGTAAATTAACATTTATTATTACTGATATTACAAGGTAATAACCTTTACCTTTTTTATCTGAATTTTTGTGTATCTCTCTCTGTTTTCCTTTTCTTTGTTGGTATTAAGCTAATCATCTTTTTATTTTATATCACTTTTTTAATTCATTCAAGAGATACTTTTACCATAATCTATTTAGCAAACACCCTAAATGTTATGGAGATTATAAAAAAATGCTACCAAAAGTATCCTTGTACATTCA
>NW_006399784.1:18154566-18157328 GCF_000299155.1 Elephantulus edwardii
GGCACTTAAAACAAACAACAACAAAGAACTAGGTAAAGATAACCCAAAGCCAGCACCATCCTAGAATAATACATATTTGTAGATTTTATTTTATTCAAATACTTACTCTGTCATTTCCTATGCCTCAGAGCCAGAAAATCTGCAGAATAGAAATTCTAGGAGGAACTTAGGGCCCTTTTCAACAATCCCTGTTTAAGCCAAGCTCGTTTTTTGAGACAAGACCATAGGACTGTTTTCTCCTCTCGAAATGTTGTGATGTTTGTGAAGGTTGAGTGAAATTTCCCTCTGCGCTGGACAATTGTTCTCCTGTTTTCTGTGTCTCTAGGATGTGTAGGGCTCTATGTGTTCCCACAGATTTGTACTCATCCCAGAGGCAAAAAGACCTCATACTAATTTTAAGAATGGCAATGAACAGAAAAGAGGTAGCTCCCTAAAGCCTGCAAGGATAAAGTCACATAGTGGAAGCTAAAGAGGACTTGAAAATAAACATTGTTCCACTTCCACTTTGTTGGACAGCTTCTGACCCTTTTGCAACACAAAATTTTCATTCAGGACTCTTTTTCCATGCTGCAATTAGCCATTGCATCATATTCATGTCATGGTATATTTTTCAATGGGCTATTTGTTGAGTTGGGTTTTTTCCTTTTCTTATTGCCAAAATCTGAGAACAATGAATTACTTCATTTGGAAACTCCATAGCATTTTCTCAGAAAGATCAAGTGTGCAAGGGTATTCCATTATGCTTTCATTGGCTTGATTGTGAGTTTAAAAAAGTTTTTAAAAAGAAAAAAGCATCTTAAGATACAAAATGTCCAGTCCAAGAAAAAAGGAAATGGAATCTGCAGGTGTGCTTTGCTGAGCCCTGTGCTGCTTGCCTTCAGCGTGGAGGCACCAATTGTAAAGTTTAGGAAAATTAACCAAGACCACACAGCTAATAATTATACGAGTCAAGATTTGAACCCAAACTTTCTGCCTTCAAATTACTGAAATCACTGTATGATTCATTCTACCATAGAGCCCAATAAGTTCCGTGGTTTAGTAAAAATAATTTAAAATGAACAGCCTCCACTCCACAAAAGAAACCTGATTGAGGTTTCCAGACAGACACCTTTGAGGTGGAGGGACACCCAATTGAAAGCTGGGATTAACATGAAGCCCCTCATGCCAACCAATTTACCCACTAGGATGCATTCTCACTCCTGACTTCAGAGCAATGGAAATTTATCTTGTCTACGCTATGAAGAAACATGCCTAGAAGATTTCTAAGTTTTCTTAGGAAGAAAGCAATGGTTATATAGCAAACATCCCTTAAACACTATCTTTTGAGGTTTTCTAGAGAAAAACCTTGCTTGCTACCTTGCCACCTTAAGAAAAAGGTCCAGATACATCAAAGAAATAATTCTCCATAATTAAGTGGGATTCATAACAGGTATGCAAGGATAGTTCAACATAAGAAAAACAATTAATGTAATTCATCACATTAACAAAGCAATGAACAAGAACCACATGATCCTATCAATTGATGCAGGAAAGACCTTTGACAAAATCCAACACCATTTCCTGATTAAAATACTCAACAAAATAGGATCAGAGGGGAATTTCTTCAACATAGTAAAAAGTATTTATGCAGACCCAAGAGCCAACATTGTTCTCAATGAAGAGAGGTTAAAAGCATTCCCTTTAAGAACAGGAACTAGGCAAGGATGCCCACTATCACTTCTCTTATTTAATATTATTTTGGCAGTCCTAGCGATAGCAATAAGACAAGAGAAGGGAATAAAAGGTATACAAATTGGCAAAGAGGAAGTAAAATTATCTCTCTATGTGGATGATATGATAGAATATTTAGAAAATCCTAAAGACTCAGCAAGAAAACTACTGAGCACAGTGGACCAATTTAGCAAAGTGGCAGGATACAAGGTCAACATACAAAAATCAGTTGGATTTCTCTACAGTGACAAAGAGAATACAGAGCCAGAACTAAGAAAAACAATACCCTTCACAACAGCTAATCACAAGATTAAATACTTGGGAATATATTTAACCAGAAGCATATAGGATCTATTCAAAGAAAATGACATGACATTACTACAAGAAACAAAAAGAGACCTTGAGAAGTGGAAAAATATCAATTGCTCATGGATAGGAAAACTCAATATTGTGAAAATGGCAATACTACCAAAGGCAATTTACATGTTTAATGCAATCCCAAATACAAATACCAATCCCATTCTTCAAGGAGATGGAAAAGACAATCTCCAGTTTCATTTGGAATGGAAGAAGCCCCCGAATAAGCAAAGCACTCCTTAAAAATAGAAGAAAGGCAGGTGGCATCTCACTCCCTGATTTCAAATCCTACTACACTGCCGTGGTGGTTAAGATAGCATGGTACTGGTACAATGACAGACACATGGACCAATGGAATAGAATTGAGAACCCGGAGATCAGTCCATCTATCTACGGTCAACTGATTTTTCACAAGGAGATGAAATCAGTTAAGTGGAGAAATGACAGCCTTTTTAACAAATGGTGTTCGCAAAATTGGAAAAGTATTTGCAAAAGACTCAAGCAAGATCCACACCTCACTCCCTATACAAAAACCAACTCAAGGTGGATCATGGACCTAGGACTAAAACCAAGGACTATAAACATCATTACAGAAAAGCTAGGAAAAATGCTAGGGGTCCTAATCCACAACATAAACAGTCTCCCAAGTATCCTGAAAAACCTACAACCAGGAGAAGATAAAGTAGATGAATGGG
>NW_006399784.1:18157915-18169954 GCF_000299155.1 Elephantulus edwardii
ACTATGCTGCATTGAAAAACAAGGAACTCATGCAATATTATTCAAAATGGGTGACTCTGGAGGACATTATGCTGAGGGAAGTATCTCAGTCACAAAAGGACAAACACTGCATGGTGCCACTGTTATAAAACAGGACTGACCTTGGGGTGGGGAGAGACTGAGAAAGATGGGTTCAATAATGTATACTGCATTGAAACAGATGAGGGAGAAAACTGTTTAAAGGGATATGAGATTAGGTATTTTTGTCATGACAGGAGTCTAGAGTGAAGGCTACATGGTCCAGTGTACCTGGGGGAGGATTTGTAAAACAATGAAAGGATTTTCTTTTACTTTTCCAAGAGGGTAGTGTACTAGGGGGGAAGGGCTGGGAGGGCAGAAAAGTGCAACAATGAATGAATGGAAATCCAAAGTCTCTGTAAATTTTTACTGAAATTAATAATACTTTTTTTTAAAAAAAAAGGTCCATCAGTTACAAAATCCTGTCATTACAAAAAGGAATAAAAGATCAAGATGGATAGCAGAGGAGACTTTGAATATGACACTAGAATGCTAAGGAGCTGAAACAAAGGGAAGAAATGAGAATGTTAAAGAGTTGAACAAAAGATTTCAAAGGGCAACTCCAGAAGACAAAGAAAGCAAAGTATAAAAATAAAATGTGTAAAGAGCTGAAATCAAAAGGGAAGAACTCATTTTGTATTTCTCAAGGTGAAAAAATGAAGAAAAAAATTCAAGATGTGAGTTGCAATACTTAAATATGCTATAGGCAATATATTGAAGAACCCAGAAAGCACCAAAAGAAGATGAATACACAGAGAACCTTTTCAGGCAACAGCGTAGGATCAAGATCCAAAGATAAGGAAGGAGAAAGTTCAAAATACCATGAAGGAATTGGCAACAAATAAGGCCTTAGAAATTGACATATTTCAACAAACAGATGCTGTTCTAGATGTGCTCATAAAGTCGGTGCCAAGAAATCTGGAGCACAGCTACTTAGCCAACTGACTCGTAAAGATCCATATTTATTCCCATTCCCCAAAAGATGATCCTATAGAATGTGGAAATTATCAAATATTACCAATATCACATGCAAGCAAAAGCTTCCTAAAGATTATACAAAAACAACTGAAGAGTACATTGAATGAGAACTGCCAGAAATACAAGCTGGCCTTAGGAGAGGCAATCTAGGGGTGGTATTGTTGCTTTTGTCAGATAGATCATGGCTGAAAGTGGAGAAGGATGTCTATTTTTGCTTTATCTAGCATATAGATTATTACAAAGGCTAAAAAAGAAGAAAAGGCCAAGATGGATGTCAGATGAGACTCTGAGTATTGCATTAGAGTGCTGAGAAGCCAAAGCTAAAGGAAGAAATCAAGAAATCAAAGAGCTAAATAGAGAATTTCAAAAGGCAACTTGGGACGACAAAGCAAGATGTTGTTGTTGTTATGTGCTGTCAAGTCGCTTGCGACTCATAGCGATCCTATGTACAACAGCCCTAAACTCTGCTCTGTCCTGTGCCAATCGCACTGTCTCTGACACTCCCATCCCAATTATCCCAGTCACTGAATCAATCCACCTCATAGAGGGCCTTCCCGTCCTGTGCTGTCCCTCCACCCTCCCAAGCATGATGTCCTTCTCCAAGGACCGGTCTCTCCTCACAACATGTCAGAATCCCTGCCTCCAAGGAGCCACCCGGTTTAACCCTTTCCAGGACGAATCTGTTTGTTTTCTTGGCAGTCCATGGTATTCTCAATACTCTTCTCCAGCACCACAGCTCAAAGGCATCAATTCTCCTTCTATCTTCCTTGGTCATTGTCCAACTCTCTGATGCATAGCAAGTTATTGTGAAGACCATGGCCTGTATCAAACGCTCCTTAGTCTCCAGAGAGACACCATTGCTCTTCAGTACTTTGGAGAGGTCCTTAACAGCCTGATACTCTAATGAAATATGCAGAGAGCTGGAGTCAAAAAAGGGCTGGACTCGCTCAGCATTTCTTAAGCTGAAGGAGTTGAAAAACAAATTCAAGCCATGGGTGGCAATACTTAAAAGATAGTTTGGGTAGAATGTTGAATGATGGACACAAGATCGAGGGTGAGGACTTGAAGGGCGGAGTCCAGATGGGGGGCGAGGCCACGACGCTGGGCGTGGCCACAGTGGAGGGCGGAACCCAGATGGAGAGCTGAGTCCAGATGAAGGGCGTGACCACGATGGTAGGTGTGGCCACTATGAAGGGCAGAGCCAAAATGGAGGGCAGGGACAAGATGCAAGGTGGAGACAAGGTCGAGAGTGGGGACAAATTGGAGCGTGGAGTCCAGATGGGGCGGGGTCATGGGGGTAGGCGGGGCCACGATGAAGGGTGGAGCCAAGGCAGAGGGTGGGGACAAGGTGGAGGGCGGGGCAAGATGGAGGGTGGTGAAAAGATGGGGGTGAGGCCGTGATGGTAGGCGGGGCCATATTACAGGGAGGGGAAAAGATGTAGGGCGGAGTCCCATTGGAGGGCGGGGACTAGATGGAGGGTGGGACTTAGATGGAGGGCGGGGCTAGATGGAGGGCAGTCCCAGCTCAGTGAAAGCTTACTTACTGCCAGGATGCTGAATAGGCTGCAGTGGAACTACCAGAGAATGGAGAATTAGGAAGAAAGACCTGGCTTTAGACTTGGATGTTTCATGGGAATGCCACTGGACCGGGCAGTAGCGAGGCATTCAAGGTGTTAGTGTATCCGGGTGCCCCCTCAAAAAAAAAAAAAGGTGTTAGTGTTATAGAGAGTGTTAATGTAATGAGCAAAGGCCCGGTGAAGGAACAGAGTAGCAATATGTTTAGTGCAACAAAAGATTTCGGAGAAGGAGCCAACTATGAACTCAATGTTTCTCTTATCACGTCCAAAGAGAAAGACAGCTTTTATCATCTTGAAAACCTTTCAGCTGAATGCACATACAATGAATATCCAACCTTCTCGGAAAACCTTATTAAAGTGTCTTCCAAATTTGGTGGATGAAATAAATTGCAGTGTGAATGCTCTAGGCTTTCACAGTAAGAAAGTGCTCATAGATCAGCTACCAGTAAAACCAGTTATTATACTCCTCTACAACTCATAGACACTGCCTATATGTCAGGATAAAATTATGTTCCACAGTGTTTTAAATAAGTAATGTTGTTGTTGTTATGTGCCGTCGAGTTGCCTGCGACTCATAGCGACCCTATGTACAACAGCCCTAAACTCCGCTCTGTCCTGTGCCAATCGCACTGTCTCTGACACTCCCATCCCAATTATCCCAGTCACTGAATCAATCCACTTCATAGAGGGCCTTCCTCTCCTGTGCCGTCCCTCCACCCTCCCAAGCATGATGTCCCTCTCCAAGGACCGGTCTCATATATATATTAAAAAATCGGATTTCCAGGCCTTTCTTTTGAGACTTTTTGAACATGGTTTCTGCCTTCACCATGACCATGATTACTTGAAATCTATGTGGCCTTTGATAATGTTGATCATTCACTTCCCTAAAAAAAATAGAGGATGGCAGAAAATAAAAGGGAAGAAATTGGTATGCGTAGGAAAAGGGACACCTGACTCAAGTTAGGGTCTGCTCTAAGCTCAAGTTACTATTTACATCTGTGTTTGTGTGTGTGTGTGGGGGAAATCAAAGAAATAGCCCCTAAAAAAAGCAGACACTGATGTGAAACTTGATAACGACCTGGAAAAGGAGCTGTATTAACAATACCCAAGGTAAGTGGTTTGGGGTAAGGTGGTTTGCCCGAGGGGCAGAGGGGCCAAATGTCTGGCCACAATCGAATGGATTGAGGTAAGTATAGTACAATTCACATGATGGACTACCACACAGGAGCAACTATTTTGTAAATCACTACCTAACTTGGTAGGGATGCTTAATGAACTAACTCAGTCCCATAAGGACAAATACTGTGTAAGACCATTATTATAGAATGTGTATGAGGATCCACGTGAAGAAGGGTGAGAGGAGAGAGGTGAAGATGGGACAAGTTAATCATAGAGTCGTACAATTTAATGGGTGAGGGTATGGGTGGGTAAAGGAAATGGGAAAGATCTGGTGTGAAAAACAATGTATATGGACTTTGTAAGTAAAACAGTATAAAATAAAAATTTTATTTAAATAAAAAAATAGATGGAATTGTGGAGCAGTGAAAGCATTCTTAGTGACGTTGCTGGTGAATACATTGTATTATGAAACCATGTATAATATGGTACAATGATCCAATCTGAGTGAATCCTAATGTACACTTGATTTTGGATACAAGCAATGACCTCTAATGTAACCAGTATCAAATCCAACCAAAGCCATTACTTTTGAGCACATTCTGACTCATAGAGAATCCCATCAGGTTTTTGAGGTGGTAAATTTTATGGGAGGACACTCTACATCTTTTTCTGTGAATGAAAACTAAAGCCTTACTTAAAAAGTAATGGATCAATATTAATTCATGAGTTGTAACAAATAACAAATAAAAAACAATGCAAGATAAAGTTCTATGTGAGGGAGAGGAACATATAAGAATTCAGGACTAAGTGCTATATTTTCTATAAACCTAAAATTGTTGTTGTTGTTATGTGCCGTTAAGTCATCTGCAACTCATAGCATCCCTATGTACAATAGCTCTGAAGCTTTCCCTATCCTGAGCCAGTCTCTGTGGCTCCGAAACACCTTAAAACATAAAGATAAAATAATAAAAGAACAGAATGACAGCTTAGACATTAAATATTTTTTAAAAGATAACAATAATTACGAGATCAATGAAGTGGTACAGTGTTTGGCTAAGTAGATTTCAAAAAAAAAAGAAAGAAGAAAGAAAAGGGAGAGAAGAAATTAGCAAAATAAAAATAGACTTATTTTCACAGAAACTGAAGACTTGAATCTCTATTTTAGAAAGACTCATATATCCAAAATAATAAAAACTAAAAACCTCTCAAATCTTTGTAAATCCCTGTGTCAAATCAGCATACACAGGAGATTAACAATCCACATTGAAGAAAATAAGGAATGAGAAAGGCATACTGCCTCTCAGTAGCAATAGCAGAGGCCAAAAGGCAGCAAAATAGAGTTCAAAATTGGAAAAAAAAATATTTTCTATCAGAATTTTTATATCCAGCCGAACTATAACGTGGGAGGGTAAGGTAGAGACTATTTTAGAAAGACAAGAACTCATAATTTATGTTTTAAGCACCCTTTCTTAAGAGCTACTGGAGATGTTTCAGGGAAAAAATAACACAACAAACCTACAACAACACAGAACTAAACCAAGAAAGAAAAATACAGAGGTCCACAAAATGAGAATACAAAAGGGACAATGACAAAGACAGTCTTTGGGCTGGAGGACTCTTGGGAAGGTGCAAGTGGTGTGGGGAGCAAACAAACAAAAACAAACTGAACCTATGAGAGTAAATCTTCACAGGAGAGGAGATTGGAAGAGTGGAACTATTAAAATGTTTGTAACTTTCTAAGGAAAAAAATTATTAAATCATAGGATGTATTGTTGGAGTATTTAAAAAAATCATTAGCAATATATTCCTAGAAAATCAAATCAAATTAATGAATGAAGTGATTTTTAGTCCTGGAAAAAATAAAATAGAAAAAGAAACATTAGCAACCAAAGTGTCCATCTAGAGAGAAACGGGTAAATAAAATGCAGTGTTTATATACAATGGAATATGTACAGCTATGGAAAGAAGTTTTGATGTATGCCACACATGGATAAACCCTACAAGGTGAATTAAATAAATCAAATGAAAAGAAAGGGTAAACATTAGCTTATTAATCACCAATAAACAAGAGTATAGATGTCAACAATTATTAATACATGATAGGGATAAGAAATGTGGCCTTGTGATAAGAAACTGCATTGCAACCCCAAAGGCATGTGGCTCAAATCCACCAGCAGCTCCATGGTAGAAGGAAAAGCAATCTCCTACAAGGAGACTTTTACTGCCTCTTAAAACCCTTGGGGGGGGTGGGGGGGGGGGGGGGGGCGGCAGGAGGCTGGTCAGCTATGAGTCAGTTCCAAATTGATAGTGCACAACAACAATAGGGACAAGAGAGAAGGAACACATAAAGTTTTCTTTGAGGAGAACTGAGTTTATGTTAATAGTGGTGGAATATGCTGAAAAAGATAGTGATAAATGTGGCACAAGATGAAAAAAAATTCATTGGATTGTAAATATGAAAGTTGTGCTGGCAAATGCTTCAGTATATATTTTCTCACTAAGAACCAAAGACTTGATGAGAAGAAACATGTCTGACCTACACCTGAAGGCATTGGTGAAAACCAAGGTTGAAGGAATCGACAGAATACTAATTGACATGTTTCAACAAATTAAAGCTGTGCTGGAAGCATTCACTTGCTTATGCTAAGAAATCTAGAAGATAGCTACTTGGCCAACTAGTGAGAACAGCTCCATACTTGGACCTTTTCCAAAAAAAGCTGATCCAATAGAATGTGGAAATTATAAAGTGATATAATCAGTATCACACACAAGCAAATCTGGCTGGAAATTTATTTTTAAATAGTATAACAGAAACTGTGATCATATAGAGATTTCTGGCAGCTGCCAGTTCAAAGGCACACAGCTCACAATCCACCGGCTTCTCCACAAGACAAAGATGAGTCATCTCTTTCCATGCTATTAACTGTCTCTGAAAACCCACTGGAGGGTCAACCACTATGAGTGGGTTCCAACTCGATGGTACTTCACAACAACAACAAGAATAACATAATAATATGGCAGAAAAAGGGAACTGACAGATTAAAGACTGATTCAGAAGAGGCTGTGGAATCGATATTACTATTGATGTCAGATGGATCTTAGCTGAAAGCAGAGAAAATCAGAAAGATGTTTACCTGTGTTTCATTTTATTGAAGACATGACATTCAATTGTGTGGAGCATAATAAAGTATCATTAACATTCCAAAGAAAGAAAATCCCAGAACATTTAATTGTGCACCTGTGAATCTGTACATAGACCAATGCAGTTGTTCAAACAGAAAGCGAAAGTGTGTGGTATAAAATCAGGTAAGATGTTATATCCTTTCATAATGTTTATACTGTACACTCTATATTGTCTATATGCTGAGCAAATAAACTGTGACATATGAAAAATCGGTACTGAAGGAAGATCTTAACCTCTGATATGCAGATGACAAAACCTTGCTGGCTGAAAGTGAGGAGGATTTGAAAAACTTCCTGAAAGAGATCAAGGACTATAGCTTCAGTGTGGATTTTCCCTCAACAAACATCCTCATATCCGGACCAATAAGCACCATTAAGATAAACTGAGAAAAGAATGAAGTTGTCAAGGATTTAATTTTACTTGGATTCACAATCAACAGCCATAGAAGCAGCAGCCAAGAGCTCAAACCACATTTTGTTGTTAAGTGCCGTTGAGTAGTAGGTGACTCACAGCGACTCTATGAACGAAAGTCTTCAACACCTGCGTGACTTTCATCCTTTCTCCAGGTTCATAGGGTTTCCGGATGCAAGCTATTACTGAAGTGGATGCCGCTCCTGCTTCCACATACCACACAAACAAATCTGCTACAGAGAACTCTATACAAGTGTTAGAAAACAGAGCTGTCACCTTAAGGACTAAGGTGCTCCTGACACCTGGCATTTTCAATCACCTCATGTATATGAAAATGGTGAAAATGGAAGGTCTAAGAAGAATTGATGCATTTGAATTATGGTGTTGTCCAAGAATGTTGAAAATACTACAGATTGCCAAAAGAATGAACAGATATTTCTTGGAAGAGGTATGTTCCAGAGGCACGTCTAGAATGTTCTTTAGAAAGAAGATGGGTGAGACTTCATTTCACGTACTTTGGCCATTCTTTGAGGAAGGACCAGTCCCTGAAAAACAACATCATGCTTGGTAAAGTAGAGGAATAGTGAAAAGAAGGAAGCCCCTCAACAACAGTGGGCGCACATATAGCAATGAGTGTGAGGATGGGGTGTGACAGGGCAGGGTTCCTTTCTGTTGGGCATAGGTCAGTATGAATTGGAATAAACATTACAGCACTTAACAGCAACTACCACCACAAAAAGATTTAGGTACAGTAAATTATTTGGATCTGCAGTGACAATATTGACAACAGTCATAAAAGCATCAATACACATGGTGATTTTTAAAAAAATTGTTTAAATTTTATTTTCTTATTGTTTGTGTGTGTGTCGTCAAATCAGATCTGACTGGTACAGGAGGAGATTGCCCCTCCTTCTTCAGCAGAGCATCTGGTGGAATTGAACCTCATGCCTCTGGGATTGCAGTGCAGCTTCTTGCCACTAGGCCACCAGAGCTCCCTACTCATGGGGATTTAATGAAACATTTCCCCCCATAACTAAGTTGTGGAGAAAGAGAGAGAGAGGGAAAAAAGGTGTGAGAGTGAAAGTTAAATTCTCATTTATAATGACTGAGAGCTTACACCTGACTGGAGCCATGTTTTTTAGGAATGCCCAACCTATAGATTTTAGTAATTTACAGTGAGCGCCTACTTGTATTATGTTGGCTAAACAAAGTATTCTTAAGTACAACTATAGAAACTCAGCACATCATATCTTTCTTAAATCCATGTTTGAGAAATCTTACCTCTTAGAAAGACACTCCTTCTATCTTTCAACCCTGGAAATTACTGTACAAATCCCAAACTATTTTTTAATTCGTTTAATCCAGGAGTAACAGGTCACTTCAGTCCAAGTAACTAAAAGTAAAGGTGTTTGAGATGGTGTCACAGTACCACCTCTGTAGTCTTGTCGGGTTACCTGGCTGGAAGTATGCCCTTTTTTATGGGTGAAAAACCAATTTAATGGAGCTTCCAGCAATAGAGGCACTTGCCAGAGAAGTTTTATCCCCCTTTCTCTGCCAACAATAGAAAAGTACTTTTTCCTCATATATGCATTCAAATAAATATAGAATGAGTTTGTACTGCATGCCAAGTATTGGGCGGAAGGCTGGGATAGAGTTAAACACCATAGTGCTTACTCTTGAAGGTCTAGGAATTTAGCAATAATGTAGAGAGTGGGTTTTTTGGTTTGGTTGGTCTTTTTTAAAAAATTATTATTTTTTTAATTGTTTTTATTTTATTTTATTATTTTTGTGTGCGTGTACCGTCAAATCAGATCTGACTGGCACAGGAGGAGATTGCCCCTCCTTCCCCGGCAGAGCATCTGGTGGATTCAAACCGTGCGCCTCTGGGATTGTAGTTGCAGCTCCTTGCCACTAGGCCACCAGAGCTCCCCCTTGGTTAGTTTTTTAAAAGAGCAAGCTGTCAGATTTGGCCAAAGAGAATATGAATTTAATTTAAGCACTTTAGGCTTCAGGAGGATTATTCATGATCAAAGCCTGACAGAGATTGCTTAAGCATTTGTTTGTATTTTGTCTTCCTTTATCTGATCCCCTCTCCACCTCCCACAATGGATGGAAAGGTCTAATAAAATATAGCAACATTTTATTTGCTAATAATAGAGAGCCCGCTACAGCAAACAATAATATATTTACTTGCTAGTGGTCCAGGGAGAAATCCTATCTGTGCTTTTGTGTAGGTCTTATGTCATTGCTTACCACCGTGGAATACTGCCCAATATTCTGTCATCTGGGAAATGTGACGGATCTACTTTGTAATTGTTGGCTTATAAAATGGTACAAAGAAAATTAGCAAGTGCCCTAGTATTGAGAGTCCTGTGAGCAGGAACCATTTGTCATACAGAACTCTAACAAAACTACAATGAGTTGGGTAGTGGAGTAGAGCATAGAAATTAGGACTGTGTGTTCCATCTCTCCAAAGGCCACGTGCCTCTCACTGTTCTAATCCATCAGGCCTCTGAGGGAGAAATTTTGGCAGTTGTAACCTTGGCAGTTGTAACTGACTAGATGGCAATGAGTAAGAAAAGGGGCAGTGTGGGTGTGGAGAGAAAGCAAAAATAGCTAACAGGGCATCAGAATATTCCATGAGTTCTGATGTGCAATTTTTATGTATTAGAAAGAGCAACAGATTTAAAATCAGGTAGATCTGAGTTAGACTCTAGTACCACTTCCTATGAGGTTTTGTCCAACTTTCCTGAGCCTCATTTTTCTCACTTTAAAATGAGCAATAGGAATTTATCTCAGGATTCCAGTCAGGACTGGATGAATATACTGTGTCCGTGGCAGGCTTGGTCCAGGGATGGTGCCTGTCAGATGGCACACATGCTGGAGTAGAGGAGATTAGTTTTCAGTATGGAGCTTTGATATATCTTTGATTCCTCTCTGAACTTGCAAAAGTAACACCCTATTTCCACTTCCATCGAGTTGATTTTGACTCCTAGTGGCGCGACAGTGCAGAATAGAATTGTCCTATGGGGTTTTCAAAGCTATGATCTTTACAGATTATCTGACAAGGAGGCTGGTAGGTTCAAATCATTGACCTTTAGCCTCTTGTGTCACCAGAGTTCATCGTGAAGGTGACAGGGGTTAAAATAATTTGTTTGCAAAGTGTTTCTATATAAAGGAAAGATTATAATCCTCATTTCAAAATTTTGTATTGTGGTTTTGGAGCAAAGCAGCTACTTTAAAGCACAATAAAATCTTTGTTGCTCAGCATACTTGAGAATAATAGATGTCCTAAGAACCTTGTCGATGAAGAGTTAATTCACACTGGCAAGATGATAGGTCTGACCTCATTCTCTCTCAAGGAAATGAAAAGTCACTAAAAGAACAGAGAAGGAGGCCAGGAGTCTTCTAACTCTCTCCTCCCCCTATAATAATGAAGCCTGGAAAACAAACAATCATCTTCCAGAAATTTTTAATAGCAATTCACAGGACTGCTTTGTTTTCCCGCGGGAGATTAAGGAGATCAGCGATTTTTGCTGGACTGGACCATCTTAGAAGTCCTTATTCTTAGAAGCTTGGCAAAGGATAGGGTGTCAGATAACACAGCTTACTCTGCTGGCATTGCTGTTTTACAAAGACGGATTCAGAGGAGTAAAGGAAAAGGGTGGGGGAAGGAAGGGAGAAAAATATAAAAAAATATTTCATGCAGAAAGGTCATAAAAGAGGTTTCATGCAGGATAGTGTGAAGCACAGTGTATAAGAACTTTGTAAGCAAACCAGTTTAAAATAAAAATATAAAAGGAAAAAGATATTTCAAAACCCAAAGTGTGAAGTTTGCAATTGACTCATAGGTTAAAATTGACACTGAATATTTGCGGAAAGTTGTACAATAGGAATTGAACAATGGGAACATATCTGAAATGTAGTGAAGTTGTAACCTTTATGAAAAATAGCTAACCATAAAGGCGTTTAAGGAAATATCCAAGAAGAATAAGGTTCTAGGAGAAACAGGTGGTTCAGTGGAAGTAATAAAAGGTGTAAGAACTGAGTTTTCACAAGTTCATCTCTCATAGTGGTACCCAACAGGCACAGTACACCATGTGATTGATCTCTAACAGAGCTGCCGAGAAAAGTAAACCCAATATAGCACTGTGGACTATCTTAAAAAATTATCATTTTTCTTATTACAGGATTACATACAAAATAGCATTTACCTTTCTTGCCCATATTTCTTGAACCTTTCTTTGTATTTTCTCTTTCCTTGGTGATATTGTGCTGACTAACCCTTACATTATATATGTTTATACAGATGTAACTCGTGGTTGCTGTGATGCTAAACACTGTGACACTGATGTGTCAAAGGTGATAATGGTTACCCATGGTGGACAGTGTTTGGTGGGGCACCCCTGAAACAGGAGTGGCATCCACTTCCAAAAATAGCTTGCCTCTGGAAACTCTTTAAACTTGGAGAAATGATGAAAGTTATAAAAGTGTCCAGGTCTCTTCTTCAATGGCACTTAACAACAACAAAAAACCAACATATTATATGTTGTTGTTATGTGCCGTCGAGTCGTTTCCGACTCATAGCGACCCTATGGCACAACAGCCCTAAACCCTGCTCTATCCTGCGCCAACCGCACCACCTCTGACACACCCATCCCGATTACCCCAGTCACCGAATCAATCCATCTCATAGAGGGTCTTCCCCTCCTG
>NW_006399784.1:18171399-18199613 GCF_000299155.1 Elephantulus edwardii
TTTTTATTTTATTTTATTATTTTTGTGTGAGTGTACCGTCAAATCAGATCTGACTGGTACAGGAGGAGACTGTCCCTCCTTCCCCGGCAGAGTATCTGGTGGATTCGAACCGTGCGCTTCTGGGATTGTAGTTGTAGCTCCTTGCCACTAGGCCACCAGAGCTCCCCTCCATCTCAATTTTTATCTACTAAGTGATATAAACTATCTTTGAGACAAAGCTTTCCTACAAATGTATTGCTATTGAGTCAGACTGGACTCACAGCTGACCCTCTGGCTGGTTTTCAGAGGCTGTAAATAGTATTAGAGGAGATTGCATGTCTTTCTTCCTTGGATTTGAACCACGTACCTTTGCATTGACAGCACAGCTTCTTACTACTAGGCCACCAGACCTCCCACAGACTTAGAGGAGATGATTCTGATGAACTTTTAGGAATATTAAAGTTTGAATTTCAGGAGCAAGAGAAAAGAAACAATTTTGAGTGGTCATATGAGAATCTACGAAAACAGCATCTATTTTGTAAGTAGGAAGCTCTGATGGTGTAGTCCATAGGGAGTTGCAACACTAAAACAAAACTGAGCATCTCTGATGATTTGAATCCACCATCAGCCCTGAGGCAGAAGGAAGGGGCATCTCCTCTTATGTGATTTACAGCTTCGGAAACCCACAGGGAGGTCAGCTATGTGTCAGTTCTGACTCAGTGTCAATGGCTTTTAAGAATTTTCATAAGTGGTATCAGAACTCTGAAGATTTTTCACTGACACTACATTCATATGACAAGTTCAAAGTTCCCATTCTGACCCTGAAGTCAGGCAGTTTTTATTGTTTTTTATTATTTTTATTTTATTGGGAGCTCTGGTGGGGTAGTCCACAGGGATCTGGATTAATCCAAGGATGACATCTTTCTAGTGCTTTAACTCCAACAGAGCCCCAGAGGAGTAAAAATGGGCGGTTTCCTCCTGTGTGATTTACAACCTCTGAAAGCCAATTGGAGGGTTGGCTCTGAGTCACTTCTGACTTCACAGCAATGACTTAGACTTTTGACTGCTAAAACTCCATGTGCCAGAAATGCTGCCCAGATCGGACTGTTGTGATCTTTGGGTTTTTCATTGACTTATTCTCAGAAGCAGATTACCAGGTCTTTCTTCCTAGTTTATCTTAGTGTGTAATTTCCAGGGAGATCTGCTCACTATCATTGTTGTTATGTGTTGTTATTAGTATGACTCATAGTGACACTATGAACAATGGCTCTAAATCTTGCTCTACCCTTAGCCAACCTCATAGTCTCCTGACACCCTCAGTGTCATGTTATTGTTTCTAGGTGCCATCGAGTCAAGTGCAACTCATAGCAACCCTATAGACAACAGATCTTAACCCTGTCCTGTGCCATCCTCATGATCTCTGACATACTTGAGCTGCAGTCATTGTGTCAATCCATTTGATTGCCAGCCCTCCACCTTTCCAAACCTTTCCAATTGCCTCTCCTAACAACATGGCCAAAGTTTGTGAGATGATGTGTTGTTATCTTTAAATACAAGGAACACTCTGGTTGCACCTTCTCCAAAACATACGTACTTGTTCTTTTGTCAGTCCGTGGGATAGTCAGTGTATTTCTCTAACACACAGATCAAAGGCATCAATTCTCCTCCTGTTATCCTTATTCCTTGTCCAGCTTTCAGATGTGTAACAAGTTATTAAAAAGACTATGATCTGAACCAGGCACACCACAGTTTTCAAACTGACATCATTGCTCCTCCATAATTTGGAGAGGTCCCTGACTGCAGACTTTCCCAATACAATCAGTCTCCTGATCTCCTGACTGCTGGTACCATGTGTGTTGATGGTAGATTGAAGTAAGATGAAGTTATTCAGAGTTTCAGTCTTTTGTCTATCCGTCATGATGCTTCCTTTTGTTTAGTGGTGAGAATATTTGTTTTCTTGATGCTGAGAAAACTCTGAATCATATCTACATGTAAGTGTGTGCTAACAGACGGGTAGTGGTTGATCATGAGATTCACTGATCAGAAATCGAACCACATGGAAGTCAAGAATTTTAGAGAGGGACATCATGCTGGGTAGAGTGGAGGGACAGCGCAGGAGGGGAAGACCCTCTATGAGGTGGATTGATTCAGTGACTGGGGTACTCGGGATGGGTGTGTCAGAGGCAATGAGACTGGCACAAGATAGAGCACGGTTTAGGGCTGTTGTACATGGGGTCGCTATGAGTTGCAAACGACTCGACGGCACATAACAACAACAATTCTAATTCTAATAATAGTAAGTATTCATGTCTTTCGTTCATAGGATTGCTATGAGTCATCTATGACTCAATGGCACTTGACAGCAACAACAATAATACAAGGAATATATGATTAGATATTATTTGCATGACAACAGTCCAGAATAAGAGGTGCATAGCAAGGTGGACTGGGATAGAGGGGAGGGAGGAAATTGTACAACAATGAATTAATTTTTTTAAAGAGAAAAGCGAAATTTAGGTGAATAGGGAGGAAAATGTGCAACAATGAATGAATGGAAATCCAAGTGTTCTGTAAACTTTTTTTAAAATCACAATAAAAAAAATTATAATCCCCCCAAATAAAGAATTCTACCACTGAATCACCATTATCTCCCTCCTGCCTTCTCCCCAAGTCAGCGAGCATCCCATTTTATGCCCTTGTCCTGAAACAGTCCTCATCATTTATCAGTCGTTTGTGAACCATGAAGCACAGTGATCCTTTACATCAACAGTGGTAGTTTCCATTTACAATGAGGAAACAGAGACTAAAGCAGTTCTAAGGCAATTGCTCCACATCATGCACGTCTGGGGTCTAAATCCCAATTATCTGGCTCCAGTGCCTGTCATCGTTTGTCTGATTAACTATCAAAAGTGATTTGCTTTCTGTCTTATGATTCATTGCCGAATCTGTTACCTCTACATGGAAAAAAAATGCCTTCATCTCCTCTGCTTACCTTTCTAATTCTAGCCTGTCCCTTGAAGCCTGGAGCCTCCCCGCAACACCCTGGTTGTGTCAGCAAACATCACTCTCCCCCGCCAGCCAAAGCAGAGAACTGACTGTCCTTATATTTGCTCTGGCATTTATCCGAGTCAGTCTAGCACTCCACTAACACATTTTCTGGTTTATTCTTGACTTGGTTGTGTGGGTGTGTAGATCTTTCTTCTAAACATGGCAAGAGCTAAGTCTTTTTAATTGTCACATGCTTCAATTTTTTAAAATTTACTTCTATTGTAAATTCTCAGTGGGAGAATCTGAATAATTATTTACTATCCTTCATTTTCCCCCCTGCTCGTTATTGCTGTCTAGATAGACCTGTGTATGTAGTGACCTCATCTGTACAGTTACCTGAAGGCTGCACCTTTGGGCAGGTTGGACTCCACCAGCCACTCCATTAGAGAAGGGTGGGCAATTTCCTCCTATGATAGTTACACCTTCGGAAACCCAGTGGAGGGTCAGCTATGAGCTGAATTCTGGCCCGATGGCAATGAATATCTATAACCACGCATTCTCAAACTCATTGTCCAGTCAGGATTGATTCAGAGCTAACTCTCTCGTGAGTCTTCTGGAAGCTGTAAATTGCGTGGGCGGGGATTGGCTGTTTTTCTCCTCAGAGTCGCTGGTAGATTTGAACCATAAAAGAAGTTTTCTGGGGGAGATGGAGTTTTGCACTAGCCGCTCCACTCCCCACAGACAAGGTCACCAGAGAACTGCAACTGTACACTGTGGTCATTGTTATGTGCAGTCAAGTTGGGACTGACTCATCCCTGACCCTCCAGCAGGTTTTCTGAGGCAGCACATCACATGGGAGGGCACCGCCCATCTTTCACTCTTAGAACGGCTGGTGGATTTGAATCCTGTGCCTTTTGGATTGGCGGCACAGCTCCTTATCACCAAGCCGCTGAGCTCTCTAACTGCATATTAGGAGGCTAGTATACTCTTTAACTGTGTAGCATATAATGAAAATCATATAGGACTCTGGTGTTCTAGAGGTAAAGAGCTACTCTACCAACCCAAAGACAGACAGCTTGAATCCACAAGCTGCTCTGTGGGAGAAAGATGAGCAATATTCTCCTGTGTGATTTTCAGAACAACAGCTTCTGAAAACCTGCTCGACAGCCAGCTATGAATCAGTTTCAACTCGACGGCACATAGCAGAGAAAATAGCAGTATATGGTGATGCTATGTTCTACTTTAAAGAAAAGACAATTTCCAACTGAATTGCTGAATTTTTCAAATAACAAATTCTAGTCCAAAGCTTGCCTCCGGAAACCCTATGAACTTGGAGAGAGGATGAAAGGCACTCAAGCATCAAGGACTCTCCTTCATAGGGTCGCTATGAGTCGCCTGTGACTCGACGGCACTTAACAACAATAACATCAACAGAGAGAGAGAGAGAGATCAGCTGGCCCAGTGAAGAGAAAACGATGTGACCAAGACAAAGGTGGGTGACTTTTAGTTTGCGGCCCTCAGGCCAGTCTTTCATTGCTTTTGTTCAGACATTCCTCTAGGTCGTATAGCCCTGGTGTACAAGTTGCCATCCCTTGGTCACTTTTGGTTCCTTTGAGGCTGAACACTGTGACACGGATGTGTCAAATGCGTTAATGGTTGGCTACCCAATGCGGACAGAGAGTGGGGTGGAGCTCCCCGATTAAACTATCATGGAAGGAGGAGTGGCATCCACTTCCATAATAGCTTGCCTCTGGAAACCCTATGAACTTGGAGAGAGGATGAAAGGCACCCAAGCATTGAGGACTCTCCTTCATAGGGTCGCTATGAGTCGCCTGTGACTCGACGGCACTTAACAACAACATCAACAACAACAACAATTAATTTTAGGGAGCTCTTGTGGCCTAGGAGTAAGAAGCTGCGCTGTAATCCCAAAGGTACACAGTTCGAATTCATCAGCTGCTCCCTGGGATAAGGATGGGCAATCTCCTCCTACGTGATAAACTACCTCTGAAAAACTGCTGGAGGACCAGCTGTGGGTCCGTTCTGACTCAACAGAACACCATGAGAACAACAGTCCACAGTGTTGAATGATGTTAACTTTGTGTAATGAAAAACTTTGGTCATATGGGACAGAATTAAGTCAAGGAGAGTCATGAACATGCAATTGCATTTTACTCAATGATATAAAATTTCCCTTAATTGATTTTTCTACAGTCACCAAGAAGCAGGTTGAAAGAATAGGCTGAAATTTTACTTTGTCTCTGGACATATATAAGTAGATCTTCTATGGAGCAGTGGACGTGTCAAAAAAGGAAGATCCACTAAGAAGAATCCAGAAAAGAGATCTGGTGGTGTTGTTATTGTTAGGTGCCATCAAGTCAAGTATAACTCATAGCAACCTTATGAACAAAGATTCTGAACCCTGTTCTATCCTGCACCATCCTCACACTTCCTGACACACAAAAGCCCACTGTGACAGTCATCATGTCGGTCCACCTGGTCGAGGGTCTTCTTCTCCTTCACCGACACTCCACCCTGCCCAGTTGTCCCTCTCCAAGGAATAGCTCCTCCTAGCAACATGCCCAAAGTATGTGAAGCGAAGCCTCATCATTCTTGCTGTCAAAGAGCACTCCGGCTGCACCCTCTCTAAGACATATCTGTTCATTCTTTTGTGGTCCATGGGATGTTCAATGATATAGTGCTAATTGAAAGCTCTGTTTTGGACTCACTAGCCACTCTGCAGGAGAAAAAGAGGCAGTCATCTCACCTAAAGATTTATAGCCTCCGGAATGCTATCAGCTGAATTTGACTGGACAGCACTGGGTTTGATTTTATTTGTTATTATTAGAATGGAGAGAATACTGGATCAATTACCTTGTGGGAAAACACAAGCTGCTGATAGGCAACCCACTGGCCATTCAACATCTGTCATCTATAATTATTAAACCAGAAATGAGCAGAAGCTGAGACTCCAGGCCCTGGTGCAAGGAAACTGACAATAAGCCTGATGTAAATGGTTAAGCGCTAAACTGCTAACCAAAAAGCTGGTAGTTCAAGCTCACCCAGAGACACTTCAGAAGCACAGTCTGGTGATTGGCTTCCAAAACATCAGAGCCTTAAACAACGCCATGAGGTAGTTCTACTCTATGCACATGGGGTCGTCATAAGTTGGAGATGACTTGATGACAGCTAACAACAACAATAAATCTAGGCTGTGGAAGGGACAGGGAGAGAGGCAAAGTAAGGTTGATCCCACAGTATTCTCTCCTGTTCCCAAGACAGAGCCCCCAGTGCTGTTGAGTTGATTGTGACTCATCGAGACCCCGTAGGATAGAGTTGAACTGCCTCAGAGGGTTTCTGGGGCTGTATATCTTTTATTAAAGCAGACAACCTCGTCTTTCTCCTGGGGAGTGACTGGTGGATTCAAACCACGATTCTTCTAGTTATCAGCCCAGTATTTAATTGTTTAACCTGCTGCACCACACCAGAGCTCTTCACCTAAGGCTGAAAAGGAACATTCAAGAAAAGGAAGCCTGTGTTTAGCCCATTCCTGGGTCACAGCACTGAGGCTGGATGTGGTTTCAAGCAAGAGCTATTAGAACCTCAAATGGGCTAGTGGCACCCCACTGTAAGCCCCCTGGTCCTCAGTGGCTGATCTTGAGCTGATAGCAGAGGCTGATGGGGTGGAGCATGTTTATAAAGAATCCCAGGAGGATTGTGACAGACAGACAAGCCCTGCCCCAGCCTAAGGCCTTGGCAGTTCCCTATCAGGGCTGATGCGTCTCTGCCTCCCTAAGAAACACATTTTTGGTGTTTAGTAATTAAATCCAACCAAACACCTAAGTCTTAATTTCCTGTTCTTTCCTCTCGTGGCTTTTCCCAACATTAGAATGCTTTCCTTTTTCACTGATACTGAAATCTGTGGAGCACAAGCACTGTTCTTTCAACTTTGCAGAGTCTAGAAAAGGTTTGGGGACAAGGTAGGGTCATGCTGTGGGAGACTTGGGAACTTAAACAGTTGGCTGTTAATACAAAACTTGGCAGTTTGAACCCTGTGCTGTGGTTCCACGAGAGGAAAGATTAAGAGATCTGTTCCTGCAAAGAGAGCAGCCTAGGAAATCCTATAGGCCTGTTGGACTTTCCCATGAAGTGTCTATATTGTGATGTGCTATTGTATTGATATAGTGAACCCATGAACAACAGTTTGAAAACTTAACCCTATCCTGTACGCTTCTTTGTGTAAACCCCCCCCTTGTTGAGTCTTTCTCTAATTCTCTACCTTTCCCAGCATGATGTGTTTTTGTAAGGAGTGGCCCTTCTTAACAATATAACCAAAACTGGAGAGATAAAGGCTCACCATCCTTGCCACCAAGGAACATGTAGTTTGCACATCCTTCAGGAAAGAACTGTTTGGTCCCCGTGAGTTAGAATCGACACAGCTGCACACACCACCACCACAGTGGGGAAGCTGGCCTATCATCACTGTGGTTTTGCCCGCTTATCCAGGGCTGAAGCTAAATAAAAGTGGCAGCCACTAAACAAGGCTGATTCCGTTTCTTAACAATGCAACCTGGATAAAAATATCTGCACGCTGGGGTGGGCCCTGAACCCCACCTACCTACCCCATTGGTGTCTCAGCTTAGTGGCCTGTCAGACTCATTTCAGGGGAGGGAATGCAGTCACACTGTGATCTTACCACTACAGTGGAGGGAACAGGCAGAAGCAAGTGCTTTTCTATCACTTGATTGCCTCCCTACCACATCCAAACCAAGTCAAACAGCCCCTGCGGGGAGTCTCTGAATGGTCAATGGTGGCTGGAGGTTTAAATGAACTCAGAAATGCCTTAGAAGACAAGCATGGCAATCTATTTCTAGAAGGTCACAGTTCTCTATGGAGCATCTTCTAAACACAAAAGGAGTCACCTCCATGGCAAAAGGTAAACTGGAGGGGAGAGGTAGACAGAACACAGCAACGGCACATTTCTAGGGTTCCTGAATTTGTTTCTACAAAGAAGTTCTTGTCAGGTAACTGGCAGGAGTGGTGCCGAATGCCTCCTCTTCACTGATAAAACCATGAAGAGAGACTTTTCCCCATTACTTGTGCCACTTGGATAAACAGAAGAGATGTGTGGACTGGGAACATTCTGAATTGTCTTTGCAAAGCTGATCCATCAACATCCATGTGTTTTCTCTGTGGCTTACTGAGGGGACCCCAGGAGGCACCTCAAGGACGGCTCCCACACAGCCCACAGAATGGGTCAAGCTCCAGCCACTGGAGGGAGGTGAACGTGCTGAGTGGTAGCTACAGGAAAAGAAGCCATGTGGTCAGTTCCTGCCTTAGTCCAAGGTCACTGCTGCAACCTCCAGGGACCAGTCTCCTTAATTCACTGTCAAGAAAAGCTGGGGACATAGAACATTTCCCTTCACTCACATAATCCAGAGAGAGCTTTCAGAAAAAGAGACACAGGCACAGGAAGATACATCTGTCAAAAAGATGAAGCCAAGAAATACCTTTTCATGTTACAAAAGAAAGAAGGGTGGGGGGAGGAAAGAACTAAATTCACAAGAGGTCCTGGAAAAACTCCTAGTGCAGCCCTTCCCCCAAAGAAGGCAAAAGTCTACAGCTAAGATTGCTTAATCTGCCCTGGGCCTGATTCAGGTGTGTTTTGTTTGGCAGGCATGCGTGTTTTTAAATGTTTTACTCTTAAGTAGCTGCCAACTTTTAAAAGTGTGGAGATTTCATACTAAACTGAAAACTAGATTTCCAGATTCTACTAATAAATCAGCAAAACTGACCAATATCCCCAAGTGGACCCCAGAAACCACCACGCTTTTAATTCCCGCTCCTCACACCCGTCTAGCCACCTCTCCCAACCCCATCCCCCTCCTCCATTTGCTCTGTGTACTCGCTGCCTGCTCTGAAGCCACATGAGTTGTCAGTGTTTCTCTACCTAGTGGAAATTTCTGAGGAAATATCCAAGCCTCAGATCAGTTAAGTCAGCATCTGGACCTGAGGTGGGACCCAGCCTCAGTAGAGCTTTAATGTCTTCAGACTTAAAAAGTCGTGATGGTAGAATATTTAAGCACAGTTGTCTTTAATGATATGCAATCATGCAAATAAAAAGAAATAGATGAATAAGGAAAAAAAAAACACAACAGTTTTCATGGGTATCTGTGGAGGATACCATACCCCCTGAGGAAGCTCTGGTAGCCTAGTGGTGAAAAACGATGCTGCAAACCCCAAGGAATGCAGTTCTAATCCACCAGATGCTCCAGTGTTCAAGGCCCTTACATAAAGCAGGGGAGTGTTGTTAGGTGTTACTGAGTCAATTATGTCTTACAGCAGCCCTGTGAACAACAGACATTAACTCTGCCCCATCCTGTACATCCTCACAATCTGCAACACGCTTCAGCCCGCTGACATCACATCAAACCATTTATTGAAGGTTTCCTTTCCCAGAATAATGTCTTTTTCCAAGGACTGGCCCGTCCCGACAACATGGGAGATGAAGTTTCCCCATCCTTGCCTCTCAGGAGAACCCTCGTTGCACTTCCTCCAGAACAGATCTGTTCTCTTGGCAGCCCACAGGATATTCAGTACTCTCCCACGATGACACAGTTCAAAAGCTTCAATTCTCCTCTGGTCTTCCTTCTTCACTGTCCAACTTTCAGATGCATATGAAGCCATTAAAACCATCATGATTTGGGACAAGCGCATCTTGGTTTCTAAACTGACCTTTCTTTTGCCTCTTCCTGTACACCTGAAATGAATGCTTATAATACCTAATCCTACGTAAAACACTTTTGGATCCCTCTTAGTTATTGAAGCATTGCTTTGACCACTTACTTGCCATTTCTTTTTTAGTTTTCCCTGTTTCTTGATGGCTGAATCCCTTCGTGAAGTACTGAGGATATGGAAGACTGTGTTAGCTCAACTTCTAATTATAAGGTTAATGATTTCAACTCACCCAGTAACTCCGAGGTTGAAAGCTCTGTTGATCTACTTCTGTAAGCATTCCAATCCCACTGCCCTTGAGCAGATCTGGACTCAAATCAACTCTCTAAGGCAGAGCAATACTTCTCTCCAGGGCTTCCAAGCTGTAAATCTTCAGAAGTAGAGTGTCACATCTTGGAATCATTATTGACCTTTTTAGTACACAGATTCTTTAACCGCTGCCCCACCAGGGCTATTCTCTAAAGCTCACAGGCTAGAAAGTCTGATGGCACAGGACTACTCACTAACACATGGTACTGACATGAGTCAGAATTGTCTCAGTTGCACCCAACAACAATTCTCTCTCTCTCTCTCCCTCTCTCTCTCTCTCATTGCCATCAAGTTGGAACCAAGTCCTAGCCGAACCTACAGGATTCAGAGGCTATAAATGGAAAGATTGTTCAACTTTCTCCTGAGGGGAAGCTGGTGGATTTGAACCACCTGCCTTTGGGTTGACAGCACAGCTCCATAACCACCAGGTCACCAGAGTTCTCTCCAACAACAACAGATGAGTTTTCTGCCAGGGTTAAGAATGGCTGATTACAACTTACTGTCGAAGCTCCTCAGGATTCATTTCACCCTGTTGTTATATTTTCTGTCATTTTATCTTTCCAATACCTCACACATTTGTCAGTAACTAAGATTCATTAACAGCCTGTGTTATGCAGATGACGAAACTTTGCTTGCTGAAAGTGAGGAGAGCTTGAAATGCTTGCTGCCAAAGATCAAGTACTACAGCCTTCATTATAGATTATATCTCAGCATCAAGAAAACAAAAGTCCTCACCACTGGGCCTATAGGCAACATCACAATAATTGGAGAAAGAATGGATGTTGTCAATGATTTCCTCTTGCTTGGATCAACAATCAGCACCCTTGATAGCAGCAGTGAGGAAAGCAGGACACATATTATGTTGGGTAAGTCTTCTATCAAGGACTTCTCCAAAATACTGAAGAGTGATGATGCCAGTTTGAAGACTAAGTGTGGCCTGATTTTTGCCATGGTCTTTTCCATCACTTGCTATGCATCAGAGAACTGGACAATGAATAAGGATGACAGAAGAAGAATTAATATGTTTGAGCTGTGGTGTTGGAAAAGAGCACTGAACATCCCATGGACTACTAAAAGAATAAACAGATATGTCTTGGGGAAAAGTGCACCAGAGTGCTCCTTGGTGGCAAAAATGTCGAAGCTTCATCTCTCATAATTCGGACATGTTGCTAAGAGAGGCTATTCCTTAGGAAGAGAAATCATACTTGGCAAGGTGAAGGGTTAGTGAAAGAGAAGAAGACCTTTAGTGAAGTAGGTAGACAAAGTGACTGCAGCAATGGGTCCAAGTGTCAGAGATGAAGAGAAAAGCACAGGACAGGGCAGAGTTCCGGTCTGTGGTTTATAGGGTTGCTATGAGCTGTACTTGACTCCGTTGCACCCAACAACAAAACCACTGCTGTTGACTCAACTCTGACTCACAGCAATCCCATAGGGTAGAACAGAATAGTCCTTTGGGGTTTCCAAAACTGTTCCTTGGAAAAGGATATCACGCTTGGAAGGGTGGAGGATCATAGGAAAAGAAGACCCTCATCGAGACAGATTGACATAGTAACTGCAGCAATGGGCTCAAGTGTTTTTGAGATAGTGAGGATGGCACAAGGTAGGAAAAGGTTCAGTCTGTTGGTCACAGCATCACTGAGTCATACTTGACAACACCTAACAACAACAACAACAATAACCTTATGGAAGCAGACTGTCAAGTCTTTCTCCCATAGTGCAGCTGGCTGCCAGCCAGCCTTTCAGTTAACAGCTCAGTGCCTAATTACTACACCACCAGGGCTCCTCTGAGAGTAGCTAAATCCCAAACCAAACCTATTGCCATCAAATTGATACTGACCATAGCAACCCTGTAGGGCAGGGCAGAATTATTCATAGAGTTTCTAAGGCTGTAAATTTTCATACTATCTTTCGAAGATGGTAGATTAAAACAGCCACCCTTCTGGTTAGGAGTCAAATTCTTCAAGCACTATGCTACCAGGGCTCCTTCCCATTAATTAAATTGCCCCCTACTGGTTGTCTCAGTGTCACCCCTTATTGGTCTCTTCCCTGCTTCACTAAGTTTTTGTTGGTTGCCTCATTTTTTACTCTCCCCTCTAATATATCCTCAGGAGCTCTAGGGGCTTAGTGGTGAGAAGAAAGATGGGCACTTTTTCCCCGTATGATTTACGTCCTCTGAAAGCCTGCTGAAGGGTCAGCTATCGGTGGATTATGACTCAATGGTGCCTCACAACATCTCAGAATCATGTTCATTTCTTTTCATGACACTTAATAAAATTTAAATAACCTGACTTTTATTACTAAGGAACTCATTTGCAAGAATCTAAGAAACCTACATTTCAGCTTGGGAAGCCAAGACTTTGGGCAAATTATGTCACTGAATACCATCACTTCCAAGGGCCATCAACTGATATATGAAATTAGAAGTACCATAATATTTTCTTTTCCCCTCAGGAACAACCACCACCTATAAATTAAGGCTACAGCCAGATGGTTAACTGTCCTTAGGCCATTTGTAAGTTACAATTTGATGACTTCTTCTGACAGCTATTTCCTAATTTTTACCTTTTCCCATTCTTCACTAGCCATATTCATGAAGTCAATCCTAAAACATCAGGTTATGAGAGATAAAGCTGCCTGACAGGAGAGGGAACCGGAAGAGCAACATAAATTACATGTTTACCTCGGAACTACTTTGTTATACCTATTTTAGTGATGAGCAACTGAGGCCTCAAAGTGAAGGCCTTGCTTCCTCAATCTCCCAACACTGAAGGAGTCCAGGCCTGGCTTTGCCCTTCAAAGGAAGGAGAAGACATCCATGACTAGATCCTTAATGTCAGAGATCGAACACCAAACCCAGAGGCAAAAACCTCAACGATTCTCAGAATTTAATTCTCCATCAGTCAAAAGCAGAGCCTGCTTCTCTGTGGCACACATTTGGGCCAGGATCGTGGAAATGCACATAAAATAAACAGGACATTGTGGAGTCACTAGATGTTGTTGAACACTCTTCAAGTATGATTCCTTTAAGACATAAATAAGCCACAGAAAGATCCTTGCATGATGCCAGCTATGTGATTTTGGAAATCCTGTCCAGAGAGAAATCTAAAAATAAACTTGAACTTTTTTTTTTAGGCTTTTAACAAAAATATGGAACGCTTCGTATTTTTCATTTTTGTGTCATCCTTGGGCAGGGGTCATGCTAATAATCTTCTCTGCATCGTTCCAATTTTAGTATATGTGCTGAACTTGAACTTTAAGACTAGGAGCAAGGGAAAACCACGCCCCTATCTTTCAAGAATTTCACAATCATACTTCCCAAAGAAATAAGGAATTAAGGTCTTTTTACTTTAAATCTAGTCTCCATAAAATGTCTGGTCTTTTAGAATACAGTGTACCAGAAGAAGGAAAGGGGCGAGCAGGGGACACAGCGAGTGCCTGTAGCACATAAAGCTCTGAAATCCCAAAGGATGTAGCCCCATGGTCCTCCGGGATGCGGACATGGAGCTAAGGGGACAGGGGGGAGAGAGACTGCAGGACGCCCAGCAGAGGCCACTGCGCAGCACACAAGGTCCCATGGCGACAAAATACCGGCCTAATCTCATGGTTCAGAGTCAACTGTAAAACGTGGTTGCTCCCTATCTCAAAAGGGAGCTGGAGAACTGGGGGCACGACTGTCCACAAGAGCTCCTTAGGCCCGAAGCACCTGGAAAGCATTAACCCTGTCTGCAGGCTGCACTCTGGCCTCTTGCCCAAGCGGAAAGGAAGCGGGGTGCTTCCCCCTGAGGCCGCAGGTCCGCGCCCGACCTCAGGGTAGCCTTCCCGCCGCGCCAGAAATACTCACCTTTCCCACTGTGTTCGCTGGGTGCGCGCCTCTCCTGGCCACTGGTCCTGGGCGGGAGGAGTTGAAAGCGCCCGGCCGGTGCCCTCTCAGCCAGCGAGGGCAAGCAGGCGGCCAGCTGCGAGCCTCCTGTTTCCTGCAAGCTCACTCAAAGCGCTCCTCGGGTGCCGCCAACGCAGCTGCCAGGTTTAAGAACCATGCCAGCCAGTCTCCCCCAGCCCCAGCGAGGCTCGAAGGCGACAGACTGCGGACTGAGGTCTGCACGTTCAGCCGCAGTGGCCCTGCCTCAGCCCCGCCGCGCCGCAGCGGGAATGACGGAGCAGGTACCGACAAGGAAAAGGTTCAAGTGGTAGCCTTGGCCACGGAATCCGCCAGAAACCCCGTTTCTATTCACATGGCATTGTCAGTATACTCTTTCCAACAGTATTTCAGCAACAGAACAAACAAGCAAACGAATGCCATCCAGTAGGCACAAACTCCGTCTCAAATGTCAACCCTTAAAAGAACGCAGCAACCATCAACCCTATTACTCTTGACTGCTAGGCATTGCTGGGCATCAGACAAAGCACATAAACTCATTTAAGTGTGTTTCCCTCACGTTTTAATCGTGCACACCAACGTTCCCGCCACTCCATGGGCTCTTGCAAACCGAAGCTTACTGTCTGGGGGCTCCTTTGCAGCTCCTCATTGACCTGGACTGCTTCCAAAGCACAGGAGCTCTTGCAGAGCGACTGGATTTTACAACACGGGAAGAAATTAGTGGCTCTGTTTTGCAAAAGGAAAGAAAATCAAAACAAACTAGATCACTCCAAGCAGTGTTTTATGTATACCTAAATGGCTCACTGGAACGGAGTAGACACGCCCTGTGGCTTCCCTGGGGTCCCCCCACCTACCCTCCCTGCAACTAAATCCATAAGGGTTCTCTGGGTGCCCTGCTTGTGGCGCTGGCATTTACCCTGCAGGGAATGGTTCCCGTGGAAACTTGCGAAAGCCAGTTTTCCCTTCAGATATGCTGTTCCCCTGACAACTGCAACGTAGCATTACGTTTTCAAAGAAGACTGTCTTGTCAATGGACGCTTGCTTTAAGTCAGAGATGCAAAGAGATTCTCTTTAAATCACAAATTCAAAGAGATACTCTAGGGTAGTTGGGTAGGGATAGGAAGGGAGTGATATTTGTGAGTGTAAGTGGAGCATCGTGAAAGTGTATGTACACCACCTGCCCACCTGGACAAGATCAATCCCACTCAGCCAAGAGGGCTTGCATTGGGCTCAAGAATAAATCCTCTCATTTTCTAAAGCATATTTTCTTTTCTGCATTCTACTTATGATACTGTCTAAAAGTTCTTTACCTGAGTACTAACCAGATCATGAGAGGTCTAAGGAAAGCTTTAAAAACACATGTGAGGCAGGCCAGAGACCCCCTGCATATATTTGACTGCAGAGCAAGACATCTTGGAATTGTTCCAAATACAGCCTTGCACCATCAGGAGTATTTGGCTGCAAAATTTAAATTATGATTTCAGGTGAAAGAGTGAGTAGAAAAAAGAAGAGTGAGTGACTGACCATATTTATCACAAATGCAGATGCACCTGTCTACCATCTTGCTACTTGCTGGTGTGTTGTTGTTGTTGGGTGCCTTCTAATGGACTACAACTCCTAGCGGCCCTATAAACAACAGATCCGGACCTTGCCTGATCCTGCAACATTCTCACCATCCCTGTCATGCTGGAGGCCATTGTTACTGTTACTGTGTCAATATATCTTGTTGAGGGGCTTCCTCTCTTTCTCTGACTCTCCACTTTCCCAGTGTGATGTCTTTTTAAGGAGGTAAGGAAAAACAAGCTAATGAACTTGTATTTGAGGCATAACAATTTACATGCTTCACACTGATTTCTCCTCACCATAAATTATATATCCTTTACACTGTCAGCACCAGTAGCCAGGAAATTAAAAGACGTATTGCCATGGGAAAGTCTGCTGTTAGGGACCTCTCCAAAGTACTGAAGAGCAATGGTATCTCTCTGGAGACTAAGCTGTGCATGATACAGGCCATGGTCTTTGCTATCACTTGTTATGCATCAGAGAGTTGGACAATGACTGAGGATAGAAGGAGAATTGATGCCTTTGAGCTGTGGTGCTGGAGAAGAGTATTGAATGTACCCTGGGCTGCTATGAAAACAAACAGATTCATCCTGGAAATGGTTAAACCAGGTGGCTCCTTGGAGGCAAGGATTCTGAGGCTCTGTCTAACATACTTTGGACATGTTGTAAGGAGGGACTGCTCCTTGGAGAGGGACATCATGCTTGGGAGGGTGGAGGGACAGGGCAGGAGAGGAAGGCTCTCTATGAGATGGATTGATTCAGGGACTGCAGTAATCGGGATGGGCGAGTCGGAGACAATACGATTGGCACAGGTCAGAGAAGAGTTTAGGGCTGTTGTACAGTTTAGGGTCGCTATAAGTCGCAAGCGACTCGACGGCATATAACAACAACAACAACAACACATGTGTTACTAAACATTCAAAAACAATAGCAGATTTAAATAAATGAGACTTTTGCAGTCTGAAATTGATCTAACATGAATCAAGGTGCATTAATAATTAGTTCCAGGAAAACAAAAGTTGGAAAAGAAAACTGGTAGTTGGAAAATATGGTCTTGGTGATGAAATGAGGCTGGCGATCAAATGATAGAATTCTGTATAAGGAATGATTTATTCATTGCAGATAATTTTTTTAAATGCTTGATCAGTGACTATACACATGGACTTCACTTGATGGACTATAAAGGAATCAGATTGACTACATCTGTGGAAAAAGAAGTTGGAGAAAATCAATATCAGTCATCATAAAAAGATCAGGGAAGAGCTCATCAACTATTCATGTGCAAGTTATAAATTGAAGTTGAAGAAAATAATACTGAGATTGAAGACAATTAAAACAAGTTTACAAGAATCAAAATATAACCTTGAGTTTATCCCAACCGAATTTTTAGAGTCAAGTTGGATTCAGAAGAGGTTCTGGCACAGCGACTATCATTGTTGATGCCAGATGGATCTTGACAGAAAGCAGAGGATACCAGAAGATGTTCACTTGTGTTTTCTTGATTATACAAAGGTTTTTGACTGTGTAGATCATAACAAATGATGGCTAGAGTGGGAATCCAAGAACACTTAGTTGTGCTTATGCAAAACTTCTACATAGACCATGAGGCTATTGTCCAAAACAAAACAAGGGGATACTGTTGCTGTTGTTGTTATATGCCATTGAGTTGACTACAATTTATAACGACCCTGTGAACAATAGTTCTAAACCTTGCTCTGTCCTGAGCCAACCTCATGGTCTCTGACACACCTGACCCCATTGCCATAATCACTGTATTAATCCCTCATCCAGGGATCTTCCTCTCCTATGCTGACCCTCCACCCTTCCAAGCATGATGCCTTTCTCCAAGAACAATACGCCCAAAGCATGTAATACAGAGCCTTAAAATCCTTGCCTCTCAGGAGCAACCTGGTTTCACCCTCTCCAAGACATACCTGTTTGTTCTCTTGGTAATCCATAATATGTTCAACATTCTTCTCCAGCACCACAACTCAAAGGCATCAATTCTTCTTCTGTCATCCTTATTCATTGTCCAGCTCTCACATGCATAGCAAGCAATTGAGAACAGATGGCCTGGATCAGACACACCTTAGTCTCTAGTCTGACATTATTGGTCTTTCAGCATTCTGGAAAGGTTCCTGACAGCAGGTTTGCCTAATGTAACTCCTGTTTTGACTTCCTGACTGCTGATGCCAAGGTTACTGATTTTGGATCCAAGCAATATGAAATGGTTAACAACTTCAATCTTTCCTCCATCTATCATATTCCCTGAAAAGGTTCTGTGTTAGATATTCTTTTCGCTACAGTGACTCTGTGTATTCCTTCCATCTTATTTTTGTGCTTCCTGGATCATTCAAGGTTTTGCCCATAACATTTGTAAGTATTGTAACTCAAGGCTTGACTTTATTCTTCTGTTTCTTCAGCTTGGTGAATGCCAAGCAAGTTCTCCCCTTTTGATTTTCTGACCTCATCTTTTTGCACATTTTATTATAAAAACTTTGCTTTGTCTTCTCAACTTCTCAAGCTGCTCTTTGAAATCTTCTGTTCAACTTTTTAGCTTCCTCATTTCTTCCCTTTATTTTGACTTCTTGGTGTTCTAGTACTATATGCAAAGTCTTTTCTGACATCCATTTTGACATCCATTTTTTTCTCTGTAAGGACCTTTTATTTTCTTCATGGTTAAATATCCTTGATATCATCCCATGGCTCACTTGGCCTTTGTTCATTAGTATTCAATGTCTCAGACCTGTTCTTAGATGGTCTTTAAATGCAGGTAGGATAGACTCAGATTAATATTTTTATTCTTGCGGATTTTTTTCTCTCTTTAGCTTCAATTTGAATGTGCATGTGAGTAGTTGGTGCTCTATTCCTCAGCTAGGACCTGGCCTACTTGTAGTTTTCACAGCTGATTTTGAGCCTCTAAAACAATCTTTTCCACTGATGTAATCAATCTGATACCTCTTCAGTTCATCAAGTGAAATCTAAGTGTATAGTAGCTGTTTGCTGGATTTTTGAAAACAAGGTATGTGTAATGAATAAATCATTGCACAAAATTCTACCAATTTTTCATATTTATTCAATCTTCACGTTGACCAAATCATTAGCAGAACTCTATGAAAAAGAATGTGGAAGCAAGATTTGAGGGAAACTCATTTAGAACCTATGTTAATGCAACCTGCTTGCCGATAGTGAAGACTTAAGTACTTACTGCAGAAGAGCAAATATTACAGTCTCCAATATGAATTATATCTCTACATCAAGAAAACAAACCTCATCACCATTGACCCAAAAGGCAACATCATTACGGATGGATAAAAGATGGAAGTTGTGAAATATTTAATTTTACTACGAACATGTTTCATTAGGGAAATTTGCTGTCAATGAAATAGTCAAAGCGCTGAAGAGCAAAGATATCAGTTTAAAGATTAAGGAGACCATCAATAAATGAATGGATAGAGAAGCTGTAGTATATTCACACAATAGAATACTACGCTGCATTGAAAAAACAAGGAACTCATGAAATATTATTTTAAAAGGGTGACCCTGGAGGACATTATGCTGAATGAAATATCTCAGTCACAAAAGGACAAATACTGCATGGTGCCACTGTTGTAAAACAAGACTGACATTGGAGTTGCGGGGAGACTGAGAAAGATAGGATAAATAATGTATACTGCATTGAAACAGATGAGGGAGAAAACTATTTAAGAGGGATATGTGATTGGGTATTATTGTCATGACAGGAGTTCAGAATGAAGGCTGCATAGTGGAGTGGACCTGGGGGGGAGGGATTGTAAAACAATGAAAGAATTTTTCTTTTACTTTTCAAAGAGAAGAGTGTACTGGGGAGGGGAGCAGGGAGAAAAGTGCAACAATGAATGAATGGAAATCCAAAGTCTCTGTACATTTTCATTGAAATTAATAATAAAAATTTTTTTAAAGGTTAAGGAGAGCAATGATGTTAGTCTGGAGACTAAGGTGCGCCTGATACAGGCCATGGTCTTTGCAATCACTTGCTATGTATCAGAGAGCTGGACAGTGATGAGGGAGGACAGAAGGAGAATTGATGCCTTTGAGCTGTGGTGCTGGAGAAGAGTATTGAATATACCATGGGCTGCTAAGAGAAGGAAAAGGTTCATCCGATAGAGGGTTAAACCAGGCTGCTCCTTGAAGGCAAGGATTCTGAAGCTTCATCTGACATACTTTGGACATGTTGCAAGGAGAGACCAGCCGTTGGAGAGGGACATCATGCTTGGGAGTGTGAAGGGACAGCACAGGAGAGGAAAGCCCTCTATGAGGTGGATTGATTAAGTGACTGGGGTAATGGGAGGAGGTGTGTCAGAGACAATAAGATTGGCACATGATAGGGCAGGGTTTAGGGCTATTGTACATACATTGCTATAAGTTGCAGGCACATAACAACAAGAAGTCTAAGCCATGGTGTTTTAAATTGCTTCCCGTAAATCTGAAAATTGGACAATGAATAATGATGACAGAAGATTCAATGCCTTTGAATTGTGTTATTAGCAAAGTGTACTGACTGCCAAAAGAATAAACAAACCTGCCTTGAAGCAAGTGTAAACAGTGTGCTCCTTAAAGGCAAGGAGAGTAAAACTTGGTCTTACTTTGGGCATGTTGTCAGGAAAAGCCAGTTCTTAGAAAGAGACATCATCATGGGAAAGGCCAGTGGGAGATCCTCAATGAGATGAACTGACACAAGTGACCACCACATGGGCTTGAGCAGGACAGAGATTAAGAAATTGGCATATGAAAGGGCAAGATTCAGATCTGTTGTTCTTAGGATCATTATGAGTCATAGTCTACTTGATGGCACCTAACAACAATAGAACAAGAAGTCACCATGCTGGGAAAGAGTGGAGGGCAGAGAAAGAGCAGAAGACTCTCAGCAAGAGGGACTGACACTGTGACTGTAGCCATGGCCTTGAGCATGACTCTGTGAGTCAAAGCCAACTTGATGACACTTAATAACAGCAGCAATGGAATAGACATCCATTTCGCTCTCCTAGTTATTCCACAATGAAGAAAATAAAAAGGAGTAAGCATATTATCTTGACTTCCAACAAAAAATTAACAGTGAATGCTATAGGAGGCAGAAGAGTAATACTAAAACAGTGCACCCATTACAAAAAAATCTCCTTAAGGATAGAATAAAAGGAATATGTTCAGGATATTGTTAGATAAACTTGTTGTTGTTATGTACCACCAAATCAGAATCAACATATAGCTGACCCTTCAGTGAGTTTTCAGAGGCAGTGAGTAGCATCTCCTGAGATCGCTCATTTTTCTCTCATGGAGCAATTGCTGGATTCGAACAGTGTTCCCTTGGGCTGGCAGTATAATTCTGTACCACTAAGCCATCAGAGCTCCCTAGATTAACTGGTAATATTATGATTTTCAAAACATTTCATTCTCTATCCCAGTTGGTTTTTTAATTGTATAACATTAAATTAATTATTTAAATTATATAAATTTGTGTAGGCTGTGTGTATAAGTAGTGACAATTTTAGGGGTGAAGTAGTGGAAGTTTGTAGTTCTACACAAGTTCTACACTTGTTTATATTTACTACAAAAAAATATTCCCAGTCAGAGTAGTTTGGTGAGGAGATTAAAAGAGTACACTGAGCCATCCAGACAGGCATTTACACTTTAATTTTGCTACTTCTTAGTCATAATTGTGTTCTCGTTTGAAAATGGAGAACATTTAAAAAAAAAAAAGAAAATGGAGAACATTTAACTCATAGGGTTGTTGAGAGAAGTAAATGTGAGAGTGCTGAATAATACCTGGCAGGAGATGGGGACGTAGAAGAATGTGTACTCTCCAGTTACTGTTCCAGTTGCTGTTCCGTGCTGCTGTGTTGGAACTGACTCACAACTGACCTTCCAGCAGGTCTTCAGGGACTGTAAATCCAAGGAGAGGAGATTGCCCATCTTTCTCCCACAGAGCCACTGGTGAATCTGAACCTTGTGCCTTGCGGTTGGCAGCACAAATCTTTACCATTAAGCCACCAGAGCTCCCTAGTTACTGAGTATAATGTCCTATGCTTCTATATGTCCGTTACAGTAAATTCCAAGTTTTAGGCTATTTGTTTTTTCTAGGATTTTAATTTTACATTAGTATTTTTGCCCCTTCAGTTGGACTGCATTCTTTTATAGGTATAATACTATTTGTATTTTCCTAGTTAGTTTTACTTAAATTCTTTACCACTCCTTTTTGCATTTCAGAACTTCCTTCTTCTGACTCATTCTTTTATTTAAAGTTCATCCTTAAGAAGAATCATAGTATGGAATTTTTTGTTACTGAATTCTCTTGTTTGATGAAATCTTATTCCCCCCTCCCAAATTGAAATGTAGTTTCAAGCTAAACATATAATTCTAGGTTGATTGTTATTTTCAATCAATCTTTTGAAGACATTATTATTCCATTATTTTCTGACTTCTATGATTGTAATTGACAAAATAACTGTCATCTAAGTTTCACAGTTTTCCATGCAATCAAATTTCCCCTATTTGTTTTAAGATATTCTCCTTGATTTATTATTTTATAATATAATTCTTGTGACTGTGAATTAATGGAATTAATTTCATTTTCTTGTTTGAGACTTCTGGCTTCCTAAATTAGAGAATTAGCACCAACATTAAAATTCTCATCCATTAACTCTTGGATTATGTCTCAACTTCGCTATCTTCTTTTCTTTTGGAATTCTAATTAGAAGTATGTGAGATACTATTTTGTTGTTGCTCAGATGGAAGAAGAATTAGTTTACTCTTTTGGACAGAAAAAAAGGTAGCGTGTACATCAGCCCATTTTGATGGCAAATTCTTTGGCCTTGGCCTTCTCCAGCTTGGCAGTGAGAACCACAGACCTGGGCCCCAGGACATAGCCTTCCCAGTGGCAGCGGATCCGCCATTTTAATTGGTCCTGATGGCTTCCACCCACTTCACCAAAGTGCCTTTGTCTTCCAGGTTCACCTGTGTGAAGGTGATGGTGGTACAGGTCTTTCCGGTGGATAAGGTGGCCCAGCCTGGCCTGGCCCTTGATGATGCAGTAGTGAACGTACGTCTTATGACACAAGGCTGGCAGGAAGACTACCAGCTCAATGAAGTCCACGTTGTGTGTGATCACCACCAGTTGGGCCTTCTTGTTTTCCACCAGGATAGTGACAGCATTCATGCCAGCACAGAGGACAGGGGCTGTCTTGGTGGGGGCGTCTCCTTTGCCAACAGCCTTCTTCTCAGTCCGAGCCAAGAGCCTCTACTGCTTCTTCTGCTTTGTCTTCTGTCTGTAGTATTTGTGCCATCTGACAGTCCAAGGCCTGGATGAACTGGTTAATGTTGAGAGGCACCTTGAGTAACTTGTAGAGGCCTGCCCTTTGTCACTGTAGTCGGATGTAGCAGGGCCCTTTGACAAAGCAGGTAAGGTCCTTTTTGGGTTTGACCTCCTGTCCAATGCCAAAGTTCTTAGGCCTTTTCTCAAACAGGGGATTCACCACCTTCTTGGCCTCTGACTTCTTGACCACAGTGGGTGTTGGGGCCACCTTCTTCCCCCTGGCTTTATTTTCCTTTGACATCTTGGGTGAATGAAGGATCTGTATGAGATATTATAGATGACTTTATGTAACAGCTATCTATGTAGTTTTACCTCATGTTAACTCTTTTCAGTATCTTTGCCTTTTTTGTATGCTGAATAATACTTAGGAGTGTTCTTCCAGTTTATAACTTTTCTTAAACAACGTCCTATCTGCTGTTTTACTGATTTAGTGAGGGGTTTGAAATTTTTATAATTATTATAGTTCTCATTTTTATAAGATTTATTTGGTTCTTTTTATTTTTATAATATTTATTATAAAATAATGTATAAATACAAAGAACCACATAAAACAAACCAATTGTGTAATTATTTTTAAAGTTATAAGAAAGTTATTACTTTTTCAATAATATTTTTGTATTTTAGGTAAATTTTACACAGTAAATTAACTTCCCCTCTAAGATTGTTACACAGATAACTCTATATTATTAATTCCATTTTTTACAATGTGTCAATCTTCTCATTATTTTAATTTTATTTGTTTTGTTTCCATTGATTTAGCTTCCCTACCTTTATATTTGCAATCACTTGTTATGCATCAGAGAGTTGGACAATGACTAGGGAGGATAGAAGGAGAATTGACTCCTTTGAGCTGTGGTGCTGGAGAAGAGTATTGAATGTACCATGGACTGCCAAGAAAATAAACAGATTCATCCTGGAGAGTGTTAAACCAAGCAACTCCTTGGAGGCAAGGATTCTGGGGCTTAGTCTGACATACTTTGGACATGTTATAAGGAGAGACAGGTCCTTGGAGAGGGACATCATGCTTGGTAGGGTAGAGGGACAGCACAGGAGGGGAAGACCCTCGATGAGGTGGATTGATTCAGTGACTGGGGTAATTGGGATGGGTGTGTCAGAGGCAATGCAATTGGCATAGGATAGAGCAGGGTTTAGGGCTGTTGTACAGAGGGTTGCTATGAGTCGCAAACGACTTGACGGCACATAACAACAACAACACCAATACCTTTATATTTTGGTAGATGATTTCATGATGTTTGGATAATACTGTTTTGTTTTGTAAGCCAGCCTATTATTGGAAGACAAGCAACCCACAGAGATAGCTTCAACATCATTTTTAAAGATTATTTTGGGGCTATCATCTTGAGGATTCTCTTTTGGTCCAGCAGGCCTGGTCATTATAAATAAAGTTTAATTTTGTTCCACATTTTTCCACTCTTCTCTTCAAGACCTTCCGTTATGTTCTTGATCAGAATGGTAGACCATGGTATCTGGGCCCCACCCATTTCTTCTAGACTCAGAGTTAAAGGGGTTGTAGTTCTTGTGTGTTTTTTAGGCCCCATGCATTGGTTTCTTCTTTGATCCTTTGGTTTCCATAATTCTAATTTTTTCTGTATGAGTTTGGGTAAACAGTTGTTAATAATCGTGAAATCTGAGAGTGAAAAAAACCTTTTCCAGTCATGCTAAGAAAACTTTTAATGTGGCCCATCCCATTTTCCACTCCTATTTCTTCTGAAAAAGGTAACAACTGTCCTTACATATTTATAGTTTAATCTCAAGTTAAAAGTTTTCACATAGCATTTAAAATTCCTAATCTATTGCATCTCCCTTCACTGTTTTAGATTTATCTGCAGGAAAAGAATATTTTTGTTGTTGTCCTTGTTCTGTGGAGTTTGTTATGACCTGGATTGTACATATATAGAGTGATGAAGGTGTTTTTCTGTCCTTGGTATTCCCTGGAGCTTGGCGTATGGGTCCAGACCATGAGGCTCAGATTTCAACTCTCTGGCACAGCATTAGGTGATGTCAAGATGTTCATTCGGAGGTGCGTAAGAATTAGTTATTCCTCTTTTGGGGGATGTTAAAAGTTATTTATAGGGTTTCACTGGTCAATATTTTTTTTATCTTTTAAGAAGTACCTCACCAGTTTCTATTTCCTAGTCTGCTTTAGTGTAGAAGTTCTGTTGGAACCTGTCCACCTTGGATGGTCCTGAGTACTTGAGATACCAGTCATGTAGCTTCCAGTATCATAGAACATGCAAGTCACCACAATACAACAAACTGTTGGATTAGTGATGATCTGAGAAAATAATCCAAGAAGCTAGACTATATGAAGCAGAATAAATTATCAGAAGAATGGACAAATCTGTCTTGAAAGAACGATAGCCACGATGTACTTTAGAAATGAGAATGGTGAGATTTCTTCTCATGAACTTTGAAAATGGGGCTAGGAACCCCCAGTCCTTGAAGGATGACATCATGCTTGGTACAGTAAAGTGTGCAGGAAAAAAGATAGAGACCCTCAATAAGGTGGCTGAAACAATGGTTGCAATAATTAGCGCAAGCAACACGGTGATAGTGAAGATGACATGAGATGGGACAGTTTTTTATTTTGTGTATAAGGTGACTATAAATCAAAACCAGGTCAATAACACCTGATAACTGCAACAGAGGTGGGTCCTGGTGCTCAGAGACTAATTTCTTTAGGTACCACAAAAATAGTGATACTCTCATACTATAGTTGTATGCTGCTTTTTGGGTACCCAGTGACATGTTTCATATAGGAAAATAGGATACATGTTTTATTTTCTCTGTTTACCACTTTTCAACCAATAATGAATTGATTCCTTAACATCCTTTGCAACTGACTTTTCATATCATTATGAGTACATTATGAATACATTTAAATATATTAAACAGGTTTTAATCCATTGCCATTAAGATAATTTTGAAGATCAAATCTACCCATCTTAGTACAGTTAGAATTATTTTGCATAAACCATATGCTTTCCTGTTATTTTCTGTGATATATTATGTGCTCATGATATTACATATATTCTGTCTCTTTAAATCTTCATTTAGTCTTCATTCTACTAATTAGTATATTTCATACTCATCGTAATTCTTTATATAGTTGTTTCCTAGCCATTTTTGTTGGCAGATGCTCTTTCTGTAGTAAATTTCTCAAGAAGTCTTTGTAGGAACAATATTTCTTCAATAGTAAGTGCATATTGAGAACAGATTTTGTCTTTTATAGTTGAAATTCACTTTTGCTGGATACAGAATACTTGGCTTACATTACATTTTCTTCAGTGTCTTAAATATGTTACTCTATTTCCACACAATAAGCACTGCAGTAAAAAAAATCTAATAACCTCATTATCTTTCTTTTGTAAGTGACTTAATTGACGTTTTCTAGATATCTAAAAATTTTGTATTATTACCTTTAAAGTTCAGTAATTTTTGTAGAGTATGTCTTGTGTTGGTTGTTTTGTTTCATATTCTCGAATATGTGGTATGCTCTTTAAGTTTATGAAGGGAATTTTGGGGTTTGTTGGAGATTGTGAGGATGGTACAGGAAAGGACAGTGTTCCGATCACTTGTTCACAGAGCTGCTAGGAGTTGTACTTGACTCGCTGGCACCTAACAACAACAACTATTTGGTTTAAAACTCCTTCTAATTACTCTGGAAGGAAGATGAGCAATCTCTTTCTGTCCAAATTATATGTTCTGAAAACACACTGGAATTACCTTCCAACTCTGAGTTGACTCTCACTAGATAGCAATGAATTGTGGTTAAGCTTATGATTTAAAATAAATACATACAGATATATATTTAATCTTAAGAAAGTTTTTTAAATTATAATTTTAAATATTTGTTCCATTTTCTGGCTCTGTTTTTATTCCTTTGTTGTAATTAAGTGCCATCTAGTTATTTCCAACTCATGTTGTTGTGGTTATGGGCCGTTGAGTTGCTTGTGTCTTATAGCAACCCTATATACAATAGCCCTGAAACCTGTTCTATCTTGTGCAAACTTAACTGTCTCTGACATACCTACCCTCATTATCCTAGTCGCTGAAATCAATTCATCTCATCTTCCTCTCTTGCACTATTTCTCTACCCTTCCAAGCATGACATCCCTCTCCAAGGACTGATCCCTCCTTGTAACATGTCCAAAGGAACTTCAGAATCCTTGCCTCCAATGAGTAGCCTGGTTTCACCCTCTCCAGGCACAGAAGGCACCCGTTTGTTCTCCTGGCAGTCCATGGTATATTCAATATACTCTTCTCCAGCCCCAAGCTCAAAGGCATCTAATTTTTTTCTATCATGCCTGGTCATTGTCCAGCTCATTGTCCTGGTCATTGTACACAGCAAGTAATTGAAAAGACTATGGCGTGGATCAGGCTCACCTTAGTCTCCAGAATGACATTGTTGCTCTTCAGTACTCTTGATAGGTCCTTGACAGCAGACTTTCCAATGCAATTTGTCTTTTGATTTCCTGGCTGCTGGTACCAAGAGTGGTGATTGTGGAGCCAAGCAAACTAAAGCTGTTAACACTCTCTATCACTTTACCATATATCATAACACTGCCAATTGGCCCAGTGGTGAGAATCTTTTGTTTTCTTAATGTTGAACTTCAATCCATATTTAATGCTGCAGTCCTTGACCTTCTGCAGTAAGTGCTTCAGGTCCTCCTTAGTTTCAGCAAGCAGGACTGTGTCATCTGCATAAAGCAGATTGTTGATGAGTCTTCCTCCAGTTCTGATGCCACATTCCTCCTCATAGAGCCCAGCCTCTCAGCTGATCTGTTCTGCATATAGATTGAAAAGGTCTAGAGATAGAATACATCCCTAATGTACACTCGTACTGATTTTGAGCCATGTAGTGTCTCCTTGCTCTGTTCTGATGACTGCCTCCTGGTCCAAGCATAGTTTTCACATAAGCACAATCAAGTGTTCTGGGATTCCCATGCTTCTCAGAGTCAGCCACAGTTTGTTGTAATCTACACAGTCAAATGTTTTTGCATAGTCAGTGAAACACAGATAGACATTCCTCTGATACGCTCCGCTTTCAGCCAAGATCCATCTAACATTAGGTATAATATCCCTAGTACCAAGAGCAACGATGTCTCTCTGGAGACTAAGGTTCGCCTGATACAGGCCATGGATTTTGCAATCACATGTTATGCATCAGAGAGTTGGACAATGACTAGGGAGGATAGAAGGAAAATTGATGCCTTTGAGCTGTGGTGTCAGAGTTTCTTCTGACATCCATTTTGGTCTTTTCTTCCTCTTCTGTCTTTGTAATGACCGTTTGCACTCTTCCTGGATGATACATTTGACATCCTCCCACAACTCATCTGGTCTTCGCTCATAGTGTTCAAGGCCTCAAACCTGTTCCTGAGATGATTCTGAAAT
>NW_006399784.1:18202263-18209396 GCF_000299155.1 Elephantulus edwardii
CAAGAACAAACTGGGAGGAGGGTAGAGAGAATAGTGCAACAATGAATGAGTGGAAGCCCAAAATCTCTGTAAATGTTTATGAAAATTAATAAAATATAAAAAAAAAAAAAGAAAACCTGGACAAAACAAATACAACACACACACACACAAAATACATTTATCATGAAGTATTATGCTTCGATTGGAGGCTATCCATACACATGCAAGGAAGACCTATTAATAAAACTGTTCTCAAGATATATATATATATATATACATCAATAGCTAAAACCGAAAATTAGTAACTTGGCCATCTGAATTGGTCCAAACATGCGGTAAAGATACATTAACAATAATTGGTGACTAGAATACAAAAGTTGGAAACAAGAGAGCTCTGACAGCCGAGTGGCAAGAAGCTGCACTGAAATCCCAGAGGTGTGTGGTTCAAATCCACCAAATGCTCTGCTGGAGAAGGAGGGACAATCTCCTCCTGTACCAGTCAGTTTTGATGTGATGGGGCATGCACACAAAAATAATAAAATAAATAAAGTTGCAAACAAGCCAGAAAAATTGTAATTGGAAATTATGTACTTGGGGACAGAAATGAAGCTGGAGATTACATGATTGAATTTTGTACATGCAATGATTTTTTTTCATCACAACTACCGTCTTTAAGAAGCACAGATAATGAGCACTCACAAGGACTTTACCTGATGTATAGGAATCAGACTGACTACATCTATGGAAAGAATCATTAGAGAAGTTCACCTTTAGCAGTCAAACCAGGCCAGGTGCTGACTGTGGAACAGACCATCAATTACTCATGTGAAAATTCTAATTGGAATTAAAGAAAATTAAAACAAGTCCACAAGAGCCAAAATATGACCTTGTGTCTATCCCAGCTGAATCTATCATCTCAAGATTAGGCTTGAGGCATTGAACACTAATGATCAAAGGCAAGATGAGTTGTGGGATGGCATCAAAGTTCATATCCATGAGCAAAGCAAAACATTGTTACAAAGACAGAGGAGGAAGAAAACACCACAATAGGTGTTGAAGAGACTGAAAAAAATAGTACTAGAGTGTTAAGAAGCCACGAACAGCAGAAATGAGAGATGCTAAAGGAAGAGATGAACAGACAATTTCCAAAGGAAGCTCACAAAGATAAAGATAACTATTGTAAGGCACAAAACTGGAGTTGGAGAATAAAAAGGGAAGAATTTGCTCGGCATTTCTCAAGTTGAAAGGACCAAAAATAAATTCAAGCCTCAAATGGCAATACTGAGAGATGCTATGGGAAAAGTCTTGAATGATCCAGGAAGCATCAAAAGAAGATAGAAGGAAAACAGAGTCACTGTACCAAAAAGAATTGATTGAGACTGAAATATTTCAGAAAGTAGCATATGATCAAGAGCCAATAGAGACAAGGGAAGAAATTCAACCTTCACTGAAGGTATTAGCAAAAAAACTAAGGTCCTAGGGATTGATGGGATATGAAATAACATGTTTCAACACGAGAAGTTTGCTGCAGAAGATTAAAGACTACAGCCTTCAATGTGTATTACATCTTAACATCAAGAAAATAAAAATACTTGTCACTGGGCCAATAGGCAACATCATGAAAGATAGATGAATAAAGGATTGAAATTGTCAGTGATTTCCTCTTATTTGGATCCACAATCAACATCCTTGGTATCAGGAGTCAGCAGATCAGGAGACAAATAAAAGGAGGCCTCGCCAAAGTTTTGGAGAGCAACGGTGTCAGTTTAAAGAGTAAGGTGCACCTGATTCAAACCATGATTTTTCTAATCACCTTCTATGCATCTGAGAGCTGGACAGTGAATAAAGATGACAGAAGAATCGATAACTTTAAAAAAAAAAGAATTGATAACTTTGAGTTGTGATGACAGAGACTAATGTTCTATGGCCTGCCAAAGGAACAAACATATATCTTTGAAAAGGTACAACTAGAATGCTTTTTGGAGGTAAGGATGGTGAAGCTTAGTCCCACATATTTCTGGCATGTTGTTGTTGTTAGATGCCATTGAGTTGAGTACAACCTATAGCAAACTCATTAACAACAGATCTGAACCCTGTCCTCTCCTGTGACAACCTTACAATCTCTGACATACATGTGCCCCTGTAGCAGTCACTGTGTCAATTCATCTGGCTGAGAGTCTTCCTAATTTTCACCATCCCTCCACCTTTCCAGGCATGACATCCCTTTCCATGGAATAGCCTCTCCTACTAACATGCCCAAAGAATCTGATAAGAAATTTTATCATCTTTGCCTCCTATGAGCACTTTGACTGAACCTTCTCCAAGACATTTATGTTTGTTCTTTTGGCAGTTTATGGGATATTCAGTACACTTCTTCAATACCACAACTCAAAGGCATCACTTATTCTTCTGTCATCCTTACTAATTGTCCAGTCTTCAGATGCATAACAAGTGAAAAGACCACAGCCTGAATCAGGTTCACTTGAGTCTTCAATCTGATAAAATTGCTCCTCATTAACTTGGAGAGGTCTATGACTATAGACTTTCGTAGTGCAATACATCTCCTGATCTGACTGTTGATACCAAGAGTGGTGAATGTGAATCCAGAATCCACAGAAAATTAAGAATCCCAAAACACTTAATTGTGCTCATGTAAAACCTATACTTGGATCAGGAAGCAGAACTCAGAGCAAGGAAATACTGCAGTGGTTCAAAATTGATAAAAAATTGCTTCAAGGATGCATCCTATCGCTATACCTTTGAATCTGTATGCAGAACAGATAATTCAGGAGACTGGGCTTTATGAGGAGGAGTGTGGCATCAGGATTGGAAGAAAACTCAACAACAACCTGCTTTATACAGATGGTACAACCTTGCTTGCCAAAACTGAGAACTTTGCTGTAGAAGGTTCCCAAAAGAAACAAGGGAATTTTGGGAAAGTGCCAGAAATGTGTTTGATCATGAGTATAGTGATAGTTACGTGATTCTATACATTTGCCAGTATTTATTTAATTATATAATTAGTGAATTTAATTGTGTATAACTTCTACCTCAGTAACACTGACAAAAATAATATACTTTTCATATTTTATCTATTATTTTAAGGTGTTCTATATTAAGAGTTTCTCTATATATCTTTTCCCAGACATAAAATAATAAAGCTTGTACTAGCAGAGCCTAATTTTTAATCTGTAGTATTAAAAACCCTTATACCTAGAACAAGAAGCTGTTGTCTGAACAGAGCAAGGGAACACTGCATGGTTTAAAGTCAGGGAAGTGTGAGTCAGGGTTGTATCCTTTCTCCATATCTATTCAGTATGTGTAATGGGCAAATCATTCATGAAGCTGGACTATATGAAGAGGAATGTAGCAACAGGATTGGAGGAAAACTCATCAACAGCCTGCACTATACAGATGGCATGATCCTGCTTGCTAAAAGTGAGAAGGATTTTTACTCACTAGAAGTGAGAAGCTCTTGCTACAGAATATCTTAGAATACCACCTTCAATATGGATTGTATCTCAACATCAAGAAAATAAAAATCCTCCCCACTCCCATGATAGAAAAATATCATGGTATGTGGAGAAAAGATTGAAGCTATCATTTATTTCATCTTACTTGGATCCACAATCAACACCTTTGATACCAGCAGTAAGGAGATTAGGAAATGCATTGCACTGGGCAATGCTGTCAGGAACCTCTCCAAATTATTGAGGAGCAATGATATCAGGTTGAAGACTAAGGTGCAACTGATTTAGGCCATGGTCTTTTCAATTACTTGCCAAGCATCTGAGCTGGATGATGAATAAGGATGACAGAAGAAGAATTGAAGCCTTTGAGCTGTGGTGTTGGAGAAGAGCACTGAATAATCCATGGACTGCCAAAAGAACAAACAGATATGTCTTGGGGAAAGGGCAACTACAACAGTCTTTGGAGACATTTCAGGGTGACAAAGCTCCATTTGAAATACTTGGAGCATGTTGCTAAGAGAGGCTAATCTTTGGAGAGGGACATCATTCTTGGAAAGCTAGACGGTCAACAAAAGAGAGGAAGACCCTCGGTAAGATGGCCTGACACAGTAACTGCAGGAATGGGTTCAAGTGTGTGAGACGATGAGGATGGTATCAGATAGTTCCAGGCTCCGATCTGTTGTTCATAGGGTTATGATGAGTTATACTCAACTCAGTGACACCTAAGAACAACAGCATTAAAAAAATAATAATTGCCGTCAAGTTGTAACTGACTCACAGTTAACCTGCCAGCAGGTTTCCAAGGTTGTAAATCACGTTAGAGGCGATTGGCCAACTTAATCCTGTGGAGCCACTGATGGATTTAAATTGTTGGAGGGGAGTCACAAAACTCACAAAATCATTGTGTAACCACTTGTTTATTTCTTATCTCCTTCCTACTGGGCTACAAAGTCCGTCTTGTCACCACTATTGCCCAGTAAGTGACGCACAGGGTCTTTCATGGCTATTATTGAATAAATGAACAGCCCTTCTCCCACAGCAACTTCAAACACTGGAAACTCTGAACACACTTCTTTTCTCTACCTCAACTCTGATTACTAAAACATCCTCTAAACTCTGATTGAAAGTTTACTTGTTAGAAACCTTTCATTTAGTCCCATTACAAGTGCTTGTCCTGGCGGCTGTCATTTGGCCTGGGAGCCCAGAATACACTCAGAGCGGCACCAGACGGGCTGGGGGAGGACACAGCAGCAGCCTGAGGGAGAAATGTGTCAGCTGAGGGGCTCTGACTGATCCGCTGGCTTCCTTCCAACACTAGCTTTCTTTTGTCATGAAAGAAAGACTGAGCTTCAGGTCTCTCTTCAAGGCTTAAATGTAAGATTTCCCTATTAAGGCACACATGATAACTCTAAACATTAAAAGAAAATTTATTAGTCAGAGCATAGTTTCATTTGTGATCAGGAGAGACATTAATAGAACTCTCCCTAAAAAAAAAATAAAAAAAAAAATAAAGGAGCACCATTTGTGCTGCAACTAACAGCTCTCTCAAAGAGGATCTGGGCCAGAAAGACACAGAAAACATTTGTCTAGGGAATTTATTAGACCTTCTATTCAGTTGCTCTTGCTTTCAGTTTCTTATCTATAAATGTCACCCAGGGCAGGACCAAGCTGCAGAATTCTAAATGTTAAAATCCTTCCTGATTTTCCAACAGGAAAATCACTTGAGAAAAAAAAAATAAAAAATTTTTGCCTTTGGTGGGGGTGTACAAATTTGTAAGCATATTTGTGGCTAAAACAGATATTTCTATCCTTAATTTCCTTGAAAATTTGGTGGCTACTCTAAAAAAAAAAGTGATACAATATAATGTACATTAGTTAATAGTTACCTAACATCCATGCCCTTTTCCCCTCCCCTGCTGTCCCTCTTTCAGAAAATAAAGATTTTTGATGGTTGGCCATGTGGCTGGGGTGGAAATGAACTTACCTTTACTGCCAGGTGGAGACCCTGGTTGCCATTGTTGTTAGGTGCCATTGAATTAAATATGACTCCTAGTAACTGTATGAATGATAGTTGGAAATCTTGTCCTATCTCGTGTCATCCTCACATTCTCCACCGTATTCAAGCCCATTAGTCATTATGTCAGCCCACTTCTTTGAGGCTCTTCAAACACATATGTACACTCATTACCTATTACTGCTCCTTCAATTTTCCAAACATGAAGTCCTCTGAATATGGTATATTCTTCCATTTATACTCTTTTAATAGTGTTTTGTAGTTTTGTTTGTATAGGTCTTATCTTTAGTTAGATATATTCCTAAGTATTTAATATTTTGGGTGACTATAATAAATAGGGTCGCTATCAGTCACCTGCGACTCGACGACACTTAACAACAACATAATAAATAGTATTGTCTTATTTTTCAAAGTTCTTTCTTTCACTATTAAGGAAGCAAAGTAATTTTTGTTTGTTGATTTTATACCCTGATGATTTGCTGTATCTTTCAGTTATTCATTGCCACTGAGTCAGAACCAAGCAAGGGAAAAGAGCATAGTTAAAAATCAAGAAAGATTGTGCTCCAGGAGTGTATCCTTTCTCCGTACTTATCCAATTTTTACACTGACCAAATCATTTGGGAAGCTAGTCTTTGTGAAGAAGAATGTGGCATCAGGATTGGTGGAGACTCAATGACACAACCTAGTTCTCTGAAAGGGAGGAGGAACTGAAGTGCTTACTGCAGAAGATCAAAGACTACAGCCTTCAATATAGATTACATCTCAACAACAATAAACAAAGATCCTTATCCTTGGGCCAAAAGACATTATCATGATAGATGGAGAAAGGATTGAAATTGTTAACTATATAATCTTACTTGGATCCATAAGCAACAGCCTTGGTACCAACAATCAAAAAAATAAAAAGACCCATCACAATGGGAAAATCTGCCAATTTTTTCATCTGAAAAAAGAACCTCTCCAAAGTTCTAAGGAGCAATGATGTCAGTTTAAAGAGTGTGGTGCACTGGACCCAAACCATGGTCCTTTCAATTACTGCTATACATTTGAAAGTTGGACCGTGAAGAAAGATAATGGAAGAATCAATGCCTTGGAGATGCAGTGGTAAAGAGTACTGAATATCCCATAGCCTGTCAAAAGAACAAATAAAAGAACTTAGAGAAAGACTAACCATGGTTCTCTTTAAAGGTAAGGATGTTGTGAAACTTCCTAACATACTTTGAGCATATTGTTAGGAGGGGTAAATCCCTGAGGAAAAAAGAAAGACATCATGTTTGGAAAGATGGCAAGTCAGCAAAAGAGAGAAGGGCTCTTGGCAAGAAAGATTGACACAATGACTAACAATGGGCTCACATGTATCAAATATAATGAGTATGGCTCAGGACAGAGCAGGGGACAGATCTGCTGTTTCTAATCCTGATAAATCCTATAATCTCTGTAAATTCCTAATCTCTATAAGTCATAGTTGACTCTATAGCATCTAACAACAACATATTTAAAAGGGTTTGGAATGTTTTATTCTCATTTGATTTTGGAAATTAAAAAAAAATTCCATTTTGATTTCTTCTATTACCAAGTGGATAGATCTTCCATCAATCTTGACCCCACATTTCTCCTCATAGAGCCCCGCCTCCCGGATAATCTGTTCTGCATACAGGTTGAAAAGGTAT
>NW_006399784.1:18209496-18210656 GCF_000299155.1 Elephantulus edwardii
AGTTGGTAGAAATCATCTATTTCTTCTTCTTTGGCTCTGGTTGTTGGTGCATATATCTGAATGATAGTGGTATTCACTGGACTTCCTTGTAAGCGTATGGATATAATCCTTTCACTCATGATGTTGTACTTCAAGATGGATCTAGAAATTACTTTTTTTTACTATGAAGGCAACCCCATTTTTCCTCATCTTTTCATCTCCAGAGTAATATATCTCAATCAATAGTGATTTTTAAAAATTTCTTCTGTTAACACTATTTTTTAATGTATTTTCTGTTTCTCTTATGTTTCTTCTAGTTTAATATTCACTTCTGATTTTGTCATGATTTCTCAGTGTATCTTGGATTTATTTTCTTTTGTCATGTCTTATGTACTATTCTGACAGTCTTTTTGTTAATTTTTAAATAGAACTTCATAGATGTGATCTACAAGGTTATAGATGTGATCAGTTCCATGTGTCTGATCTGGCATGCTTTCATCACCTACCAGATCATTATTCTGTTGTTTATTTTCTAAAAAGTCCATAAAAAGCTTTAATGGTGATTGATTTTATAAAGCACAATTTATGAGAATGATTGTATGAAACACAATGTGAATGAAGGATCATGTGAAATAAAATGTATATGAACTTTATATGCAAACCAAAGTAAAAATTAAAAGAATACTTTTTAAGTCCACATAAATAATATGAAATTTTACTTCAATCTTTTTCTGTCTCTTATCTTTATAGAATATATATCTTTTTGATAATTTAAGAGGGGAAAGATTGGCTTTCTTGTCTTCACAGATTTACCCCCTTCTCATGATATTAAACAAATATGGCAACTAGATTTCTTGACTCCCCCCGTTCTCCCACTTTTATCTGTATGATCTCTTTCTATTGTAACTGTTGCCCCAGGTCTACTTGACATTAACACCATGTCTAAGGTCTCTCATCACTGAGTAACCCCACTCTAGAAGGAAGCATGTTAGTTTTGAGAAATTACGGGGGGTAGACTTTACTGTCCCATTATTTCTTTTTTTTTAATTTAATAAGTGATAGTCTATGTTTATTATCTAATTTAAAGAAATAGAACATTTTTTAAATTTATTATTAATTTCAGTAAAAATTTACAGAGACTTTGGATTTCCATTCATTCATTATTGTACTTTTCTCCCCTC
>NW_006399784.1:18216281-18217712 GCF_000299155.1 Elephantulus edwardii
AGCAGAGTTTAGGACTATTGTACACAGAGTCGATATGAGTCGCAAGCGACTCGAAGGCACATAACAACAACAACATTACCAAGTAAGGAGCTTTATGATTTAGTGGATTAAAAGTTACACTGCTAACTCAAACGTGGGCACCTCCCTGATGATTCAATTCTACTAGTGACTCCAACAAATAAAGATGGAAAGTCTCTTCTTGTATGCTTTACAGTCTTTGAAAACTGGGTAAAGGGTCAATTATGAGTCAATTTCAACTCAGTGGCAATGAGTTGGAGGTTTTGTTTGTCTGTTTGTTTTAAATTGGCAAATAGTTTTTAAAGCAGAAGACGTCTTTAAAGTGTTAAGGAGCAAAGATATCTCTAAAAAGGAATTGTTATTGAACTTCCATGTGTTTGCTTTCTACCCATGGATCTTCCTGCTATTGGTTTTTAATTTTACAGCATTGTCAGGAGGAGCTGCTTTGTAATATCTTGACGACTTTAAATTTATTGAGAGATGCTTTGTGGCCTATGATACAGTCTATCCCAGAAAAAGTTGCATCACAATTATTTTTCTTTCACTTCCTCCATGACACATTTATTTGATTTTTTTGATATTCAATATGATATTCAAAACTGTTCCCCCCCCCAAAAAAAAAACCAAAAAAAAACAAAACTGTTCCCCAACCCCACAATTCCAAGACATTGATTCTGTGGAGATTATAAAGATTCTGTCACTATCACAGCTAAGAAAACAGTTCTTTTTTAAAAAATTGAGACTTTATTGTAAGTTTATAAAGAACTTGAGTTTCCATTCATTCATTGTTGCACATTTTTCTCCCTGTCTTCCCCCACCCCCAGTTCACATTTTTCTTTGGAAATAAAATTCTTTCATTGTTATACAGTAACCCCTCTCCAAGAACACTATGCCACTCTGATTATGAACTCTTGTCATACCAATAACACCTAATCACATATTCCTTTTATACAGGTCCCTCCCTCGTCTGTTTTAATACCGTGTACATTATTTATCCCCTCTTTTCTTCGTTTTCCCCAACTCTCATGTCAGTCCTGTTTTATAACAGTGGCACTATGCAGTATTTGTCTTTTAGTGACTGAGATATTTCACTCAGCATATTGTCCTCCATGGTCACCCATTTTGTACAATATTTCATGAGTTTTTTGTTTTTTAGTGTTGCATAATATTCCCTTGTGTGAATGTACCACAGCTTCTCTATCCATTCATTTGTTGATGGGCACTTGGGTTGTTTCCAACTCTTTGCTATTGTGAACAAAGCCACAATAAATATGGGCGTGCACACAAATATTTTTCAAGCTTTCACATGTGCAATTGTCAGATACCAAGTTAAATCCTGCCCAGTGTCCTGAAACTTAGTAATTCTTACGATCTGTCCTTCATAAACCTTTCCTATCTCTATGAAATAGAATT
>NW_006399784.1:18219827-18251868 GCF_000299155.1 Elephantulus edwardii
AATAACATGTTCAAAGTACATAAAATAATGTCTTTCCACTCCCCCTCTAAGGAGCATTCTAGCTGTAATTCTAAGACAGATTTATTTGTTCTTCTAGAAAGAATCCACATAATAATCTTCACCCATACCATACAATTCAAAGGAATCAATTCTTTAGTCTTCCTTTGTGGTGTCAAAAATTTATGATTCAAAATGTGTTTTCTAGTCATTGATTTACTGTGTGTATTTATTGTATTAAGTAGATAGGATTGGGGTGGGATACATGCCCCTTTCTACTAGAGGCTTATACAAGACAGCTCAGTGGTAGTTCTCTTTTTGGGGATGCTCACTTTCCAGCTACACTGCAATGCTGACAATCTACAGTGTTTACCAGTCTCTGCAACATGGACCTGCCTACCTACAGCCGTGTGAGGCATTCTTCTAATGGGTCTGAGTCCTTGCAAAACCTTCCAGCTAACCATAAAACACAAGAGACATAGGAGAGTAGGAGAACAGAAAAAAGGAAGAAACGTTGATGTCAGAAATAATGGAGTTATACAGTAGATCAACCATTTGGGACACTGTTGACTTCCTACTTCTTGTAACTGGTCTGTTACTAATTTTAGCAGATCAAATTATGAATGCATCCTTATGCATTGTCCAGCTTTCACACATACAAGAGGCAACACCAGCAACAGTATCAAAGTTCAATAGGGCAGCAAATAACAAATGCCGGCGAGTTTATAGAGAGATTAAAACGCTCATTAACTGCTAGTGAGAATGTAAAATGGTGCAGCCACTGTGGAAGGCAGTCTGGTCCTTTCTCAGAAAGTTGGAAATAGACATACCATTTGATGCTGCAATTTCACTACTGGGAATATACCCTAAAGAAACCTGAGGTGTGACAGCAAAAGACATAAGTATACCTATGTTTATTGCTGCATTATTCACAATAGAAAAGAGATGGAAGCAACTCAAGTGCCCATCAATAAATGAACGGATAAAAAAAAGTATGATGCATTGACACAATAGAATATTAGGCAGCATTGAAAAACAATGAACTTGTAAAACATTACACATTATGGGGGAGCATGGAAAACATAAAGTGGGCTGAAATATCTCAGTCACAAAAGGACAAATACTGCATAACAATGCTGTTATAAAATAGTACAGACATGTGGGGGTTGGGGAGAGAATGGGAAGGAGTAGATAGATAAACGCTGCAATAGAACAGATGAGGGGAAGAACTATACAAAAGGAACATATCATCAGGCTTTCTATGTATGATAACAATCTGGAGCAAGAGGTGCATTATGGGGTGGACTGTGAGAGTGAAGAAAATGTGCAACAATGAATAAAAAAATTTAAAAGAAGACAGTGAAAAATGTCATGGCTCAGGTCAGGTTTATTTTAGACCCCAGAGTGACATCTTTGTTATTTGTTCTCTAATGCTTTAAAGAAATCTTTTGCAACAGATTTGCCAGTGCAATACATCTTTTGGTTTCTTGACTACTGCTTCCATGGGTGCTGATTACGAATCTAAGCAAAAGGAAATCCTTAGTAACATGCATCTTTTCTCTGCTTATCATCATGTTTACTGGTTCAATTGTGGGGACTTTGGTTTTATTAAATCATTGCTAATTACTTAGTCTTTCCTACTCGAGAAAGAAGGTGTCCTTGAGGTATAGTGGCGATAGAATTCAGCTGTTAATCAGAAAAGGTCTGCAGTTTGGACTCACCAGCCACCCCAAAGGAGAAAGATGAGAGGTCTGAGTTCATCTATCATCTTCCCTGACGCAACCCTGAAAGCAGGAAAACGTTCGTGTTTATAATGGAACTATACTTCACCAGGCCTGGAATTCCTGCCACTTGTCCTGGACTGAATACAAAGAAACAGGGAGTGAAAACCCTCTTGAGATGATGGGAAGGTTGTGGGTTTGGAGACGCAGTTAGCTGTCCCACTTCATCAGCCAAAATCCTACCACCCTCAACTTAAAATCTCTTTTTCTGAGATTAAAGGGAATAGCTCCCTCCAGAGAAGTTGTGTAACATCAATGGCTCCTTAAAGGTTTTTTTTTTCCTTGGGGGAAAAAAAAAATCATGCTTGGAAAAGTGGAGGATCGGTGAAGAAGAGGAAGGTATTCAATGCGGCCGACTGACTCTAATAAAGAGTACAAGCATTGCATGTGGACACGGTGAGGACGGCACCGCTTTTCTTTCTGTTGTACACAAGGTTGTTAGGAATTGGAACTGATTCTATGGCACCCAGTACCAACAAACAATATTAGCGCTGAGCAGCTCTGATGATGCAGTGGTGAAGAGTGCAGCGGCTAACCCAAAGGGGGGGCAGGTCGAAATCACAGGTCACTCCATCCTCGAAAAATGTGGCAGTCTGCTTGTGTTAAGGGTACAGCCTTGGGGTACTTCTCCATCCTACAGCTTTGCCATAAGATCACGATGAGCAGGATTGCACTTGATGTCACACAACAACAACAAAAACAACAACAGCAGCAGCAGCAGAGACAAGTGGCTGTCTTCCAAGTGTCTTGACATAGGCAAGAAATCTGTTTGCATCTGTGTGTTGAATTATCTCAATCGATGTTCCACCAATTCCTTGATCCATGTTTACGCCAATGCCTTTAGTGAAGCTTGAACTTCTTCCTTCAGTGTTGGTGGTTCTTGATCATAAGCCACCTCCTGAAACAGTGGAATATTGGCCAATTATTTTTGTCATCTTCTTTTGGAAAGACATTTCACCAACGAAAACATTCAGATAGCCCATGCACATGAAGATCATTAGGTATTGTGTCATTGAGCAGGAACGGACCATAGCTAACTCTCCAGTCGGTTTCCAGAGGCTGTAAATTACAAGAGAGATCGGCCTTCTTTCTCCCAAAGGGGCTGCTGGCGAATTCGAACTGCATGTCTTTGGGTTGGCAGCACAATTCCTTATCCATGAGGCCACCAGAACTCCCTATCAGTCCATGTTCGTTTAATGCTTCCTGCATCATTCCATGTTTTGCCTCTAGGATCTTTCTCCTGAGTGTGTTCTTCCCTCTTTGTTTCCTAACTCTCGGATTTTGCATATTTCACCTTGCTTTCTCGACCCTTCTTTTGAAATCTTCTGTTCAGCTGTTACTTCATGAAGAAGGGAAAACCTGAGCAAAAATCCCTTTGTTCTATTATATGAGGCCTCCATGAAGCTGACCTGACTTACTGGCAAGTCTTAGCTACAATACTCACTCACTTACTCATTGCATTAAGTCAGAACTGATTCTTGCCTGAGCCTCCAGAGGGCTTTTGGAGGCTGTAAATTGCATGGGAGGAGATTACCAGGGGCTCCATATTTTCATCCTGACAAAAGCACAATGGAATCCATGGCATAGCAAGCTTTCAATAGATCCTTTCAGGAAGAAGAAAAATATTTAGTACTGTTTCTCCACATTGTTACAGGATCAGAACTGACTCATATCTGACCCCTGGGTGGAACTTCAGAGGCAGTAAATCAAACAGGAAGATGCTGTCTGGTTTTTTTCGCACAGAGAAGGTGATGGATTTGAATCTCCAATCTTTGGGTTTCCAGCGCAATTCCCTATCCATTAGGCCATCAGAGCTCCCCGAAGTACTTAGTATTGAAGACTATCGTGCCATCATTGTTTCCATTTTATATGTTTAGATCTTTATTTCTCATAGACTGATACATTTCTATATTCCAAAACCAAAACCACTGCTGTCAAGTCAATTCCTACTCCCAGCTTCCTTTCAGGACACGGTTTTCTGGGCTGTAACCTTCAGGAAGCATATTGCCAGCCCTTTTCTCCCGTGGTTCAAACTGCCACCCTTTCAGCTAGCAGCTAAGTGTTTTAACCCTTGCACTGGAAAGGCTCTTTCCACATTTTCCTATGTTGTTGTAGTGTAGCATTGAGTCAGAACTGGCCCGTAGCTGAGTCTCTAGCAGGACTTCAGAGTCAGTCAATCACACGTGAAGAGATTGCCCACCTTTCTCCCTCTGAGCAGCTGGTAGATTCGAGCTGTGAATCTTTACGTTGACAGTGTGATTAATTATCACTGAGCTATCAGAACTCTTTACATTTTCTTCTTATTTCCCCAAAACATTTTGTGGCATTTCAACATTTCTTCACCAAAATTACATTAATAAGGTTATTCTTAGAACTTGTATTGGGTGTGTTCATGTCATGTGTGGCAGAAAAGAAAAAATTAAAATGTCCTTTTCCAAGGGCTTTACTCTAAATAAAGAGTCTCTTAGCTTCTGGGACTTAGCGGTGTCTTCAGTCAGTTTAGATAAACCTCCCAGACACAAATCGGAACCCAGGGGCTCGGCTTGGTGTTCATGCTCAGATAAGGGCAGCACATGCCCACAGCAGGAGAGAAGAGAAAACTCTAAGCCGCCCTGAGGGGAACGATAAAGATGCTCCTGTTAATGAGATCATCTGCTCTCTTCCCGCCAGCGCCAGCCTTTGTTGTTTCCGGGGACACTTGATCTGTCACGTTTCCGGTCAGTGATTCCTGGCCAGGGCTGGGTCTGGGACTGGTTTGCAGAGCAGAGGCCGCTGGACAACCGGATCCGGGGCCAGCCCATTGTAACCTGGGGCAACTTCCTCTTCTGGCTCTTGCTGTTCCACTAGAGATAACAAAACACAGAAAAAACCCCCAAAGCTACACAGTCGCCATCAAGTGAATTGCAACTCATGGCAGCCCCTGTGTGTCAGCAGAACTGTGCTCTGTGGGCCGTGAGTTGCTCCTGGTTTGGGAAGTAGGTCAGCAGGCTTGTCTCCTGAGGTACCTCCGGGTAGACTGGAAACTTTAACCTCCAAGGAGGGGACTCAATCTGATTAGAGACTAGCCCTCTACCCTCTTGCACCCTTATTCCTAAAATACTCTTGAAATATCTCCAACATGAAGCACTTGCTGTCCATTGATCTCTGTCCTGTGATTGCATTTAAAGGAGGGGGGAAATAGTCATAAAAGCAGAAATTAGCAAGCCATGAGGGGAACCACCTTTTCCCGGCCTTCCCTTCCTGCAGAGCTCTTCTAAACGGGATTTGGGGGACCTGCAGATTTTCAGACACACAGCAGTCCTTTATCTGATTTGGCAAGTGTGTGCCGAGTTGACCCCATGCTCTGCCTAACAGTCTCAGGAAGGTCCTGCGAACTGCCTGAGTGCCTAGCATGACTCAGGGCCAGTATTATAGCTCCCAATACAGCTGAAGGAAGGACAGGGACTGGTCCTCTTGGCTTGATTAAGCACTCACCTCGTCACCAAAAGTTTCATAGTTCATACCACCCAGCAACTCTGCAGGAAGTAGAATCTGGTGGTGTGCCTCTGTAACCATTGTTACAGCCACACGGAACAGTTCAGTTCTGTTGTGAGCTTGACTTGATTCAACAGCTGGAGTGCAGATGTCGGCTCAAGGGGACCTCAGGTGGGGTTACAATGACCAGAAACAAATAGATCTTTGTGGTCTTCCTTGGAGCCCTGGCTTACATTCTCCCTGGTTAGTCAGCACTGAATGCCTCTTCCTTTCTAGTGCAATCTGGGCAAGTGATTGATTCTCTCCCAACCTTCCTTTACTTCTGCCATGTCAAGATCCCTCCACCGTTCTCTGCACAGAGCTGCAGAGAGGCCTGTGGGCTTTGCTGTCCCTCTCCACCCCCATGAAGCGGGGACATGCTCAGGCTGCTGGTGCTCCACGCTCGGACTCCTTCCCTGTTTGTCTCTGAAATTCTCAGACGACAGGATTCAGCCAGATCTTAAAGTCTTAACATGGTTCTGGAAACACCCTATTGGCATTTCCCTTCTAATAGCATCTGATCCAAAGGGGTTCTCTCTGGGATTTATGTCATGATCATCTTCCCAGGCAACTTTTCCTTTTCATTTTCTCTCTTGGAAATCATGATAATGATGACACATTTAAGATCTCAGGATGAAAGCCCTTACAGGTGTCTACCGTCGGGACCAGGAGCTTTGTCTTATTTATATGGATGAAAGTGTATTAAGAAAATAGCATAGGATTATGCACATATTTGCAACGTGTGTGTGTGTGTGTGTGTGTGTGTGTGTGTGTGTGTGTATTGACTTGAGAAATGTTGAACATGCTTTCCCCAGTTGGTCTTCTAAAACCATGTCTTTGTACATTTCATACAAAATTTTGCTTTATCTTCTTAAGTCATCCTTCAAATATTTTGTTTTGTTCCCTTAATCCATTATTTCTTCCACTTGCTTTCGCTTCTCCCTATTCAAGAGCAAGTTTGTGACTCTCCTCTGGCATCATTTTGGTCTTTTCATTATTTTGTGTCTTTTTAATGGTCTTTTGCTTTCTTCATCCATGATGTTCTTGATGTCATCCCACAACTCTCATCTGGTCTTTAGTCCTTGATTTTCAATGTGTCAAATCTATTCATTAAACTACTTTTAAATTCAGGTTCTTTAGAGAGGCCATTGCAAAGATGGAGGAGGAAGAAAAGACCAAAATGGGTGTCAGAAGAAACTCTGAATATTGCACTGGAGCGTAGAGAAGCCAAAGCACAAGGAAGAAATCAAGACATTAAGGAGCTGAATAGGAGATTTCAAAAGGCTGCATGACAAGACAGAGTCAAGTATTATAATGAAATGTGCGAAGAGCTGGAGTCAGAAAATCAAAGGGGCCGGACTCACTCAGCAATTCTTGAGCTCAAGGAACTGAAGAGGAAATTCAAGCCTCAAGTTGCAATACTTAAGGATGTTTTGAGCAGAATATTGAGTGATCCTGCAAGTATTAAAAGCATTAAAAGAAGATGGAAAGAGTATACAGAGTCATTACACCAAAAGGAATTGGCAGACACAGAAGAATTTAATGAAACAACGTATGAGCAAGAGCCTATGGTGATGAAGGAAGAAGTTCAAGCTGCTTTGAAAGAATTGGCTAAGAATGAGGCCCTGGGAATTGATGGAATACCAATTGACATATTTCAATTAACAGATGCTGCTCTAGATGTGTTCACCAAGTTGTGCCAAGAAACCTGGAGAACGACCACTTGGCCAACTGACTGGAAGAGATCTATATTTGTTCTCATTCCAAAGAAAGATGATCCCACAGAGTGTGGAAATTATTGAACAATATCATAATATCACCTGTGAGCAAGATTCTACTGAAGATTATCCAAAAACGACTGGAACAGCACATCAACAGACAACTGCCAGAAGTCCAGGCTGGGTTTAGATGGGATTGTGGTACTAGGGATATTGTAGCTAATGTTAGATGGATCTTGGCTGAAAGCAAGGAGTACCAGAAGAATGTCTATCTTTGTTTCATTGATTATGAAACTGTGGCTAATTTGAGAAGAATGGTAATTCCAGAACACTTGAATCATCAACAATCTGCATTATGCAGACAACCCTGCTTGCTGAAACTGAGGGGGACCTGAGGCACTTGCTGTGGAAGGTCAGGGACTGCAATCTTCAGTATGGTTTGACACTCAATATCAAGAAAACAAAGATTCTTACCACTGGGCCAATTGGCAACATCATAATGGATGGTGAAGAGATTGAGATTGTTCACAGTTTTGGTTTGCTTGGCTCCACAGTCAACACTCTTGGCACCAGCAGCCAGGAAATGAAAAGACATATTGCAATGGGAAAGTCTGCGGTTAGAGACCTCTCTAAAGTACTGAAGTGCAATGATGTCAGTCTGGAGACTAAGGTGCACCTGATACATGCCATGGTCTTTGCAATCACCTGCTATCCATCAGAGAGCTGGACATTGACTAGAGATGATAGAAGGAGAATTGATGCCTTGGAGCTGTGGTGTTGGAGAAGAGTATTGAATATATCATGGACCGCTGAGAAAATGAACAGGTTTGTCCTGGAAAGGGTTAAACTGGGCTGCTCCTTGGAAGACAAGGATTCTGAAGCTTCATCTGACATACTTTGGTCATGTTGCAAGGAGGGACCAGTGCTTGAAGAGGGATGTTATGTTTGGGAGGATGGAGAGACAGCGCAGGAGAGGAAGACCCTGAAAGAGATGGATTGATTCAGGGACTAGGGTAATGGGGGTAGGTGTGTCAGAGATGGTGGGACTGGCACAGGATAGGGCAGAGTTTAACAATAACAACAACAACAACAACAACAACATGTTGAAACACTAGTTACAGAGTATGCATTTTGGTCTTTTCATGTCTGTGTTTATTTATGCATATATGCGCAGTATTACCTTTTTATTTTGCTTTGTTGTTAGATGCTGTTGAGTTGAGTATGACTCACAGTGACCCTATGACCAGCAGATCTGAAAACCCTGTCCTATCCTGTACCATCTTCACACTTCCTTACACATTAGAGTTCATTGTGGCAGTCACTGTGTCAAACTACTTGGTTGAGGGTCTTCCCCTCTTTTGCTGACCCGCTCCTTTTCCTAGCTTCATGTCCTCCTCCAAAGAATAACCCCTCTTAGCAATATATCTAAAGCATGTGAGGCAAAGCTTCATCTTCCTTACCTCCAAAGAGAACTCTGAATGCACCCTCTCCAAGACGTATTTGTTCTTTTGGCCATCCATGAGATGTTCAGTGCTCTTCTCCAATACTGTTCAAAGGCATCAATTCTTCTTCTGTCATCCTTATTTATTGTCCAGTTCTCAGATACAGAGCAAGTAACTGGAAAGACCATTACCTGAATCCCATCCACCTTGAAACTGACATCATTACTCATCAATAATTTGGAGAGGTCCCTAACTGCAGACTTTCCCAGTGCATGTACCAAGGGTGTTAATTATGATCCAAATAAGATGAAATTGTTGACAGTTTCAATCTGTTCTCTATGCATCATGATATGGGTCCAGTGGTGAGTATCTTTGTTTTCTTGATGCAATTCATATTCAGGCTGCATTTCTTGATCTTCCACAAGTACTTCAAGCTCTCCTCACTTACAGTAAGCAAGGCTGTGTCATCTGGATAACCCAGGTTATTGATGAGACTCCCTCTAACCCTGATGACACTTTCCTCTTCATAGACTCCACCCAATTGAATAATGTAATGTATACTCAGTATACAGACCACTGTTCCCTGCTTTGTTCGCACAACAGCCTCCTGTTCCAGGTATAGGTTTCATATGAGCACAGTCAAGTGCTCCAGGACTCCCATTTTTATTTTATTTTCTCACTGTTTAGGAGGCTAGACGTCCAGATTAAGGGAGCAGATTCTAAGGGAAGATCTTATCTTTGTCAGTTCTGGAAAAAGAGGTCTTTTAGCTTTTGCTTTTGACAGGTATTGTGGTGTCTTTTTACCCCCCCCATCTCTATTTTTCCGACTTGCTTGTTTAACTTCTTTTATATCTCAAAAGAGACTGAACCCAGGTACACACTGCACTAACCCTTCCTCATTAATATAACAAAGACAGCCTTTCCTAAGGGAGATAACAGTCATTGGCACAGAAGTTAGGACTTAAAACACATATTTTTGGGGGGGGTTACATAACTTGTTAATCTATAACACTCCACACTTTGGCCCCTATGTGCAATATTATTAAAAAGTAATGATAAGAAAGGAACTTTCAACTAGGAAAAACACTCATTATTCTCCCATTAATAAGAACCCCAAGTTGTATAATTATGTTGTCTATTTCAGTTTTTACCAATGCATACATTTATATGTTGGATTACAGAACACATGTTTGGTTTTTTTTCTGATATGGGAACTTCTGTTGGCAGCTGGTTGCTTCTTTTTATACACTCCCTCATGGCATATTGTTTATTCTGTATTTCTGTTCTAGCAATTACCACTTGGCACCACAATTGGTATGTTTATCAATCTCCCCTGTTCCCAGAGCGTCAAGAACAGGTTATATTTATCCTCTTGTTCATAGCATTCAGCACAGTGTGTCTGGTACATAGTTGGCACTTTGAGTGCCTATTGAACACGTGATTCCAAGTATGAAGTGGTCAGAGCAGACATTAGTCTAGCCTGAGATTTTACCTGTTCCGGGGCTTGTGAACACTGGACAAAATGCAGGCTCCTGAGATTCTTGACAGTTAGCACATCAGATTAGAGGGAAGATGCTGAAATTTGTGTGTGTGGGGGAAAGAACATCTAAGTTATCAGTAAAATGTAATCTATCAGAAAGGTGCAAGGTAGGTAAATGAAGGAACCAGAAGAAGTGAGCCCCAGGCCGATTGTGGTGAGGCTAGCCTTTTGTTAGAGGCTCTGGGTGCACTTGCTAAATCACTGACCTTGAAGACTGCAGACTGCCCATGAAGACTAGATAGAATTCAGACTCCCAGAGCATTCAACATCTATGCACCAAATAATAGACATTCCAAATGCATAGAACAGCTGTTAACAGAATTGAAGAAAGAAATAGCACCACGATAGTGGTAGGAGACTTTAACATACCACTCTCACCAAAGGACAAGTCAACTCAAAATAAACTTAACAACGATGCAGAAAACCTAAATCACACAGTCAGCCAACATCCTTGTGGATGTATTCTGAGCCCTGCACCCAAAATTCAATTAACTTTCTTCTCAAATGTACATGATACGTTCTCCAGAATTGATCACATATTAGAGCACAAAGCAAGCCCAGACCACAATGCCATAAAACTAGAAGTAAACCACAAGAGGATAAAGCTTATAAAGCCACCAGTGTGGAAGCGAAATAACAACCTGCTAGAATATGATTGGGTTATGAAAGAAATAATGAAATAAAAATTACTCAAAACAAAAAGAAGACACAAATAACTTGATTAAAGAATAGTAAGAGTGACATAACAATAAAACATGAGGAAATGAAATCTATAATATCATAATATTATGAAAAGCTATACTCTGATCAATTTGAAAGCTTAGAGGAAATTGACAAATTCTTTGAAACTCATGCCCTACTCAGATTGATACGATCAGATGTAGAACACTTAAACAGACCCATAACAAAAGAAGAAATTGAACAAATCATAAAAAGACTCCCCCACCAAAAAACAAAAAATCCTGGACCACATGGCTTCACAGCTGAATTCTACCAAACATTCAGAGAAGAGTTATTACCAATTCTACTTAAGTAATTTCAAAGAATAGAAAAAGAAGGAACACTTCCAAAGACATTCTATGAAGCAAGCATAATCCTAATACCAAAATCCAGCAAAGATATTAAAAAAAAGAAAACTACAGACCAATATCTCTCATGAATATAGATGCAAATATCCTTAACAAAATCCTAGTCAATAGAATTCAAAAGCACATTAACATACACACACACACACACACACACACCCCCCAAACATCAAGAACAAATGGAATTCAAAGAGGTATTCAAGGATGGTTCAACTTAAGAAAAATGATCAACATAATTCACCACATTAACAAAACAAATAACAAGAACCATATGATCCTAGCAGCTGATGCAGAAAAAGCATTTGAAAAAAATCCAACACCCCTTCCTGATTAAGACACTGAGCAAAATTGGGATAGAAGGAATTTCCACAACATAGTAAAAAGTGTATATACAAAACCAAGAGTTAATATCATTCTCAATGGAGAAAGAGTAAAAGCATTTTCTTTTTTTCGAACAGGGACTGGACAAGGATGCCCACTGTCACTACTTTCATTCAATATTATATTGGAAGTGCTTGCTAGGGCAATATGACAACAGAGGGAAATAAAAAGCATCCAGGTTGGCAAAGAGATGGTTAAACTGTCGCTATATGTAGATGATAGTGTACACAGAAAACCCCAAGGACTCAAAAAAAAAAACAAAAACCCAAACACCAAACCTATTATAGCTAGTAGACCAGTTTAGTTGGGTGGCAGGGTATAATATCAATAACCAAAAATCAGAGGGATTCCTCTACAGTAACAAAGGGAACTCAAAGGAGGAAACCAAGAAAGCAATACCATTTACGATAGCTAACCACAAATTGATATACTTGGGAGTGAAATTAACTAAAGACATAAAAGACCTATATATAAAACAACAACAACAAAACTACAGAGCATTTTTGCAAGACACAGTAAAAAACCTAAAGAAATGAACAAATGTTCCTTGTCCATGGATAGGAAGACTCAATATTGTGAAAATGACAATTTGACCAAAAGCAATCTACATGTTCAATGCAATCCCAATACAGATATCAGATTCATTTTTCAAGGAGATTGAAAGGGAAATTGTTAAGTTTGTTTGGAGAAGAAAGAGATCCTGAATAAACAAACACTTCTAAAAAACAAAAATGAAGTGGGAGGCACAGTACTCCCTGACCTCAAAACCTAAAAACCTGCTACACAGCAGTAATAACCAAAACAACCTGGTACTGGTACAATGACAGGTACATAGACCAATGGAACAGAAGTGAGAACCCAGAAATGGACCCAGCTATCTATGGTCATGATAAATGGAGAAGAGATTGAGGTTGTTAACAATTACAGCTTGCTCTGCTCCACAGTGAACACCAGCAGTCAGGAAATTAAAAGATAAATTGCAGTGGTAAAATCTGCTGTCAAGGACCTCTCCACAGTTCTGAAAAGCAACGATGCCAGTCAAGGGACTAAGGTATGCTTAATCCAAGCCATGATCTTCAAAATTACTTGCTATGTGTCAGAGAGCTGCACAACGACTAAGGATGACAGAATAAGAATTGATGCCTTCATATTGTGGTGTTGGAGAAGTGTCTTGAATATACATACCATGGACTGCTGAGAAAACAAACAGGCCTGTCTCAGAGAGGGTGAAACCAAGTCTCTCTTTGGAGGCAAGGGTTTTGAAGCTCCATCTCATTTACTTTGAGCATGTGGCCAGGAAAGACCAGTTCTTGGATAAGGACATCATGCTTGGAAGGATGGAGGGACATTGCAGGAGAGGAAGACCTGAGATAAGATGGTTTGGTACAGTAACTGGGGCAATGGGGGTTGGTGTGTTGGAATTAGTGAGACTGGCTTAGGACAGGGCAGGCTTCAGAGATGTTGTTCATAGGATTGCTATAGGTCGCAGGCAACTTGACAGCACATAACAACAGCAGTGAAAATTTATGGTCAACTTATATTCAATAAGGAAACAAAACATATCAAATGGGGAAATAACAACCTCTTCAACAAATGTTGTTGGCAAAACTGGACTGCTACCTGCAGAAAGCTGAAACAAGATTTACATCTCACACCATACACAAAAATCAACTCAACATGGATCAGAGACCTGGGAATAAAGCCCCAAACCATAAAGCTCATCAGAGACCCGCTGGGATCAAGCTTAGAAAGCCTCATCTATGGTATAAAGGGACTGCCAAGTACAGTCAGAAATGTGCAATTTGAAGATGATAAAAGTAACAAATGGGAACTTCTAAAGATTAAATCTGTGCTCCTCAAAAACTTTTTCTAACAGGGTGAAAAGAAAACCTAGTGATTGGAAGGAAACAAATATTTGGCAATACCATCTCAGATAAGGGTCTAATAATGAAAGTTTACATACTACTACTGGGCCTCTAGAAGAAAAAAAATCTGATAATCCAATTACGAATTGAGTAAGAGACATGGAAAAACTTTTAACAGAAGAGGACATTCAGATGGCCAACAGGCACATGAAGAAATGCTCCAAATCACTGATAATAAGAGAGACATAAATAAAAACTACAATGAGATACCATCTCATCCCAGTAGCAGTGGCAAAGTTTAGCAGGACAGCAAGTTATAAATGTAGGAGAGGATGTGGTGAAGTCTTATACATTGTTGGTGGGCTTGTAAAATGGTACAAACACTATGGAAGGCAGTTTGGCACGTCCTTTAAAAGCTGAACATAAAAATTCCATATTACCCAGCTATTCCACTGCTTGGAATGCACCCTGAGAAAATGAGAAGTGATATACAGAGACTTGTACACCAATGTTCACAGCAGCATTATCCACCACAGCACAAACATGGAAACAGCCCAAATGCCCAACCACAATGGAATGGATTGAGAAATTATGGTACATTTACACAATGGAATACTATACAGCACACAGGAGCAATGAATTTTTTCTAGAAAAATTAGGCAGAAGTAAATTACTTCTATAACCAGGAGATGATAAAATAGATGAATCAGACATTATAAGAATCAAATCCCTGTGCAAAACCTTCTCCAACAGAGGAAAAAGGGAAGCCACAGACTGGGAAAAAATATTTGGTAATGACATGTCAGATAAGGGACTTATATCTAGAATCTATAAAATATTTGAGCACCACAACAAAAGATAAGTAACTCAATTGAAACATGAGCACAAGATATGAACAGACATTTCACCAAAGAAGACATTCAGACATTTCAAACGCATGATGAAATGTTCAAAAGCCCTAGCTCTGAGAGAGATGCAAATCAAAACAACTATGAGATATCATCTCAGCCCAGAAAGAGTAGCAAAATTTAACAGAACAGCAAGCAACAAATGCTGGCTAGGTTGTATAGACACTGGAACCCTTATTCACTGTTGGTGGAAATGTAAAATGGTGCAGCCACTATGGAAGGCTGTATGGTGCTTTCTCAAAAAGTTACAAGTAGAAATACCATTTGACCCAGCAACCCCACTACTGGGAATATACACTAAAGAAACCATAACCACCACCCAAGCAGATACATGCACACTCATGTTAAATGTGGCTTTGTTCACAATAGCAAAGAGATGGAAACAACCCAAGTGCTCATCAACAAAGGGTTAGAGAAGCTGTGGTATATTCACACAATGGAATACTTTACTGCATTGAAAAACAACCAACCAATGAAATGTTATTCAAAATGGGTGACCATGGAGGACATTATGCTGAGTGAAATATCTCAGTCACAAAAGGACAAATATTGTATCTTGCCACTGTTGTAAAACAGGACTGACATTGGGCTTGAGGGGAGATTGAGAAGGAGGGGACAAATTACGTATACTGCATTGAAACAAATGAGGGAGATAACTGTTTAAAAGGGATGTATGATTAGGTATTATTGTCATGACAGGAGTCCAGAATGAAGGCTGCACAGTGGAGTGGACTTGAGGGGAGGGATTGTATAACAACGAAAGAATTTTTCTTTTACTTTTCAAAGAAAAGAGTGAATTGGAGGGAGGGGTGGACAGTGAGAAAAATGTAGCAATGAATGAATGGAAATCCAAAGTCTCTGTAAACTTTCATTAAAATTAATTAAAAAAAATTAAAAAAAAACCCAACACCAAAAAACTGAACTGGAAAAAACTCTAAAATTGTCATCAGAAAAACCAAAGTTGAAGAAATTAAAAGGTGAGGAGGATTATATGTCTTATCACTTCCTGACTTTCATAAGCTGTATTCAGGCTAAATCTTAGAACTTGTGGGATTTTGTCTTAATAAAGGATAATTCTGAGAGAGCTCTGGTGGCCTAGTGGCAAGAAGCTGCACTACAATACCAGAGGTATGCAGTTCAAATCCACCAGGTGCTCTGCTGGAGAAGGAGGGGCAATCTCCTCCTGTACCAGTCAGATTTGATTTGATGGTACACACAAACAAAAAAATAAAATAAAATATAAAATAAAATAATTCTATTTCTCAGAAAAAAAGAATTATTACATAATATGGAAGGGACTAGAGAGCATTATGCTGAGTGAACTACCTCAGTTTCATGAAGACAAATACTGTATAAGACCATTATTGTAGAATGAGTATGAGGCTCCAAGGAGGGGTGGGATGGGGGCTTAATCATAGGTTCACTCAATCTGATGAGTGGAGGTAAAGAAAAGGGGAAAGATCTGGTGTGAAAAAAAACAACATATACTATGTAAGTAAACCAGTACAAAACAAACAAACAAATAAAGCCAGGCAAACAACTATGTAGCAGTATCCAAAATGCATGCATAATCATTGTGATGAGATGTGAAATTAAATTATCCCCACAAATCCCAAAATTCAAGTGGACAAGCACAAAGTCTACATGGTAATCAATATCTGTGCATAAAGAAGAAAATGGCAACAGTGGTACATCTAACAAACCTTCAAAGTCAAGTCCCAAAATAGCCATTAAATATGCCCAGCAAATCAAGCCAGGACAGTTTGACAAAAGGAATGGAAATGGAAAGGGGTGTCTGACTCAATAGTGGGTGAATTTGAGAACTCCATGAGACAGTGCTGGTGGCTGAGTGCCTCAGCGCTGTGCTGCAATCCCAAAGGCACTTGGTTCTAATCTACCAGCTGCTTCATGTTTTCTTTTGATGACAATCTAATTTTTCTTTCCCTTATAAATCTTTTTGTTTTCCTTTTTCTTTAAACTGCTTTAACTAGAAGCTGTCTTGGTGTTGTTCTGTATCAATAGTAAATAGGTATAGGTACATTATGTTACTTTAATGTTTAAATTGTACTGGAAACTTTTTTTGAATGATAGTTTTTAGTTCTTTTCCTTGCGTAAATATTTCTTTCCTCCTCTTTTAAAAATAAAGCCAAGTAAAGATGACTCATAGCTGACCCTCTAATAGGTTTTTAGAGGCTACAAATCATGTGGGAAGAAATTGTTCACCTTTTCCCCTCGAAAGATGAGAAGAATAAGCAATCTCCTTCCAGGCTATTTGCCTTTGAAAACCCGCTGGAGGGTCAGCTCTGACTTAATGGCCCAGAACAAGAAGAACATGGTATGACTTAGAAAGGGCCAGATAAATCTATCCCCCAAACAGGGTGCTCAACCCTCCCTTCAGGACTGGGATCCACAACAAGAAGAAAGTGGTGGCAGAATCAAAGTAGAGCAGGACATGGGACACAGACAGAAAGGGAGAAGGTCTAGATAGAAGGGGAAGTGCGGAACCACGCCAGTAAACAAAACCCATAGAGCAAGGTGGTAATGTTTTTAACACTCCTTACACACACACACACACACACACACACACACACACTCAAAGCAAAGAGGGAGCTCTGTAAATATAGAAAAGCCACTCACCCTTTTCTACAAGTCAGGGGAAACCAGTTTTATTTAAAAGTGAGCAATATAGAAAGAAAATAAAATTCATAGAAAGTTCCTATATGAAAGAACAACAATCCTATACTAGAAGCCTAAAATAGAATTGCCCAGGGGAGAAAAAACACAGTAACAACTTTCTTTCAAAATGAATCATATAGCATTAAGGAAATGATACAAGACATCAAACAATGTAGGTAAGAATTAAACTCAGAAGTGAGGTGATAGAACACAGAAAAAAAAAATGATAAAAAAGGGAAATAATCCATTTCTGAAACAAAGCTAAAGTCGAAGAAGCAAATGAGTGAGTTAAAAATAAGAATAGTGCTTTCAGAGAAACATATGGTCAAAGGGAAAAAGTTTTTTTAAAAAATCAGTATGAAAGGAAGGAAGAAAGAGATGAAAAATATTTGAGAGAAAGTAACAAATACTGAAGACAAATAAAATGCAACACATTGTGTCCTAGTAGGTAGCTAGGATTTTAAAGCTCTATCTCATATACTTTGGACATGTGTCCAAGGAGAGACCAGTCCTTGGAGAAAGGCATCATGCTCGGAAGGACGGAGGGACAGTGCAGGAGAGGAAGATTCAGGACAAGATGGATTGCTACAGTAACAGGGGCTGTGGGGGTTAGGGTGTTGGAATTAATGAGACTGGCTCAGGACAGGGCAGGCTTCAGAGTTGCTGTACGTAGGGTCACTATGGGTCACAGGCGACTCAAGGGCACACAACAATAACAACAACACGGCAGGTAGTGTGTTGTGCTGCCATCTCAAAAGGTACAAGCCGTTCTGAGGGAGAAAGATGGATAACTTTCCCCACATAATTTACAACTTCTTGAAACCTGCTGGAAGGTCAGATATGAGTCATTCTGACTTGCTGTGATTTTTGTTTGTTTTTAAGGGTGGGGGAATATCTAATAGAGGTAAAGAATTAACAGCTATCATTTAAGAAAATGTTACTGATGAACACCCATGTTTATTGCAGCTTTGTTCACAATAGCAAGGAGTTGGAAACAACCTAAGTGCACATCAACAAACGAATGGCTAGAGAAGCTGTGGTATATTCACACAATGGAATACTATGCTGCATTGAAAAACAAGGAACTCATGCAATATTATTCAAAATGGGTGACCCTGGAGGACATTATGCTGAGTGAAGTATCTCAGTCACAAAAGGACAAACACTGCATGGTGCCACTGTTGTAGAATGGGACTGACCTTGGTGTTGGGAGGAGACTGAGAAGGATGGGTCAATAATGTATATTGCACGGAAACAGGAAAATTATTAGGGATTTTGTCATGACAGGAGTGTAGAGCAAAGGCTGTATAGTAGAGTGGACCTGGGGGAGGGATTGTAAAACAATGAAAGAATTTTTCTTTTACTTTTCCAAGAGGGTAGTGTACCAGGGGGAGGGTTAGGAGGGGAGAAAATTGCAACAATGAATGAATGGAAATCCAAAGTCTCTGTAAATTTTCAATGAAATTAATAATAAATTTTAAAAAGTTACTGAAATAAAAATTCTTTGAAGCTACATGTTGAAGTCACATAATCTGCCTATTGAATATTAACACAGAACAATTATCACCAAGACATGTTATAGTAAAATCAGTTTAAAGGAAAAGGGAAAAGGAAAATCCTCACAAAACTGAATTATTTGTAAGGGAAAGAAAAATTAGATTGTGTCAAAAGAAAATGCGACGCCATCTTTGTCACATATACCCCTTCATAAGTAAATTATCTGTGATACTCAAAGAAAATGGGAGTCAATTATTTTCTATACAGCAAAACAGGCTTTTAGGTATAAAAACAAGAACACAGAAAGCCTTCACTGCTGTGAAGTTTGTACCCTCCCACAGGGGGAAGATTTCCCATCCTCTTCCCTTCGAGCCACAGACGGATTTGAACCGCTGGAGCTGCCTGGCCTTTGGGTCAGGACTAGATCACCAGAGCCCTGTTAGATAGAAATGTTGTTGTTGTTATGTGCCGTCGAGTCGTTTCCGACTCATAGCGACCCCATGCACAACAGCCCTAAACCCTGCTCTATCCTGCGCCAAACGCACCGCCTCTGACACACCCATCCCGATTACCCCAGTCACCGAATCAATCCATCTCATAGAGGGTCTTCCCCTCCTGCGCTGTCCCTCCACCCTCCCAAGCATGATGTCCCTCTCCAAGGACCCGTCCCTCCTGGCAACATGTCCAAAGTATGTCAGACGAAGCCCCAGAATCCTTGCCTCCAAGGAGTAGCTTGGAAGCAGACCCATGTGAGAACTGAAAGAATATTGTCTCCATGAGCTCTTGCCAAGGATTCTACTAGAGAATAAGCCTCTGACAATTATGAAAGCTAAAATCATACTAAGATACATTAGAAAATAAAGCCACTTGCTGTTCGGTTTTTTAAAACGCGTATTTTCAATTATAATTTAAAATTTTACAACGCACATTGCTTTTCCCCAATCGTACATTCATGAGCGGTTTGTCCCATGACATCCGTTCCAATACTCAGTGTCTGAGCACCCAATCTTCCATATTGTTTTCCCTTCACTCATCTTAATAAGGGCTTGTTGTTGTTGTGTACCATCGGGTTGAAATCGACACGTAGTTGACCCTCTAGTGAATTATGAGAGGCAGTAATCATGTAAGAGGAGACTGCCCATCCTCCTGCAGATCAGCTGACAGACTTTTTAAAAATACAATTTCTTTTTTATTCACAGTTGTGGGTTTTATCAGGGGAAACAGATCGGAGGTAGAGAAGGATGTCAAAGGATATCCTACAATTAAAGTGCAGGTTCAATGAGTAACAATCCCAAATCTGAAGCTGGCAGATTTGAACCACATGCCTTTGAGACTGCAGCACAAATTCTTACCGATAGGCCACCAGAGCTCCCTTAATGGATTTTCTATTCGTCACCCTTTTCCACCTTGGTAATTATACTAGAATGATTCTGTATATGAATCATATAGAGTCTTTTCATAACAATGGCCTTATATAGTATCTGTCCTTTTGTTACTAGCTTTTTTATTTCTATAGTGATTCGGAGGATGTATTGTTTTAATTTGAAAGCAGGAGTGGCATCCCCTTCCTAAACAACATGCCTCTGGGAATTCTATGAACTTTGAGAATCCACAATAGTTGTAGAAACGCTTCTCAGGTCTTTTGTTCACAGGACCACAATGAGTTGTGCTCAACTTGACGACGACAATCAACAACAACAACAACAACAACAACATTGCTTTAATAGTTTTATTTAAAAACCAAACAGACCGACCAAACAAAACACCTACAAACATCAAAACTTGACTTAATAACCAATACTTAACCAAATAAGCCAAATGACTTTTCTCCCAACTCCATTTAAATAACCACCTCTGTTATACTTGATTGAATGGGAATCCCAGAACACTTGCTTGTGCTTATGTGAAGCCTATACTTGGAACCAGGAGGCTGTCATCAGAGCAGAGCAAGGAAACCCTGCATGGTTCAAAATGGGGACGGTTATATGCCAGGGATGTGTCCTATCTCCATACCTTTTCAATCTATACGCAGAACAGATTATCTGGGAGGCTGGGCTCTATGAGGAGAAATGTGGCATCAGGATTGAAAGAGGACTCATCAACAATGTGCCTTACGCAGATGACACAACCCTGCTTGCTGAAACTGAGTAGGACCTGAAGTGCTTGCTGCAAAAGGTCAAGGACTGTAGCCTTCAATACGGATTGAAGCTCAACACCAAGAAAACAAAGATTCTCATCGCTGGGTCAATTGGCAGCATCATGATAGGTGATGAAGAGATTGAGATAGTTAACAGCTTCAGTTTGCTTGGCTCTACAATCAACACTCTTGGTACTAGCAACCAGGAAATTAAAAGATCAATTGCATTGGAAAAGTCTGCTGTCAGAGACCTCTCCAACGTACTGAAGAGCAATGATGTCAGTCTGGAGACTACGGTACACCGGATACAGGCCATGATCTTTACAATTACTTGCTATGCGTCAGAGAGCTGAGCAAGTACTAGGGATGATAGAAGGAGAGTTGATGCCTTTGCGCTGTGGTGCTGGAGAAGAGTATTGAATACACTATGGACTGCTAGGGAACAAGCAGGTTTGTACTAGGGAGGGTGAAACCAGGGAAGGTCCTTGGGAGGGTGGAGAGACAGTGCAGGAGAGGAAGACCCTCTATGAGGTGGATTGATTCAGTGACTGGGGTAATGGGAGTAGGTGTATCAGACAGTGCGATTGGCACAGGATAGAGCAGGGTTTAGGGCTGTGGTACATAGGGTCGCTATGAGTCACAAACCACCACCACAACAACGACATACTCTATTGGCTGCAGCAGTCACTTGCGTGCTTAGGTTGTATGGGAAAGAATAAAGCCACGCCAAAGTCATGCTTTAAAATCCCCATAGGAACAAAATCTTTATCTTGAAAGTTGATAATTAAAACAACTAGATTAAAGTGTTCAAAATGATAAATAAAAAATAATTTTTAAAATATTGGAATTGAAATATCGTAATATTCCAGATCTCAGGGAAGATAGACTATGAGCATCGATAGACAAGCAGTGAGGAGACTCCCAAGGAAGGAACACAGCGCCACCTGGTGGCGCAGTGATACCATAACCACTGCGCTTCAATACCAAATCCACCGGCGGCTCTGCAGGAGGCTAGGCAGTCTCCCGGGTGCGCATGGGCGGGAGAGGACTGGGCTGGTTGTCCATATTGGGGATGCATTGATTCCAAATGAATCAGAGGAACGAACATCTTCGAAGGAAAGTGATAGAAAACTTTGTTGTGCCGAAACCCAAGTTATTTCACAAGTCTCAAATCCGGAGCATTGAATAACAGAGATGAAGTTAAATGATTGCCCAGGTGACTTCACTTTTACTCATGCATATATTGTAGTCAATTTTTGTTCTCTTGCTCTCTAATACATAAGGCAATTTGTTCCTGAAAACCTACTTCTTGCATTGTGTATGATAAAAAGGAAAATTAAAGAAATGTAATTTAAATCCTAAAAAGGAAAGAAAAAAAATTTCTGATTTTAATGACATTTTTTCATGATGAAACATGATGGTGGTGGTAACACTTACTGAGTCTTTTCCTACATAAAGATTGTTTAGTGCTCACTATAAAATTATTATCTCATTTCATCCCAACCACTATTTACCTTTATTTTTCATATGATCAAACTGAAGTTTAGAAAAACAATCTGCCCAAGGTCCTAAGCTAGTGAGTGAAACTAAAAAAACCTCAAACTCATTGCCATCCAGGAAGAAGTGACTCATAGTCGACCTTCCAGTAGGTTTTCAGAGCCAGTGAATTGCATAGGAGGAGATTGCTCTTCTATTCCTCAATATTCATTCTGAAGAGGTTGTGAAAGACACTTGTCATCATTAGGAAAAAACCTATAGGGGAGTTTATTATATTATCTTAAAAAATAAAGTCCAACCCACTGTCCTCAAGTTCATTCTGAATTGCAGAAATCCTGTAGGATGGAATAGAATTGTCCCGTAAGGTTTCTGAGGATGTAAAACTTTACTCAAGAGTGGGCTGCTTCATCATTCTCCCATAGAGCAGCTGGTGAACTGCTGACCTTCGAGTTAGCAGCCCAATGTTCAGCATACAGTCCATCAGGGCTCCTAATATTGCCTTAAGCACTGATCCACCAGACCATAATCTGACTTTGAATTTAACAATAACAACACAAATCTTCTTGTCGTGATTTCACATATCAAACTAACTTAAATCCAATCCATTGCTGGTGCATCTATTCTGACCCATAGCAGCACTGTTGGGAGGAACAGAACTGCCTCGTCAGGTTTCTAAGGTTGTAATCTTTATAGAAGGGGGCTCTGGTGGCTTAGAGGTAAGCAGCTGTGCTGCAATCACGAAGGAAGGCAGTTCAAATCCACCAGCTGCTCCTCAAAAGGACGAGGGACAATCTCCTGTCGATTAAACTGCCTCTGAAAGCCCACTGGAGGCTTAGCTGTGGGTTGGTTCTTACTCAACGATATTCAACAACATAAACAACAATCTTTGTGGCAGGGAGCTCTGGAGGAGCTGGACTGACAACCTAAAGGCATATGGTTTGAATCTGTCAGAAAGATGAGTCATCTCCTCCCTGGTCATTTAACAGCCTCTGAAAGTCCGCTGGAGGGTCAGTTCTGACTTGATGGCACACAGTCACAAAGATTTCTATGGAAGTGTCCTGTATCCTCTTGGAATTCATCTTGTTTCTGTTTTAAATGATGTGAATTTTAAAATAAATTAAGAAAAAGATTAGTAATTTGATTTTTAAATGTGAAATTTTGCATACAAAATAAAGCTGTTTTACTCTTATATATACATATAAAAGTGTTAGGCACACCCTTGTCTAGTCAAAGGACTTTTTTTCCCTTTTTTAATTTTAATGAACTTTTACAGAGATTTTGGATTTCCATTCATTCATTGTTGCACTTCTCCCCCTGCACCCCCCCCGCCCTTCCCCCCCCCCCCCCCGTTCGCTCCTCTCTTTGAAAAGTACACTCCACTATGCAACCTTCATTCTGGACTCTTGTCATAACCATTATCCAAACCACTTTTAAAACTCCAGAGCAAACAGCTTTTATCTTCTAAAAGAAAAGTAGGCTTTTTTTTTTTAATATGGAGAGGAAGTCCTAAACCCCAAATCATTGCTATCCATTAAACACCTGTTGTTACTGAGAAAATTCCAACTTCTAGTGACCTTACAAGACTGAGCAGAATGGCCCAATACGGTTTCCAAGGCTGTGATGTTTAAGAACGCTACCTGCCAATCCGCCTTCCTGGAAAAGACTGGTGAATTCAAACCACTGACCTTTGGGGTAATACACAAGCTCTTGAAAGCATTCTCATATCAGTGCTCACTGAATGTAGGGGACATATTGAAAAGTCTTTTGTGTTTTTTAGTAAGAATATCCAAACACAAGGCTTTGTAATAATTTGATCTGATTTTGCAATTGGTGGATTTTCCAGAAGAGGGCGCTCGTTCCCTAGGTTACTTAACAGAGCTGCCTGCTGGCAGGTGGAGGCTCAGAAGAGGCGTGATTCTCCAGAGGGATGGAGAACAAAGGGGTGTGTTATTGTTATTTTTTTTTTAAGCAAGAGAAACCCAGCATTTAATGCTGCCTTCTAAAATCTCCATAAACATCCTATGGCTTGGCCATAACTTGTCACAGACTGGAATTTGAATTATGAAAAAACAGACTTGCAGATTTGGAGGAAGGGATAAACAGGTGGGGCTCGAGAGATCTTCAGGGCCGTGAGGCGATTCTAAACGGTACTGTAACGGCGAACAGATGGCATGATGCATTTGTTAACCGGTATAGGAAACTACCAGACAAAGACTGAGCCTTAATGGAAGCTATGGCCTTTCGGTAATAACCATGCGTTAATATTTTGGCACGTCAACTGTAGCAAACATCCGCATTAATGCAAGATGTTCACAAAAGGGAAGACTGTATGTGTTTCGCCTGAGTTGTGCTTTCTCAGCAGAAGGTGCACGCAGGCCTTTTTGAATCCATCACCAATCTATTTTAGCGTGTGCAATCAAGATAAAGGTATAAATGCTAGGTTTTGGAAGGTAATCACTGAGCACTCCCTATTTCCCCAGAGAATACTCCATCTTTGTTTATTCTAGTTTTCTCCTGAAAGCACATCTCATCCACATGAATAGCTCTACTCAAATAGTGATGCTTTTTAAAAACTTAGAAGCATTTTTGTGACCTTTCCTAAAAACAGTAAACATCCTTCAGCAAACACGAAGACAGGAGTGTCTCAGAGCAAGGAGCCCAAAGCAAACAGGCAAAAGGAAAACCCAGCCCCTTTGTTTACTTACAGATCTTTAAGTTCCTAATATTGACATTAGCTTCTAGGTCTCCTGTGCATTTTCTTTTATACAGCAAACAACGCTGTGCTTTAATCTACCGAGGCAAGTAGGCTGCTTCAGAAAGATGCATAAACGGTTCCCCCTAAGGACAAAAGGAGAACGGAAAAAAAAACGCTGAAGTGCTGACAGGCGAGGAACCGGCTAGAAGTCTGTTTGCAAAATAAAACCTTTACATAAGTTATAGCGATGCCCTACTGAATCCAGGATCAAGAACTAGAACTGAGAGATGAACAATCACAAGATTACTGTGTTTGAGGAGGATTTGGCTACAGCCTCTCCTTGGGCTCTGTTTAAAAGTTTTAGTAACTTCACCAAGCCTTGGCAGAAAGTATTTTTTAGAAGCAATTATCTTAAAAGCTTTGAGCTTCTGAGAGTTTATCTATATGGATATCTCTTGGCCTAAGGGACCTTAAAGTATTGAATTAAGTGAAACTTCTCTTAAAAAGCAAGAACTTCCACATGTAAAAAAAGCCATTGAGGAAAGGCACAAGCTGGAACATATTTGCAAAAGGCCAGGTGTGCCCTGCTTGGTTGAGTGTTACTAAAATAGCTGAGGGTTGTTGCTTCTCGCAGCCCTTGTCTAGTGGTAAGGAGTTGTACTGCAAGCCCAAAGGCTAGAGGTTCAAATCTACCAGCTGCTCTACACAAGAAAGATGCACTATCTCCTCCTGTGTGATGGAGGGACAGCAATGAGTGGGTCGTGGCAATGAGTTGTTGATGTATCTAATAGGCATAGATTGGTCAGGTCAGGGGTCAGTGAGGGCTTGATAGAGGACTCAGGCATCCTGGCCTCCCCACTCAAGTACGATCCCCAGGAGAAGAGTTAGAACAAACAAATCCCCCCAGACACACTGCCATCTGACTCCCAGCAACCCTATGGGGAAGAAGTGCCCGCTAGGGTTTCCAAGACTAATATTCATGGAAGTAGGTCTTTCTCCCATGATCTGGTAGGGGGATTTGAACCACTGACATCTTGTGTTGTAAGCTGATCACTTAGCCACAGTTCCACAGGGCTCCCTGGAGAAGAATTAAGTGGCAGACAAATGGGAAAGTCTTGACAGTGTCCTGTGCTCGAGCAATCAACACTCATAATATCAGTAGACAAGAAGTCAAAAGACGTCTTGCAATGGTGAAATAAACTATCAGGTTCCTTGTCATGGTGCTCTATCAGGTTCCTTGTCATGGTGCTAAAGAGCAATGTTATCAGTTTAAAAACTAAGGTGCACCTGACCAAGACATAATATTTTCAATTGTTTCCTATGACTCTGAAAGTCGAATAATAAATAAAGATATTAGAAGAAGAATTGATGCCTTTGAATTGTGGTGTTGGTGAAGAGTACTGAATATCCAATGGACTGCCAAAAGAGCAAGGAAGTCTATTTTGGAGAAAGTACAACCAGAATGCTCTTAGAAGCAAGGATGGTGAAACTTTGTCTCACTAGCTTTGGGTACCTTGTCAAGAGGAACCAGTCCTTGGGAAGAGATATCATGCTGGAAAAGGTAAAAGATCAGTTAAAGAGAAGAAAACTTGCCAAAAAGATAGATTGACATAGTGACTACAACGAAGGGATTGAGCAAGACAGATGTCATAAGGATGGCACCTGATAGAGCAAGGTTCAGATCTGTTTTCATGGGGTCATTATGAGTCACAGTTGACTTGATGGCACCTAACAATGACACCGTGGGTTTGTGCTTTATTTTAATCAGATCCACAATCAACACCCATGGTAATAACGGTCAAGAAATAAAAAGATATGTTGCAGGAAATCTGTTGTTAAGGACTTCCACAAGGTGCTTAAAGCAATGATGTCATTTTAAGACCATGTTGTACTTGATTCAAGCCGTTGTACACTCAATTGTTTCTATGCATCTGAGAGTTGGACAATGAATAATGATGCTAAAAAAAATTGATATCTTTGAACTGTAATGTTGATGAACAGTATTGACTGACAATGGAACAAACATGTGTGCCTTGGAGCAAGTGCAACCAGGGTGCTTCTTAGAGGCTAGGAAACTTCATCTTAGAGATTTTGGACATGTTAGGAGAGGCCAGTCCTTGGGAAAAGACATCATACTGGGAAAGATACAATGTCAGTGAAAGAGAGGAAGACCTTCAGTGAGATGGATTATTAACATAACGGCTGTGACAATGGACTTGAGTATATAGCAAAGAGCATGATGAAGGCACAGGACAAGGCAAGATTTAGGTCTATTCACAGTGTTGCTATGAATCGTAGGTGATTCAACAACACCAAACAACAATAACCAAATAGGGTTATGAAACCACTCATCTGTCAGTTTGTTGTACTGCGTGGCTTTCATTTTGCTTTAAGACTGGATGCTGTGCCACTGGTATTCAAACACCAGCAGGGGCACCACAGTGGACATGTTCTAGTTCAACTTCCAGACTGAGGTTAGAAAGAAGGACCTGGTGATCCCACTTCTAAAAATACTGTCCAGTGAAACCCTTATGAATAGCAATGGAGTAAGACGGCCAACCTCCTCCCATGGAAATTCCAGCCATTGAAAACCCGCAGCAGCTATGATCTGGTTCTGACTCAATGACAATGAGTTTGAATTTGAATATTGTCTGATACAATCCTGAAAGACGAGCTCCCTATGTTGAAAGGTATTCAAACTACTACTGGGAAGAGCTGTCTCCTCAGAGTAGTTGTTGTTGTTATATGTCACCCAGTCAATTATGACTCATAGTGATCTATAAATAACAGGTCAGAACCTTGCCCCACCCTGTGCCATCTACATGATATATTTGAGTCCATTGTTATAGCCACTGAGTCCATTTATCTTGTTGAAGGTCTTCCTTCTTTCTCTGACTCTCCACCTTCCTCTGTATGATGTCTTTTTCCAAGGACTGGCCCCTCTTTACAACATGGTCAAAGAATGTGAGATAGAGCGTCACCGTCTGTGCCTCTAAGAAGCACCCTGATTGCACTTTCTCCAAGACAGACTTATTTGTTCTTTTGCCAGTCTATGAAATACTCTTTATTCTTTGCCAATATCACAATTCAAAAGCATTGATTCTTCTTCTATCATCTTTATTCATTGTCCAACTTTCAATGCATAGGAAGCAAATGAAAATACTTGGCTTGGATCAGGCACATTTTTTAGTCTTTAGGCCGACATCGTTGGACTTCAGTACTTTGGAGAGGTCCTCGACAGCAGATTTTCCCAACACGTCTTTCGATTTTTTTTTTTATAACTACTACTACCACCATGGGGTTGCATTCACAGTCAAAAAGATCATTTCTAGCTCTATCCTGAAATACAATGTTGTGAATGACACAGTACAATATCGATAGATATACAAGAAAGATCTGTTAATACCACTATCATTCAAATACACATAACCACAGCCAAAGAAGAAATAGACAATTTCTGCCAACTTTTGCAATCTGAAATAGATCAAACATACATTCATTAATAAAAATTGGTGACTAAAATGCAAAAGTTGGGAACAAGGAAGAAGGATCAATAACTGAAAAATATGAACTGGGTTACAGAAATGAAGCTGGAGACAGAATGATAGAATTTTGTACAATGATTTATTCATTGCAAATACCTTTTATAATAAGATAAGTGGTGACTATACACGTGGACATCACCTGACAGTCTACACAGAAATCCTATTGATTACGTCTGTAGAGAGAATCATTGGAGAAGCTCACGATCAGCTGTGAAAATTAGGCCAGGTGCTGACTGTGGAATAGATCACCAACTACTCATGTGCAAATTAAAACTGAAGCTAAAGAAAATTCAAACAAATTCAAAATTTAACTGTGGCTCTATCCAATCTGAATTAAAAATCATTACAAGAAGAGGTTTGAAGACTTGAACACTAATGAATGAAGCCAGATGAGAGGTGGGAGGATATCAAGAATATTATCCATGAAGAATGTAAAAAGCCATTACAAAGACAGAAGAGGAGAAAAGGCTGAACTGGATGTCAGAAGAGACTCTGACTATTGCACTAGAGTGTAGAGAAGCCAAAGAAAAGGGAAGAAATAAAAAAGTCAAGGAGCCAGACAAAAGATTTCAAAGGGCAGCTCTGGTAGACAATGCAAAGTATTAAATGTGGGAGGAGTTGGAGTCATAAAAGCAAAAGGGACAGACTTGCTTGGCATATATCAAGTTGAAGGAACAGAAGAACAAATTTAAGCCTTGAGTCGCAATGCTTAAAGATGCTACGCACAGAATATTGACTGTTCCAGGAAGCATCAAACGAAGATGGAAGGAGAACAGAGTCATTGTGCCAAAAGAATTGCTTGACAGAAGAATTTCATGAAACAACATATGATCAAGAGGATGGAAGAAGTTCAAGCTGTTCTGAGGAACTGGCAAAAAAAAAAAAACAACCCCAAACAATCAAAAAACAACCACAACAAAACCAAAAAACCAAAACAAACAAAAACAGTGCCCCAGAAATTGATGGAAAACTAATCAAGATAGTTCAATAAACAGATGCATCCCTGGACATGCTTACCAGGTTGTGTCAAGAAATCTGGAGGACAACCTCCTGGCCAACTGACTTGAAGTGATCCATTTTAAAAACCATTTCAAAAAGGTGATCCGACAGCGTGTGAAAACTATTGAAGAATATCATTAATGTCAAACACACAAGCAAAATCCTGCTAATGATTTTTCAAAAATGATTGCAACAGTACATTGACAGAGGACTGCCAGAAATATAAACTAGGTTTCAAGAGGCCATGGCACTTAGGGACATTATTGCCAATGTCAGATGGATCTTGGCTGAAAGCAAAGAGTACCAGAAGAATGTTTAGCTGTATTTTATTGACTATGCAAGGCATTTGACTGTGTGTATCACAACAAATTTTGTCTAACATTGAGAAGAATGTTACAGAACTCTTGATTGTACTCACGCAAAACCTACACATAGACAAGGAAGTAGTCAAGGCAACACTGCATGGTTCAAAGTCAGGAAAGTAGTGCATCAGGGATGCATCCTGTCTTCATATCTTTTCAATCTATATGTTAAACAGATCATGTGGGAAGCAGGACTTTATGAGGAGGAATGTGGCATCAAGATTGGAGGAAGACTCATAAACAAAATTGTGTTATAGAGTGTCATATAAAAAGTTTACAGAATCTTACAGGGTCTCCACAAGAAAAAGACTAGTAATGCAATTACAAAATGGACAAAAGACAAGGAAAGACTTTCACAGAGGAAGATACTCAGACAGCCAAAAGACACATGAAGAAATGCTCAAAATCACTGAAATAACCACAGTGAGATACCACCTTACTCCAGTATCAGTGGCAAAGTTTAACAGGAGAGCAAATAATAAATGTTGAAGAGAATGTGGAGAGATTGGAACTCTTTTTTTCTTTTTCTTTTTAAATTTATTATTAATTTCAGTGAAAATGTACAGACACTTTGGATTTCCATTCATTCATTGTTGCACTTTTCTTTCCTCCCAACCCTGCCCCCCGCCCCAGTACAATATCCTCTTGGAAAAGTAAAAGAAAAATTCTTTCATTGTTTTACAATCCCTCCCTCAGGCCCACTTCAATATGCAGCCTGCTTTCTGGACTCCTGTCATGACAAAATAGCTAAACACATATCCCTTTTAAACAGTTTTCTCCCTCATCTGTTCCAATGCAATATACATTATTAAACCCATCTATCTCAGTCTCCCCCAACCCTGATGTCAGTCCTGTTTTACAACAGTGCAGTATTTGTCCTTTTGTGACTGAGATACTTCACTCAGCATAATGTCCTCTAGGGTCACCCATTTTGAATAATAATGCATTAGTTCCTTGTTTTTCAATGCAGCGTAGTATTCCATTGTGGGAATATACCATGGATTCTCTATCTATTTGTTTGTTGATGGGCACTTAGGTTCTTTCCAACTCCTTACTATTGTGAAAAAAGCCATGATAAACATGGGTGTGCATGTATCTGCATGGATGCCAGTTATGGTCTCTTTGGGGTATATTCCCAGTAGTAGAATTGCTGGGTCAAATGGTATCTCTATTTGCAACTTTTTGAGAAAGTGCCATGCCACCTTCCACAGTGGTTGCACCATTTTACATTTCCACCAACAGTGAATAAGGGTTCCATTTTTCCACAATTTTGCCAGCTTGTTGTTCTGTTAAATTTTGCTATTCTGACTGGGGTGAGATGATATCTCATGGTTGTTTTGATTTGCATCTCTCTTTGTTGTTATTATGTGCTGTCGAGTTGCTTGTGACTCATAGCCACTCTATGTACAACTGCCCTAAACCCTGCTCTATCCTGTGCCAATCACACTGTCTCTGACACTCCCATCCTGATTACCCTAGTCACGGAATCAATCCAACTCATAGAGGATCTTCCCCTCCTGCACTGTCCCTCCACCCTCCCAAGCATGATGTCCCTCTCCAAGGACTTGTCCCTCCTTACAATATGTCCAAAGTATGTCAGACGAAGCCCCAGAATCCTTGCCTCCAAAGAGCAGCCTGGTTTAACCCTCTCCAGGATGAATCTGTTTTCTTGGCAGTACATGGTACTGCAGAACTCTTCTCCAGAACCACAGCTCAAAGGCATCAATTCTCCTTCTATCCTTCCCAGTCATTGTCCAACTCTCTGATGCATAACAAGTGATTGCAAAGACCATAGCCTGTATCAGTTGCACCTTAGTCTCCAAAGTGACACCATTCCTCTTCAGTACTTTAGAGAGGTCCCTAACAGCAGACTTTCCCAGCGCAATATGTTTTTTATTTCCTGGCTACTGGTGCCAAGAGTTTTGACCATGGAGCCAAGCAGACTAAAGTTGTTAAGAATCTCAGTTTCTTCACCATCCATCCTGATGCTGCCAATTGGTCCAGTGGTGAAGATCTTTGTCTTCTTGACATTGAACCTCAATCCATATTGAAGGCTGCAGTGCTTGACCCTCTGCAGCAAGCGCTTCATGTCCTCCTCAGTTTCAGCAAGCAGGGTTGTGTCATCTGCATAACACAGATTGTTAATAGACCTTCCACCAATCCTGACACCACACTTCTCCTTGTAGAACCTAGCCTCCCGAATAATCTGTTCTGCATACAGGACGAAAAGGTATGGAGATAGGACACATCCTGGTGTGCACTTTTCCCAGTTTTGAACCATGCAGTGTTTCCCTGCTCTGTTCTGAGGACTGCCTCTTGGTCCAAGTATAGGTTTCACATTAGAACGATCAAGTGTTCTGGGATTCCCATCCTTCTCAGAGTCAGCCACAGTTTGTTATGATC
>NW_006399784.1:18253386-18255786 GCF_000299155.1 Elephantulus edwardii
CATTGATTATTATCAATGCATCTTGATTGCATGTTCAATCGATCTCTGACTGTAAAAGTTGGCAGAAATCTTCTATTTCCTCTTCTTTGGCTCTGGTTGTTGGTGCATATATCTGAATGATAGTGGTATTCACTGGACTTCCTTGTAAACATATGGATATTATTCTGTCACAATGTTGTACTTCAAGATGGATCTAGAAATTACTTTTTTAACTATGAAAACAACCGTTTTTTTCTCTCCTTTTCATCTCCAGAGTAATATATCATATGATCATCTGACTCAAAATGGCCCATGCCAGTCCACCTCATCTCACCAATGCCTAGTATGTCAATATTAATGTGTTACATTTCTTTCTTAACAATATCTAATTTTCCTACAGACATGGTTCTCACATTCCATGTTCCAATCACTAGTGTCTGCTTACAGCTGTTCCTCCTCCTTTGTATTTCCATACTTGAAAGTTCTTCCTCAGTTGCCCTCTCTGTTAGTCCGCGTGTGTTCTGTTGTATATAGGGTTTTCAGAGCTAGGAATTTTGAACATTTCATGTGCTTGTTAGCCATCTGAATGTCTTCTTTGTTGAAGTGTCTGTCCATATCCTGTGCCCATTTTTCTATTGGATTATTTACCTTTATCTTGTGGTGGAGACTCATTGTTGATAGAATTGTACAATGGTATAAACACTCTGGAAGGCAGTTTCTCCCTTTCTCAAAAAGCTGAACATAGAAATTCCATATGACACAGCTAGTCCACTGCTTGGAATATACCCTGAGAAAAGAGAACTGAGACACAAAGGGAAATTTGTACACCAATGTTCATAGCAGCGTTATTCACCATTGCAAGAATATGGTTATTGTTATGTGCCCTTGAGTCATCTGTGACTCATAGCGACTCTATGTACAACAGCCCTAAACCCTGCTCTGTCTTGTGCCAGTTTTATTGTCTCTGATACATTTGCCCCCATTACCGCAGTCACTGAGTCAATCCATCTCATCAAGGGTCCTTCTCTCCTGCACTGTCCCACCATCCTCCCAAGCATGACATTCATCTCCAATGACTGCTCCCACCTTGCAGCATGTCCAAAGTATGTCAGATGGATCTTCAGAATCTTTGCCTCCAAAGAGCAGCCTGGTCTCACATCTCTAGGACAAACCTGTTTGTTCTCCTAGCTGTCCATGGTATATTCAATACTTTTCCCCAGCACCACAGTTTGAAGGCATCAATTCTCCTTCTATCATCCCTAGTCATTGCCCAGCTTTCTGACATGGAAACAGTCCAAGTGTCCAACCACAATGGGACAGATTAAGACATTATGGCCCATTAACATGATGAAATACCATGTAGCATGCAGGAGCAATGATTTTTTAAATTGCTACCTAACTTGGGAGGGACTGGAGAGCCTTATGTTAAGTGAACTCAGTTTCATAAGGACAAATATCGTATAAGACCATTATTGTAGAACAAATATGAGGATCCAAGGGGCGTGTGTGTGCAAGCAGAGGGCTGAGGGTAGGCGGGAGCTGGGCAGGCCAGGGGTGGGTGAATGGAGGCGGAGTGAAGGAAATGGGAAAGACTGGGTGTGAAAAACAATGTATACAAGCTTTGTAAGTGAACCAGTATGAAATTTAAAAAAATCAAAACAACCCACAACAACCCCCCCACCCCCATGTTATACAGATCAGACAACCTTCCCTGCCTAAACTAAGGAGTACTTGAAATGTCAAGCACTTGCTGCAGAAAGTCAAGGACTGTAGTCTTCAATATGGATTGAAGCTCAACATCAAGAAGGCAAATATTCTCACCACTGGGCCAATTGGCAGCACCATGATCAATGGAGAGGAGATTAAGGCTGTAACAACTTTATCTTGCTTGGAGAAAGTGCAGCCAAGGTCCTCCTTCTAGGCAAGGATGATAAAATTTCATCTTACACACTTTGTCGCTAGGAAAGGCTCATCATTGGGGAGGGGCATTGTACTTGGGAAGGTGGTGGGTGGGTGAACTAGAGCAAGGCCCTCAACCAAATGGATTGAACCAGTGACTGCTGCAATGGGCTCTTGTGTCAGAAATTAGGAGGATGATACAGAATAGGATAGGGTTCAGGTCTGTTCATGGTGTCATCATGGGTCATACTTGAATCAAAGGCACCTAACAATAAATATGTTTTGTATAAACACAACTAAGCTTTAAAGTCTATTACCTAGTCTTTTTAAGTATTACTAAGTTTTTATTGTGATTGGAGTGAAAGTTTACAGAGCATATTGGTTTTTCCATTCAACAATTCATACATATTATATTTGGGGACAGATATTTTAGCAGCAATTTTCTCCTTCCTACTTGTTTGTGGTTTCTATTCATCTTTACTTCTTCTCTTTCCTCCCCTCCCCTCCCCTCCCCTCCCCCTC
>NW_006399784.1:18255939-18258417 GCF_000299155.1 Elephantulus edwardii
GCTTTATTCCTGGGAAGATATTATCCTTCTGATTTTGTTTGGTTACTTTTTCTAAGGAATGAGTACTTCTCTGGTGTTACTGATCATCTTTCTTATATGTCTTTTGTTAGGCTGAATGTTGAATCATGGGGTGATTTCTTTTCTGGTCTTGATGGCTAAGAGCTATAGTCTCAGAAACTGTATGTTTCTTTGAAGCTAGTGTAAGTGCTTTTTTTAGGATTTTAAGCTCTCTTCCCCTATTTTTCTCTCACTTTATCAGGGACCTTTTATTGTGGTTGATCAGAAGTGATAGATAGCCAAGCAGTATCTTGTCTTCTGGTCTCAGGGTCATGGTGACTGACGTGCACCCTAGTCCTTTGGACCAGTAGTCATTCAGAAAGATGTGATGACAATTGACTGCTCCATAGGTTTTATGAATGAATATAGACACTCTCAGTGATAAACCATGTACTATTAAGAAAGGATAGAAGCATCAAAAGATTTTTTTATTAGTGTTAGCTTGATCAGACAGGAGGAGGGGCCCAGGGGTTGAGATCACAAATGGGCCTCAGAGATCTTTTAGGTCAGCCCTCTTCTTTCAGAAATTAGGAAACTGAGTCTCAAAATTACACTGGGCAGGTGTTGGGCTCAACACCAAGAATTCTTTCCATGAATGACCAAGTTTTCTAGTTCCTGGAAACTATGTGAATGTGTAGCAGGAGGCAGTTAGACCCTATTCCCATAGAAGTTGATGTAGATGTTACAGGGGTTATTAGTATATATAATGCAGTGAGTGGGAATGTGGACTCGAGCATCACTGGGACCGCCTCCATAGTGGCCGCCGTCCTGGTGTTCCCTTGAAGGTGCAGGGCACTGCCACCACCAACCCTATGGAATCAACATAAAGCCCTTAGAACTGAACGCTCACCAAGGACTGTGCAAAACTACTTGCAATTAGAAGAAGTGGGAGAGCCATTTACTTAGAACTCCAGGAAATCTGAGCCTTCCCTTCTGACCCAGTTCACTGGTCACCTCCCCTAGAAAGATCCACTCCCAGCCAGCATGCCTGGCATCTGCTCCTGTAACCTGGCCAGCCCTCTGCTGCGACGGTGAGTTTATCCTTCCAACTCTGTCTTTCATCCTTGCACCCCCCCCCCCCCAGTGCATAGCTCTCCTTGCACCCTCTGAGAATAGTAGGTACCCCATGAACGTTAGTTCAGGGGTGAAGTTTCTGTTTTGAAATTCTGGTTGTGCCTCTACTTAAAGAAGAAAGGAATGCATAACCCCTGACAAACTTTAATACCAAGAAAGGCCACAATGCAAGGCCACAGAAGACCTATAGATTTTCATATTAAGCATTGAACTTACGAAAACACATGCCCCAGTGATGAGCGCTAGTCTTGTATGCATGGTGCTTATTGAAACACATAATTTCCTTACTCACCATTAGATAGCAGCTGAGTCACTTCCTCAGAAGTGGGAGTTCAAGGCAAGGATTTTGATGTGGGAGGTCCTAGACCCACTTCTCCGGACTTGTCTGTTTCTCATTCCTTTCTTCACCATATAAGCATTTAGTGGGTGCTGACAACACAGCAGAATTGACAGCTTAGTGCTTGGTGGATGGTGTTTTAAATGCCAAAGTCACTTGATATCTTGTTGATTAAAGATGTGGAGAGTCTTAAATCACAATGGCATCTTTCTTCATGATTTTATCTTTGAATCGGGCATAGAGTCAAAGCTTTGTGTGTTGTAAAGCACCAGGCAATTCTGAATTTTGTATCATTTCTTCTCCAGCAAAGAGTGACATGTAAGAGTGTCGAGCGTCAGGCTAGAAATTCTGACTCTGTGTTAGATTATAGGTCTGCTGTAACAGATGTTCCAAGAAGGTAGTTTTGAAAAACAGAAATTAACCTCACAGTGCAGGAGGATGGAGGACTCAGGTAAGGGTGTGCTTCCGGGGGAAGATCTTTCTTGTCTAAGTGTCTTTTCTTCTCTCATTGCTGTGAAGTCAGAACTGACTCATAGCTGGCCCCTAGTGGGCCACTCAGAGTGGGTTTCTGAGGCTTTAGATCACATGGTAGGTGATTTCCCATCTGAGTTGTCAGAACCCTTAAACATTTGGCTTTTCTAGCCATTGTGTTGGTTTTCGTCTACCTTAACTGCAGACATATGATCTGGCAAATCATCAACAGCTGTGAGGCCAATAAAAGCAAGCACTTTCCACATTGTGAGAAACTTTCATGCTTACAGGTACCAAAGCCAGGACTTCTAGATATATTTTGTTGGAATGAATCAATCAATCTCTAACTCCTGTAGCTCAGAAAAGTCAAAGGCAGTGAAGAAAATATTTTCTCCTTTCACTGGCCAGGACTTCAAAAGCAGACTTGAAAGACCAGAGGGGAAATGGAAGCAGCCAAAGCAGTAATCAGAGGTCAACTTATAGCAATAAGCAAACACATCAAAAGACAGGAAAAACAGACTATTGACTCTCTAACCCAA
>NW_006399784.1:18261197-18265812 GCF_000299155.1 Elephantulus edwardii
GGGTAGAGAGAATAGTGCAACAATGAATGAATGGAAACCCAAAATCTCTGTAAATGTTTATGAAAATTAATAAAATATAATTATAGAAAAAAAGTTAACATTTCACAAAATTTTAACTAAAAATCCAGAAGAAGAAATTTATACAGAGTGATACTTTATAAGGGGAGCGCTAGTGGTATAGTCAGTCTACAGTCAGTTGCCTGCACAGCTCAAAGGTGATGTCTCTCGTTGTTCAGATCCACGCAGCGACTTCAATGGAGAAAGATAGACAATCTTCTCCTACGTGATTTAAAACCTCTGAAAACCCAATGGAGGCTCAAGTATGAGTCAGTTCTAACCCCGCAGCAATAAGAACAGAGTATGAGATACTTTATGAAAACTAGTGCTGTAATCTCAAAGGACTACAGTTTGAATCTACCAGCTGCTCCACAGGAGAAGCAGAATAATCATCGCTCATGTGATTTACTGCCTCTGAAAACCCACTGGAGGGTCAGCTATGAGTCAGTTCTGACTCAACTGCACACAGCAATAACAAGAAGTAGATCTCAAGGTACCTAGAAACCTTCCCCTTTATTTCTCATATCTATTCAGCTGTCTGTGTGCCAAAGGCCCACCAGCCATGAGTGTTTCTTGCATTTGTTTCTATTCCATTTGGTGACGGACACTTAACTGGAAGTTTCTGTTCCCATTCTTCTGTTTTCATTCAAATGCACAGCTCAGGAAAGAACAACTATACTGAGAGATGCATCAAAAAGAAAATAAAAATAAAAAGCACTTGAGCCCAGACATTTTTTCAAATAAAATGAAATATTTAAATTCCTAGGCATTTCTTAGTTGGGTCTACAATCAACACCCTTGGCCCCAGCAGTGAAGAAATCAAAAGTTGTAGTGTATTGAGAAAGTCTGCTGTCAGAGGCCTCTCCACAGTAATAAGGAGCAATGATTTCAGTTTAAAGACTAAGATACCTCTGATGCAGGCCATGGTCATTTCAATTACTTGTGTTGATTCTGAGAGTTGGACAATGGATTAGGGTGACAGAAGAATTGATGCCTGTGTGTTGTGATCATAGAGAAGAGGAGTAATGAATATTCCATGGACTGCCAAAAGAATAAACAGATATGTTTTGAAGAAAGTGCAGCCAGAATGGTGAAGGTTTGTCTCACATACCTTGGGAATGTTGCTAGGAGAGGCTATACCATGGAAAGATACATTGTGCATTAAAAGGTGGAAGGTCAACAAAAGACTGGAAGGCTTTCAATGCAGTGGGTTGACACACTGTCTACCACAATGGGATCAAGTATGTGAGAGATGATGAAGATGGCACAGAGTATGTATCTAGGGTTAAATATTTTCTCATAGGGTTGCTATGAGTTATACTTGACTCTATGTCACTTAACGACAACAGAGACATTTAAGTCACAAGAATTATGTTTATGCTGTAGGTATTACATTTGTGTGAATTTTAACTTAGTCAGTAAGGAACTGGATTGCTAACCCAGAGGTAGATAGTTTGAGTCCACTAGTGTCCCTGTGGAAGAAAGATGGACAATCTCCTCTTGTGCTATTTACAGCCTCTGAAAACTGCTGAAGGGTCAGCTATGAGTCAGTTTTGACTCAGAGACAGTAAGTTGAGATTTTAAAGTTTGAGAGTCAGGAGAGCAGTTTGATAACAAGGCTGACAGGGCTAGGATGGCCATGCTCCTGTGCTGTGCTAGAAATAGACAGAAGTTGTAGAGCAATCACCATGACATACGAAAGCTTGGTCATATTAATCACAGCACATAAATCAGTGGAATAGACGAATGTATCTATATTTGACACAAGGGAAATACAAACTAAATTCATGGTCATCAGGTTGGATCAATTCAGCTGACTCTCCAATGGTTTTTGTTGTGTTTTGTTTTTTGTTGTTATTGTGTATTGTTGAATTGAATCTGACTGGCACAGAAGGAAATTGCCCCTCCTTCTCCAGCAGAGCATCTGGTGGATTCGAACCGCATGCCTTAGGGATTGCAGTGCAGTTTCTTGGTAATTAGGTGAATTAGGTAATTCACGTGAGAAAAAAATTGATCCTTTTTCTCCCTTGGAGCTGCTGGTGGATTTGAACCACCAGTGAGATCTACTTTTGAGTTATCAGGAAAACTGCCTGTAAGAGAAGAGATAAAAAGGAAATCCCTGGCTCACATCCAAGATACTCCTTTGAGTTAATGTTTTGTGTGAAAAACACAATTCCAAGCGTTTAGAATAAAATATAGGCAAATTTACTTGGCATCAGAAAATACTAGGGTATCTTGATCATAAAGTCATGCACACATTTTATAACAGAATGCAGTGTACGAAAAAACTACTTTTTTTTTAGTTTTTTAAACATTGTTTACTATCTCTTTCTCTGCAAATAGTAGTATAATCCTTCAGCTGCAGGTGGCCAGTGATCTTTCTTGGATAAATAGATCTTGGATTCCAAGTTACAGACTGGAAGAACATATTTGCAATGCATGTAATTGACAAATCACTTGGAATCATAAAAAGAACTAGATTTAATCAGGAAGAGATAAATGATTCAATAAAAAAAGAAGCAAAGATTACAGAATTAATAATCCACTGAAAAGGAAGTGAGCAAAATAAGCTAATGATTACATGGGGGGAAAGGAACTCTACCTCATTAGTACCTGGGAAAACGTGAGAATTGAGAGAACACTTCATGCCTATAACTTAGCACTGAAAGAGTGTTTCCTGAGTATTAAATTGGCAAAATATGTTAAAGACTCTTAAAACTAAGTATTGACAAGAATGTGAGGGAATGAGGAGGCTCTTTCATCACTGGTGAGAGTGTAAGTGGTGCCTCCCCACGGGGGAGCGGTTTATTGTTACGAGTTGTTAAGGGCTCTTGAGTTGGTTCCAATTCATAGTGTTCAACAGAGCGAAACCGTGCCTGATCCTGAATCATCCTCACAATCTCTGCTGTGCTTAAACCTGAAGTTGCAGTCACTGTGTTAATTCATCTGCTTGAGGGTTTTCCTCTCCTCTAGTGACCCTCTACTTTTCCGAGTATGATGTCTTTTCCTAAGAACTAGTCCTACTTGTTGGTGTTTGTTGTTATGTGCAGTCAACTATGTATGACTCATGGCAACCTCTTGAACAATAGCTCCGAATCTTCCCCTATTCTGAGCCAACTTCACCATCTCTGACACACTTGGCTTCATTGTCACAGTCGCTGTGTCAATCCATCTCATCCAGGGTCTTCCTGCTTTGCACTGACCATGCAACCTTCCAAGCAGGATGGCCTTCTCCAAAGACTAGCCCCTTCTGACAACATGCTTGTGAAAGTATGTGAGATGGAATTTCAAAATCCTTGCCCCCAAGGAGCAATAGGGTTTCACCCTCTTCAGGACCGATGTATATGTTCTCTTAGCAGCCCATGATATGCTCAATATTTTTCTCTAGCACCACAACTCAAAGACATTGATTCTTCTTCTGTCATCTTTAGTCATTACCCAGCTCTCAGATGCATAATAAGAAACTGAGATCACCATGGTTTGCATTGTTATGTGTTGTTGAGTCACTTGAAAATCATAGGGACCCTTCGTACAACAGCTCTGAACCCTGCTCTATTTTGAGCCAGTTTCATTGTCTCTGACACACCTACCCCCTTTATCCCAGTCACTGAGTCAATGTATCTCATCCAAGGTCTTCCTCCCTTGTGCTGTCCCTCCTCCCTTCTAAGCAGGGTATCCTTCTCCAAGGACTGGTCATCTAGCAACACGATCAAAGCATGTGAGATGGAGCTTCAGAATCCTTGCCTTCAAGGAGCAGCGTGATGTTGCCCTCTCTAGCACTGAGCTGTTTGTTCTCTTGGCAATCCATGGTATATTCAATACTCCTCTCCATCACCACAACTCAAAGGCTTAATTTCTTCTTCTATCATCCTTAGTTGCTGTTCAGCTTTCTGATGCATATCAAATAATTGCTAAGGCCATGACCTGGATCAGGTGCACTTAGTCTCCAGACTGGCACTGTTGCTTTTCAGTACTCTGGAGAGGGCCCTGGCAGCAGATTTTCCTAATGCAATTTGTCTTTTGATTTCCTGGCTGCTGGTACCAAGAGTGTTGATTGTGGAGCCAAGCAAACTAAAGCAGTTAACAATCTCAATTTCTTCCCCATCTGTTTGAAGGCCCAGTGGTGAAAATCTTTGTTTCCTTGATGTTGAACTTTATTTATTCAAGACAGATTTATTTGTTCTTTCAACAGACCAAAGGATATACAAAGTCATCAATTCTCCTTTTATCTCTCTTATTTATTGTCCAGCTTTCACATGCATATGAGGCAATTGCAAATGCCATGGGTTGTACCAGACACAAGTATATCTTTGAAGTGACATTTTTAAAATTGTGATTGTAATGAAAGTTTACCAAAAAGATGGATTTTTCATTCGTTCATTGTTGTACATTTCCCCCCCCACCTCTATCCCAGTTTCTTTTTTTAAAAAAAATTTCATTCATTGTGGCATAATTTCCTCCCTCTCGCCTCCCCCCACCCCAGTTCACTTTTCTATGCACCTCTTATTCTCGACTATTATCATACAAATAATGCGTAATCACATATTACTTTTAAACA
>NW_006399784.1:18269266-18321865 GCF_000299155.1 Elephantulus edwardii
GGGACAGCGCAGGAGAGGAAGGCCCTCTATGAGGTGGATTGATTCAGTGACTGGGGTAATTGGGATGGGAGTGTCAGAGACGGTACGATTGGCACAGGACAGAGCGGAGTTTAGGGCTGTTGTACATAGGGTCGCTATGAGTCGTAGGCGACTCGAGGGCACATAACAACAACAACAACCATTTCTTGTGTCTCCTCCTAAGAATGGCTAATGAAAACATCACCCACTTGGTAGGGTATCATTAGACAGTCATCATCTGCCAGCATGATGTCATCGTAAGCGTCTTCTAAATTCTGCAGCTGTTTCTTTTTTACATCTATCTCCTCCTTTAGCTCTGAGATTCTACTCGTATTCCTTGCAAATTTGTTTATCTTCTGCTGGTCTTCAAAGGTAACATTGACGTCTTCTGCAGCCGCCTTCTTCATGGTGGTAGTATTTGTCCTTTTGTGACTAAATATTTCACTCAGTATAATGTCTTTCAGGTTTACCCGTGTTGTGAACTATTTTGTTAGTTCCCTGTCTTTCAGTGCTATGTAGTATTTCATTGTGTGAATATACCATAGTTTTTCTGTCCATTCATTTGTCGTTGGGCATTTGGGTTGCTTCCAACTCTTTGATGTGAATAATGCAGCAATAAACATAGGTGTGCATATATCTCTTTGGATAGCAGCTCTGGTTTCTTTAGGGTATAGTCCTAAGATTTGAATTGCTGGGCCAAATGATATTTCTATTTCCATGGTTTTTGAGAAAGCACCATACCACCTTCCATAGTTGTTGCACCATTTTATACTCCCACCAGCAGTGAATAAGGTTTCCAATTTCTTCATAACCCCACCAGCATTTATTGTTTGCTGTTCTGTTGAACTTCGCTATTGTACTGGGGTGAGATGGTATCTCATAGGTGTTTTAATCTGTATCTCTCAGAGCTAGGGTTTTTGAACATATCTTCATGTGTTTACTTGCCATCAGAATGTCTTCTTTAATGAAGTGTGTGTTCATAACCTGTGCCCATTTTGTGATTGGGTTGTTTACCTTTTTCTTGTGGAGGTACTGGAGTAGTCTATAAATTTTAGATCGAAGTCCCTTATCAGATATGTCATTACGAAATATTTTTTCCCAGTCTCGTCTTTCCTATTTACTCTGTTGGAGAAGATTTTTTTATGTTCATAAAGATTTAATTCTTAGAAGATCCCATTAATCTATTTTATTTTCTCCTGGTTGTAGGTTTTTCAAGATTCTTTGAAGACTGTACATATTGTAGATTAGGGCTTCTAGAGTTCTTGTAAGCTTTTCTCTGTTGAAGTTTATAGTCCTTAGTTTTACTCCTAGATCCTTGATCCACTTAGAGTTGGTTTTTGTGTATGGTATGAGGTGTGGGTTTTGCTTGAGTTTTCTACAGATAGTTTCCCAATTTTTCCAACATCATTTGCTACAGAGAATTTTGTTTCCCCACTTAACTGATTTTGTCTCCTTGTTAATAATCAGTTGATCATAGGTAAATGAGCAGATTTCTTGGTTATTAATTCTATTCCATTGATCTATCTGTCTGTTACTGTACCAGTACCACACTGTCTTGACCACCATGGCTATGTAGTTAAATTTGAGATCAGGGAGTGAGATGGCTCCATCCTTGTTTCTCTTTTCCAGGAATGCTTTATTATTTGTTGTCTTTCCATTTCAGGTGAAATTGAAAATTGCCTTTTCCATCTCATTGAAGAATGAAATTGGTATTTGTCTTGGGATTGCATTGGACTTAGAGAATGCCTTTGGTAGAATTGTCATTTTCACAATATTGAGTCTTCCCATCCATAACCATGGTATAGCCTCCCATTTCTCCAAGTGTCTTCTGTTTTGTAATTTTCTTTGAATAGATCCTTTGTGTTTCTAGTTAGATTTGCTACCAAGAATTTAATCTTGTGATAAGCTACTGTGATGGGTATTGCTTTTCTTAGCTCCAGTTCTATATTCTCTTTGTCACTGTAGAGAAATCCAATTGATTTTTGTATGTTGATCTTTTATCCTGCCACTTTGCTGAATTGGTTAACTATGTCTAGTAGTTTTTTTTGCTGAGTCTTTAAGGTTTTCTAAGTATACTACCTTGGAAGGAGGAGTGGCATCCACTTCCATAATAGCTTGCCTCCAGAAACCCTATGAACCTGGAGAAAGAATGAAAAGGCACCCAAACATCGAGAACTCTCCTTCATAGGGTCGCTATGAGTCACCTGCAACTCGATGGCACTTAACAACAACAAACAATAAGTATACTATCATATTATCTGCACAGAGAGATAATTTTACCTCCTCTTTGCCAATTTGTATACCTCTTATTTCCTTCTCTTGTCTTACTGCTATCATTAAGACTTCCAATAAAATATTGAATAGGAGAGATGATAACGGGAATCTTTGCCTAGTTCCTGTTCTCAAAGGGAATGCCTTTAACCTCTCTCCTTTGAGAATAATGTTGGCTCTTGGTTGTGTGTATATATTTTTTACTATGTTGAGGAAATTCTCTATTTCTATTTTGTTGAGTGTTTTAATCAGGAAAGAGTGTTAGATTTTATAAAAGGCCTTTTCTGCACCAATTGATAGGATCATGTGGTTGTTCCTTGCTTTGTTAATACGATGAATTTCACTGATTGTTTTTCTTATGCTGAGCTGTTCTTGCATACCTGTTATGAATCCTACTTGGCCATGGTGAATTATTATTTTTTAAAAAATATACTGTTGGATTCTATTGGCCAGGATTTTATTGACGATTTTTATGTCTATGTTTAAGAGAGATATTGCCCTGTGGTTTTCTATTTTGGTGGTGTCTTTACCTGTCTTTGGTATCAAGGATATGTTTGTTTCAGAGAATGAGTCTGGAAGAATTCCATCTTTTTCTATTTCCTGAAATACTTTATGTAGAATTGGTGACAATTCTTCTTTGAATGTATGATAAAATTCACAAGAAAAACCATCTGGTCCAGGGGTTTTTTTTTGGTTGGAGGTTGTTTTATGACCTATTCAATGTCTTCTTTTGTAATGGGTCTGTTCAGGTGTTCTACTTCATTTTATGTCAGTTTAGGCAGGTGGTAAGCTTGCAATATTTGTCCATTTCCTCTAGGTTTTTGTATTTGTTTGAGTATAGTTTTTCCATATAATACCATTGTTAATCTTTTATTTCAGTTGGTTCTGTTATGACATTGCCCCTTTCATCTCTTATTTGGATTATTTATATCTTTTTTTCTTCTTTGTTAGTTTTGCTAGTGGTTTCTTGATTCTATTAACCTTTTTGAAGAACCAACTCCTGGTCTTGTAAATGGTTTCAATTGTTTTTCTGTTTTCTATTTTATTTATTTCTTCCCTAACTTTTAGAATTTCTTTTTTTTTTTTAAATAATTTTAATGAACATTTACAGAGACCTTGGATTTCCATTCATTCATTGCTGTACTTCTCTCCCTGCCCAGGCTGCCCCCACCCCAGTTCGCTCCTCTCTTTGAAAAGTAAAAGAAAAACTCCCTCCCTGGTACACAATCACCCCACACCCTTCCCACCACCCTGTTCTTTTTCAATGTTTTAGTGATGTTGGGTTAAAAAATCAATTATCATTTTTTTGTATCTTTTGATGAGTTTGCTTATTGCTATAGAATAATCTCTAATTACTGCTTTGGCTGTTTCCCAGAGGTATTGGTAAATTGTGTTTTCATTGTCATTTGTTACAAGAAACGTTTTTTATTTCTTATAGTATCCACTCATGTTCAAACAAGGTATTGTTCAGTTTCCAAATATGTGTTTTTCTCCTCCTTTATCTTCTTGTTATTAATTTCTAAATTGTAACATTGTAGTCTGAGAAGATTTTTTATATTATTTCTATGGTTTTTAATTTATTGATGCTAGTTTTGTGATAGAAAATGTGATCTACTCTGGAGTATCGTCCATGCACATTGCAGAAGAAGTTTGGTTTTTTTTTTAACATTAGCCTGTAAATATCTATGAGATCAAGTTGGTTTATTGTGTGGTTTAATTCTTCAGCATCTTTTTTTAGTTTCTTTCTGGTAGTTCTATCTTTTCTCGAGAGTGGTGAATGGGAGTCTACTACTACTATTATGGTATTATCTGTTTTTTTTCAGTTCTGTTAATGTTTGTTTTGTATATTTTGCAGCTCTATCATTTGGTGCATATATATTTATTATGGCTATGTCCTCTTGTTCTATTGACCCTTTAAATATTCCTTGTCTTTTGAGATTATTTTTTTACACTGAAATCTGTTTTATCAGAGATTAATATCGTGACTCCTGCTTTGATGTGGTTGCCATTTGCTTGGTATTCCCCCCGCCCCTTCTTTTATTTTAGTCTTTCTTTATCTTCACTTTTCAGGTGTGCTTCTTGTAGACAGCATATTCGTGGGTTTGGGTGTTTGTTTTTTTTTATCCAATCTGTTTTTTTTTTTCTCTTCAGTGGTGCATTTAAACCCTTCACATTCAGTGTAATTATTGAGAAGCTAGGTTTTATTGCTATCATTTTGTTAAGTTTGGTGTTGTTGCTGATTACATTTATACATCTTGTTTCTGTTGCGTCTCTATAAGAAGGACTTCCCTCAGTGTTTCCTCCAATGCTGGACATCATTCTTGGAAAGACAAAGGGTAGGCAAAAGAGAGGAAGACCTTCAACCAGGTGTTTTTACACAGTGACTGCTGCAGTGGGCTCTTGTGTGTCAGGAAGTGTAAGGATGGCACAGGATAGGACTGGGTTCAGATCTGTGGTTTTTAGGGTCACTATAGGTATATGGTATACCAATTGATGTGTTTGTTTCAGCTAACAGATGCTGCCCTGGATGTACTTACCAAGTTGTGCCAAAAAATCTGGAAAACAACCACTTGTCCAACTGACTGGAAAAGATCTGTATTTGTTCCCATTCCAAAGAAAGGTGACCCAACAGAGTGTGGAAACTATAGAATAATATCATTGATTTCACATGCAAGCAAGATTCTGCTGAAGATTATCCAAAAATGACTGGAACAGCACATCAGCAGAGAACTTCCAGAAGTCCAGGCTGGGTTTAGGAGGGGTCATGGTACTAGGGATATTATAGCTGATGGATCTTAGCTGAAAGCAGGGAATGCCAGAAAAATGTATATGTGTGTTTCATTGATTATGCAAAGGCATTTGACTCTATGGATCATAACAAACTATAGCTGATTCTGAGAAGAATGGGAATCCCAGAACACTTTATCATTCTAATGCAAAACCTATATTTGGACCAAGAGGCAGTCATCAGAACAGAGCAGGGAAACACTGCATGGTTCAAAATTGGCAAAGGTGTGTGCCAGGGATGTGTCCTGTCTTCATACCTTTTCAACCTATATGCAGAACAGATTATCCAAGAGGCTGGGCTCTATGAGGAGAAGTGTGGTGTCAGGATTGGTGGAAGATCTATTAATAATCTGCGTTATGCAGATGACACAACCCTGCTTGCTGAAACTGAGGAGGACCTGAAATACTTGCTGCAGAGGGTCAAGGACTGTAGCCTTTAATATGGATTGAGGCTCAATGTCAAGAAGACAAAGATTCTCACCACTGGACCAATTGGCAGCATAAGGATGGATGGTGAAGAGATTGAGATTGTTAACAACTTTAGTCTGCTTGGCTCCACAGTCAACACTCTTGGCACCAGCAGCTAGGAAATCAAAAACCGTATTGCGATGGGAAAGTGCCGTTAGGGACCTCTCCAGGGTACTGAAGAGCAATGGTGTCACTCTGGAGTCTAAAGTGTGTCTGATACAGGCTATGGTCTTTGCAATCACTTGCTATGCATCAGAGAGTTGGAAAATGACTAAGGAGGATAGAAGGAGAATTGATGCCTTTGAGCTGTGGTGCTGGAGAAGAGTATTGAATGTACCCTGGATGGCCAAGAAAACAAACAGATTCATCCTGGAGAGGGTTAAACCAGGCTGCTCTTTGGAGACAAGGATTCTTGGGCTTCGTCTGACTTTGGACAGGTTGTAAGGAGGGATCGGTCCTTAGAGAGGGACATCATGCTTGGGAGGGTGGAGGGACAGCGTAGGAGGGGAAGACCCTCTATGAGGTAGATTGATTCAATGACTGGGGCAATTGGGATGGGTGTGTCAGAGGCAGTGTGATTGGCACAGGATAGAGCAGGTTTTAGGACTGTTGTACATCGGGTCGCTATGAATTGCAAGCGACTCGACGGCACATAACAACAACAAACAACATGGGTTGTATTTAATTCAATGGCACCTAAGAACAAGCACAACCAGCACCACTTTCAAGAGCATTATTTTTAGAAAGGAAAGAAGGGATCAAGAGAAATTATTATTTTTTTAAAAAAAAGAAAAAATATTGGAAAATGTTAAAGAATTTAATTTAGGTGTTTGCCCTATGGATGTCTGTGTGTGTGTGTGTGTACTGTGTGTTTGGGACAAAATGTTTTAGAGTTTTTTCACGAGCTGGGAGCTGTGGTAATGGCCTAGTGGATAAGGAGTTGCACTACTAACTCAAAGGCATTTGGTTTGAATCCACCAGTAAGCTGCTTCAAGGGAAAAAGATAGGCAATCTTTTCCTGTGGGATTTACAACCTCTGAAAACCCACTGATGGGTCAGTTGTGAGTCTATAGAATGAACAATAGGATACTAGAACTTCACAAAGAAACCATTTAGCTCCGTTATTTCATAAGACAGCTTTTTAGATTAATAATTTTCTGAATATTTTCTGGAATGGACTTTGCACATACTACTCATTGACATCTGAGGAAATTCTAACTCATACTGACCACATGTGTGTCAGAATAGGATTGTGTTTCATAGACCTTTTAGTGGTAAGTTTTGGGATGTAGGTTGCCAAGTCTCTTCCAAGGAACCTCTGAGAAGACTTAAACCACTAACCTTGGGTCAGCAACTTATCAGTAACCATTATGTACAAAATAAACTAAACCCCCTCAGACTCACTACTGCTGAGTTGGTTCCAATTCCTAACAACCCTTCATCCAGTTTCTGAGGATGTAAATAGAAATGAGAGGAGATTGCCAAACTCCCTTGGAGCAGCTGGTGGATTTTAACCACTGGGGACATGCAACCTTTGTGTTAGACTTACGTCACCAGGGTACCTTTTGTACATGTTAGGCCATTGTTACACTTGTGGACTGGTTGGGAATTCCTCCAAAAATGTCCATTTGCTGCCCATTGCATTAATTTTTATTGTTCCTTCTCTAAAAATATTTAGCCAAACTGAGCCTGTGACTACAAATCATGATGTTACAGTGCATTAGCTATGGTTACTGTGGGCCAGTGGTTTTCAAATGGAAGTACAGGACTCTTCTCTGGAGAACTCAGTAGCCAAAGAAACCAGAAAGACTGATTCCATGTCTGGGCATAGCTGACATGAGAGGATGGTAGGTGAAGTGAGGGTAGCTGGTAGGGAATTGGTGATGGAGGCATTTTTAACCCTTGCTTTGGACATTACTGATGTGGATAGTCTACATTCTGAGAACACCAGCTTTAGCATTTTGATCCCTTTTTGCTAAATACCTCTCTTGATGCCCTCCGTTATGAAAGAAAAAGAGGCCTTGCCTTCTGTGGGTGAACATGAGAGCACAGAAACAAGGGCACGGTTCACCTCCCAGCCTCTTGGAAAAAACAACACTGGACTAGTAGCCAAAATGCAAGTAGATTACATATCTAGTTAGAAATGGAAGCAGCAAGTTTCCACTGCCCGTGCCAGGGGTGGCGGTGCATGGTAAGGTGATGCTTGAAAGAAATGGGAGGCTGATCCTTTGCCCCACTCTTGACAGACAGAGGGGAAAAAACAGGCAGAAACTAGCTGAGGAAGTTCTTACTGATTTATTCACATTTACGGACCAACATCTCATCACTTATTAATGTTTGCAAAGTGCTTTCAGCCTTTTTGATAAACAACATTTCAGTAATATTATTTATTATTAGAAGGGCCAAAGAAATACCTAGGATTATGATTAAGATGGCCACTGACCCCCTCAATGTAGAACTTTTTGACCAGATAGACAGGCAGACAGAGGGGCAGACTGGTGGCCAGAATTTTTGAATGACATAAAGAAAACATTGTTTTACTAAGTGCTCCTTCACTTTTTAAGGCACAACCTTGTTCCTGAGTCACAGAGAGTTTATAATAGAATGGACATGTTCAATGTCTCTGCTTCTACCGAGAGGCAGGAAGACTCAGGAAGACCCTGGGAGCTAACACGGTGGACATCTGTCATCTCAGAGGCTGTCACACTCTGTGAGCTTTGAAGGAGGTAGTAGGAATGGCCTCTGTGCCCTTTCTTTAGACACAGACCTCAGAGCAGCTAGGCCAAGTAACCTACTCAGAGCTTTTAACTTTGAGACAGTGAAGTAGTGTCAAGTATGGGGAGACATTCATCAGAAGGTGACAATGATCACAACTGTGATGATTGATTTTATCTGTTAAGTTGGCTAGATGGTGACTGTAACAATAGCCTCAAGCATATCAGAGATGATGAGGATGGCACAGGACAGGGCAAGTTTCAGATCCATTGTTTTTAGGGTTGATAAAAGTAGTAGACTGGAAGGCATCTAACAGCAAGAACAACATGGTCTTTAAGTATTTTGTGGGTTGTTTTGTTTTGTTTTGTTGAGATCCAACCACTAGACTAGTTGCTTAATGTAACCACTTTCCATAATGTGATCTACTCAATGAGCTGAAAAGGATATTTCCTTAGGGTATATTCTACCACTACACCATAAATAAAGGTTTTGGCAGGATTCATTTTCTCCCTACTTTGCTCCTGGCCTAGGAATCATGGGACACAATTCTGCAGAGATCTCCAGCCTGACCTCTGACCTACAGATCAGAATTTTCCAGCTCCTATAATTGATGCCTTTGAGTTGTGGTGCTACAGAAGACTACCAACTGTCCCATGGACTGCCAAAAGAACAAACAGATATGTCTTGAAAAGCATGCAGCCAAAGTCCTCTTTGGAACCAAGATGGTGGAGACTCATCTTTCATATTTCAGCCATGGTGCTGGGAGAGGCTGTTCTCTGGAAAGAGCCATCATACTTGTAAAGGTGGAGGGTCAGTGAGCGAGAGGAAGACCCTCAATGAGATGAATTAACATGATGACTTCAGCAATGGGCTCTAGTGTGTCAGAAGTGATGAGAATGTCACAGGATAGGGTTGTTCATAGAGTTGCTATAAATCACATTTAGTTAATATCACCAAACAATAGTCATGTGAGCTCCTTTCTTGTAAATCAGCTACTCTGTCTACCTACCTATTACTGGTTCTGTTTCTGTAGGAATCTTTCATGAAGACAATAGTATAACAAAGGCCATGACCGCTGACTGGCCTAGGCAGAATCCTCACAGACTGGCTCTGGACTCAGGTTTGGCAAGGGGCTCCCTCAATCACAACAATTTTTCAGCCTTCCTAGCAACCCTAGGAGCTACCCAGGATGTTTTCAACACATTTTTATCTACTTGAATCACCCAGAGTTGCTGCCTATTGCTTATAGCCAAGAACACTAATTGATTCAAGCAATGCTTCAGAGGTGCAGAGACAGAGAACTATCAGCTTGAAAAGATAAAGCCAAACTCCACAACTCATTGCAGAAGTGATAAAAATCAGAGCTTCAAAACCTGTTCTGTGTCCATGATGAGTGGACCTCAAACAAAGATCTCTGCATCATCAAGAACGGGCTCAAACTTTTGGACCCAGCATTTCCTGTCTCAGGAATTTATCTCTGAAAATCTTCTCATGAGGGTAATGCTAGTTATTTGGCTTGAGTTACAGGTGTGATTGTGGTGCCATTTTTGAGGACTGATAAAGAAAGTACATTGGCTGAAGAATTTGAGAATCAATAATTATACTTTTAAAAAAGAAGTGATCCTTGAGATGCTCCTGAAATACCCAAAGAACGTACGTTTTAGTTCCTTAGTGCTATAATAACAGAAATACCTCAAGAGGCTTCACAGAACAAAGAACAGAAATTATTTTCTCCCCGTCTAGGGGGCTAGAAGTCCAAATTCAGAGCACTGAATGTAGGGGAAGACTTTTTTTTCTGTCTTCTTTGGTGAAGGGATGTCCTAATTTCTTTCAACTCTCTCACTCGGTTCCTTGTTGATCTGCATGGCATCAGTCTTTCTCTATCTTTTCTTCCTTGCTTCTGTGTTTAATTAGCTCTTCCCCCTTTTCCAGTTGTAATTGATTTTACACTTCACATGGATACGACCTCATCATGGATTGAATTGTGTACCCTCCAAAACACATAATGAGATAATGTAAAAGCTATATAATGATCCTCTAGTCTTCTGATAAGTTAAAGAGCTATAAGAGGATTAAGTATGAAATGAAAAACTTCTTACTCCCATCAAAGGGATCTGGTGAGATAATGGGTAAGGAGTTGCATTGCCAATCCAAAGGCAGGCAGTTCGAATTCACTAGCTGCTCTGTGAAAGAAAGATGGGCAATCATCTACCATGTGATTTAAAACTTCTGAAAATCCACTGAGGGTCAGCTATAATTCGGGTCTAGCTCTAAATCAGTGAGCTGAATTGAGTTAATTCCACTATGATCTTGATAATTATAAGGAGAGTTTGCTCAGGATGTGGCCTGCAATGCCTTTTACCTTTATTTTTTTTTTCTCAATTCTCTTTGTAAAGGGGAGTAAAGTGTATTGGGGGGCGGTGCGCCTCAGTACCACCAAGAAGGAATTTCCAGGAGTGGAATGTGTCTTTTTGGACCCAGTCTTTGCTGGGAATGGAAAAATTCTGTGACAGGGAAACTAAGATGCATGGAGACCTCTAAGGAATATAGAGGTGCTGACAGAAACATGGACATTGGCGAGAACTGAGAGAGACAGAAAGTGTACTTAGAAGTGTACTTAGAAGTCCACTTAGAGAAGAGCAAGGTTTCTAGCCTCTAAAGGAATCTCAAACAAAGAGTACATAAAAAAGGGAACTTCTAGAAACTCAAACTAGATTCAGAAGAGGCTAGATTCAGCATAAGGGATATCATCAATGACATCAGATGGATCTTGACTGAAAACAGAGAATATCAGAAAGATATCTACTCTGTTTTGTGGACTATGCAAAGGCAATAGGTTGTTTGCAAAGGCAGTGGATTATGACAAGTTATGACTAACATTGAGAAGAATGGGAATCCCAGAACTCTTAATTGTGCTAATGTGAAATTTATACATAGACTCAGAAGCAGTTATTCAAACAGAATAAGGGAACACTGCATGGCTGAAAATAAGGAAAATTGTGTATCAGAGTTGGAGGAAGACGTACCAACCTATATTATGCAGATGACACAATCTTGCTTGTAGAAAGTAAAGAAGACTTGAAGCATTTACTGGAGAGGATCAAAGACTAGAACCTTCAATATGGCTTTATCCCACCATCAAGAAAACAAAAAGACTCCCCACTGGACAAAAGGCTGCATCATGATAGATGGAGAAAAGACTGAAGTTGTTAATTATTTCATTTTATTTGGCTCCACAATCAACTCCCATGGTAGAAGGAGTCAAGAAATCAATAGATGTGTTGCACTGGGAAAAATCTACTTTTAAAGGTGTCTCTCTGAAGTGCTAAAGAGAAGGATATTAGTTTCAAGATATGCCTTATCTAAACCATACAATTTTCAATTGTTTCAAAGGTATCTGAAATTTGGACAATGAATAAGTAATACCAAAGAAGAACCAATGCCTCTGAATTGTAATAATGGAGAACATGCTGAATATACCAGGGGTGACTAAAAAAACCCAAGTCTCTTCTGGCATTCATTTAGATATTTTTTTCTTTCCCCTCTGATTTTGTAATGACATTTTGCTTTCTTCATGATGATATCCTTCATATCATTTCACAACTCATCTGGTCTTCGATCATTGGTGTTCAATGCCTTAAATCTATTACTAAGATGTTCTTGAAATTCAGATGGAATTGATTCAAGATCATATCTTGGTTCCTGTGGACCTATTTTAATTTTCCTTAGCCTTAATTTGAACTTGCATATGAGTAGTTGATAGTCTGACCCACTCTCCACCCCTGGCCTAGATTCAACTGCTGATATTAAGCTTCTCCAACGATTTCTTCCACAAATGTAGTAAATCTGATTCCTATGGAGCCCATCAGATGAGACCCATGTGTAAAGTCATCATTTTTATCTTTTAAAAAGGTATTTGCAGTGAAGAAATTATTGTAAATACAAAAGTCAATCATTCTATTTTCAGCCTCATTTCTATCACCAAGTCCACATTACATATAATCGATGTATACCAATTGACTAGTTTCAATTAACAGATGCAGCCTTGGATGCACTTACCAATCTATACCAGGAGAACATAGCTGTCTGGCCAATGGATTGGAACAGGTCCATATTTGTTCTCATTCCCAAGAAAGTTGATACAATTGAATGTGGAAACTATCAAATAATATCATTAATAGCATATACAAGTAAAATAATGCTGAAGATCATTAAAAAATGGCTAGAACAGTGCATAGATAGGGAACTGCCAGAAGTTCAAGCAAGATTTAGAAGAGTCTGTGGCATCAGGGGCATTATTGCTGATGTTAGATAGAACCTGGCTGAAAGTAAAGAATACCAGAAGAATGTTTTTTTGTGTGTGTTTTATTGACTGTGCACAGGCATTTGGCTTTGTGGCTTATAACAAGCTGTGGCTGACACTGAGAAGAATGAAACTCCAGAGCACTTAATTGTGTTCATGTGGAAACTATACCTGGATCAGGAGGCTGTTGTGCGAACAGAGGAAGGGAACATGGCATGGTTTAAAATTAAGAAGGTAGTGTGCCAGGGTTGTATTCTCTCTTCCTACTTAATCTGTATGCTGAGCAAATTATTCGGGAAGCTGGACTCTGAATGTAACATCAGGAATGAAAGGAGACTCAATAACCTGCGTTATCCAGATGACAGCCTTGCTTATTGAAATTGAGGAGGACTTGAAGCACTTGTTGCAGAAGATCAAGGACTGCAGCCTTCCATATGAATTGCATCTCAATGTCAAGGAAAAAAGATTTCTATCACTGGACTGATGGGAAACATCATGATGGATGTAAAAGAGATTGAAACTTTCAACAACTTTATCTTACTTGGATCCACAAATAACACCCTTAGTACCAGCAGTCAGAAAATAAGGAGATACAATGCACTGGGAAAAGCTGCAGTTAAGGACATTTCCAAATTATTGAGGAGTAATGATGTCAGTTTGAGGACTAAGGTGCATCTGATTCAGATCATAGTCTTCCCAATCACTTGCTATGCATTTGAGAACAGGACAGTGAATAAGGATGACAGGGAAAGAATTGATGCTTTTGAGCTGTGGTGTTGGAGAAGAGTATTGAACTTCCATGGACGGCCAAGGGAATGAACAGATATGTCTTGGAGAAGGTGCAGCCAGAGTGCCTTTTGGAGGCAGGAATAATGAGGTTCACCTCACATACTTTGAGCATGTTGCTAGAAGGGGCTATTCCTTAGAGAAGGACAAGATGCTTGGAAGAGTGGAGAGTCAACAAAGGAGAAGATTACCCTCAACCAAGTATATTGACGTGGTAACTGCTGCAATGGGCTTTTGTGTATCAGGAAGTGTGATGATGGCACACAGGATAGAACACGGTTCAGACCTTTTGCTCATAGGGTCTCTATGAGTTGTACTTGACTTGATGGCACCTAACAACAATAACAGCGTAAAGAACAAATAAGTCTGTAGCTGTGTCTCACATACTTTAGCATGTTGCTGTTGTTGTTAGGTGCCGTTAAGCTAGATACAACTCATAATGACGTGATGAACGATAAACTTATCCTGTGCCACCTCCTCATCTCTGACACACTTGAACCCAATGCTGAAGACACTGTGTCAATCCATCTTGTTGGGAGTCTTTCCATCTTTTGCTGACCCTCCACTTTTCTAAGCATGATTTCCCTTTCAAAGAAATAACTTCTCAGGGGAGCTCTGGTGGCCTAGTGGTAAGAAGCTGCACTGCAATCCCAGAGATATGCGGTTCGAATCCACCAGATGCTCTGCCGGAGAAGGAGGGGCCATCTCCTCCTGTACCAGTCAGATCCTATTTGACAGTACACACACACACACACAGAGAAAATAATAAAAATATAAAAATAAAAAGAAATAGCTTCTCCGAGCAACAAGTCTAAAGTGTGAGAGATAAAACTTTGCTATCTTTGCCTCCATGGAGCACTCTGGCTGCACTTTCCCCAAGGCATTTATTTGTTCTTTTGGCAGTCTATAAGCTACTTAGGGCTCTTCCCCAACACCACAACTCAAAGGTATCAAGTCTTCTTCTGTTTTTTTTTTTATTTATTTTGTTTTGTTTTGTAAAGTCTTCTTCTGTTATCCTTATTCATTGTCCAGCTCTCATAAGCATAGCAAGTGATTGAAAAGACTATGGACTTTACACACGGACCTCACCGGATGGAGTTCACAAGAATCAGATTGACTACACCTGCAGAAAGAATCACTGCAGATAGTCAAATCTGCAGCTAAAAGCAGTCCAGGTGCTGACTGTGAACAGACCATCAATTACTTATGTGCATTTGAAGCGGGAAAAAATGAAAAAATGTCCACAAGTCCAAAAGATGACGTTAACGTCTATACCAACTGAAGTTAAAACTCATCTGAAGAGCAGTTTAAGGTATTGACTACCAATGACCAAAGACTAGAGTAGTTGTGGAATGGCATCATAGATGTCATCCATGAAGAAGGCCAAATGTCAAGGGGCATATTGTTAGGAGGGGCTATTCCTTGGAAAGGGACAGCATGCTGGAAAGGTGGAGACCAGAGAAAGAGAAGACCCTTGATGAGAAAGTATGACACAGTGACTATAACAAGAGGCTGGAGCATGTCAAATGGTGAGGATGAAACAGGGAAGGCAAGGGTCAAATCTGGTGTTCATAGGGTCGATATGAGTGGTAATCGATGCAAAAACACCTAACCAACAACAAAGGAGTCTGTGGTGAAGACTCCAGCAGTTCAAATCCACCAATGGCAATATGGAAGACAGATAAACAGTTTCCCCTAATTGTAATTCACAGCTTTGCCAACCTGATAGAGGATTACTATGAATTGGAATCAATTGGATAGCAGTGAATGAGCCAGCCCTCTAAGCTCTAAGATGTAAATGCATTTGTTAAAGTCCTCCACTTATTACACCTCTGGAACAGGAGCTCTAGATAACTAAAACAGGCTTCATTAACAAAACAAGAGAAGTCTTACTCTTAAATGGAATTACATGCACAATCTAGGGATTGGAATTTACAACACATACTTTTGGATCAAAACCGGAGTCAGAAGAGACTGAATGTTGCACTGAAGTGCTGAGAAGCTAAAATAAAGGGAAGAAATCAGGAAGTTAAAGAGTTGAAATTAGGAAGTTAAAGAAGATTTCAAAGGGCAGCTCAGGAAGATAAAGCAAAGTGTTTTAAGGAAATGTCCAAAGAGCTGGAGTCAGAAAATATAAAAGAAAGAACTCACTCCACATTTCTCAAGCTGAAGAACAAATTCAAGCCTTGAGTTGCAGATGCTATGGGTAGAATAGTGAACGATAATAGGAAGTATAAAAATAAGATGGAAAGATTACACAGAATCACTGTACCAAAAAGAATTGGCTGATACAGAAGAATTTAATGAAAACAGAACATGAAGGAGAAAGTTTAAACTGCTCTGGGGGGATTGGCAAAAACTAAGGCCCCTAGAATTAACGGAATACTGATTGATATATTTCAATCAGTATTCAGATGCAGCCCTGGATATCCTCACCAGGTTGTGTCAAGAAATCTGGAGAAAAATTACCTGGTCAACTAACTAGAAGAGATTAATTTTTATTCCCATTACCAAAATAGGTGGTCCAACATAGTGTGGACATCATCAAATAATATCATTAATATCACAAGCCAGCAAAATTTTGCTGAAGATTATCCAACATGACTATGACAGTACATAAACAGAGAACTGCCAAAATACAAGCTGGGTTTAGAAGGTCATGACACTAGGAACATCATAACCAATGTCAGATGGATCTTGACTGAAAGCAGAGATTACCAGAGGCATGTCTGTGTTTTATTGACTATGCAAATGCATTTAACTCTGGAGATCACAGCTAACATTGAGAAGAATAGGAATCCAAGAACACTTACTTGTGCTCATGTGAAGCCTCTTCTTAGACCAAGAAGCTGTCATACAAACAGAGCAAAGGAACACTGCATGGTTCGAAATCAAGAAAAAAGCATGTCAAGGATGCATCCTTTCTCCATACTACAGATCTCTTGGGAGGTTGGACTTTATGAAGAAGAAGAAGAACGTGGCCTCAGAATTGGAGGAAGACTCATCAACAACCTACATTATGCAGATGACACAACTTTACTCACTGAAATGGATGAAGTCTTGGAGCACTTGCTTTTGAAGTTCAATGACTGTAGTACTCAAATTTAGATTGCATCTCAACATCAAGAAAACAAAGATTCTCACCACTGAACCAATTAGCAGCACCATGATAGAGGGAGAAAAGATTGATGTTAACAATTTCATTTTGCTCAGATTCGCAATTAACACTCTTGGCATCAACAGTCAGGAAAGAAAAAAAAACCCACAAAAAACACCTGAATTACTTTAGAAAATACTGTTTTCAGGGACCTTTTCAGAGCTAAAGAGCAACAATGACAATCTAGAGACTAACGTGTGTCTGATCCAGGTTATGGTCTTTTTGATTGCTTGTATTGCACCTGAGAGACAGACAATGACTAAGGGTGACACTGATGTGTCAAATGTGATAATGGTCACCAATACTGGACAGTGTTTGGTGGAGCTCCCAGATTAAAAGAGGCTTGGAAGCAGGAGTGGCATCCACTTCTGAAATAGCTTGCCTCGGAAACTCTAAGAACTTAGAGAAATGATGAAAGTCATAAAAGTGTTCAGGTCTTTCGTTCATAGGGTCTCTATGAGTCATGTATGACCTGATGGCACTAAACAACAACAATAAGGGTGACAGAAGAAGAATTGATCCCTTTGAGTTGTGGTGCTGCCAAAGAGTATTGAACATACTGTGGACTGCCAAGAGAACTAACAGATCTATCCTGGAGAGAGTGAAACCAGATTGCTCCTTGGAGGCAAGGATTTTGAAACTTCCTCTCACATACTTTAGGCATGTTGCTAGGAGGGACCAGCCTTGGAAAAGGAATCATGCTTGGAAGGGTGGAGGGACAGCACAGGAGAGAAAGACCCTGGATGAGATGGATTGACACAATGACTGGGAAAATGTCTGAGATGGTGAGATTGGCTAAGGACATGGCAGGGTTCTGAGCCATTGTTCATAGGGTCACTATGTCTTGTGGTCGACTTGACAGCCCATAACTGCCATAACAATTTTGGGAGATAATTCAATCTATAATAAGGTGTCAAAGTGACACCTACCTGTTTATAAGAGCCTGGAAGCCAAAGATGTTTTAAGGAAAATTAAACTTGGAAATCACAGATAGGTGATTTTTAAAGTCAATGGTGATAACATCTAGGGACAAAAAATTTATACAAAAATAATAGAGCATTGTTCTCGCTTCGATAGCACATATACTAAAATTGGAACAATACAGAGAAGATTAGCATGGCCCCTGTGCAAGGATGACAAGCAAAAAATAATAGAGCATATCTGCAAATCAGGGTGTGACTGAGTAGAAATATCTGGTAGAATAGAAGAAAAACCTAGAGTGACATAGAAGGCAGATCAAGAAAGTGATTCAGTTTAAAAAGAAATAAATGATAGGGTATTATGGTTATCTCAAGAGTCCAGAATTAAGGTTGCATAGTGGAGTGTACTCGGTTCGGTGTGTGTGGGGTGCAGGTGGACTGTATACCAATGAAGGAATTTTTCTTTTGCTTTTCAAAGAGAGAAGTGAACTGGGGGGAAGGGAGGGCTGGGCAGGGAGAAAAGTGCAACAATGAAGGAATGGAAATCCAAAATCTCTGTAAATGTTCATTAAAATTAATAAAATAAAATTTAAAAAAGAAAGTTATTCAGGAAAAGGGAGTAGATGACTGTGCTGCACCTTGGAGAATGGTTGTAATAGATGAAATTGGACTTGACATCACAGAGGTCATTGATCACTTTAATGAGAAGCGCTTAGAATCAGAAGCCAGATTGGGGGAGGGGCAAATTAATGTTACATGAAGTAGAAATAATAGACAATTTGTTTGAGATGTTTTACTGTGAAAGAAAGAGATAAGAGGCCAGAAGCTGAGGACTGTGACAAAAAGGAAAGATTTTTAAATTTTTTCAGAAAAAGAGATTACAACGCATGTTTGTATATTATCAGGAATGATCCAGGAAAGAGACTGATGTTGCAGGATAAGAAGAAACAACTGGAGGAAGACTTCTTTCACCAATGAACACTTAGTGCCTGGCATTGGGTTCTGGGTATGAGTCACATAGCCCTGAAAGGCCCAAATGAGGTCACTCTGGTGAGCTTCCAGTCTGTGCAAGTTCCAGCAAAGGACTGGCTTTTTAGCAATGCATTTCAACAATCTTCAGTTATACAGATCAGTGATATTACAGGAACATATTTTTCAACCATTACCTTTCTTTGTTTCCAAATCACAAAATCTAGCTTTCGATAAAAGCTTGCACTTTGACAAGAGTAGATGTGACTCTGTGTGTATGTTTGGAGATGGAAAGATAATTGAGTTCATCTTTTATTGTGTCTATTTTCTCAGTTCCATGTAAGGCTGATCATCAGCTGACACTAAAGGTGAAAGACATCATGTGAGAAGTAAAAGAAAAAGCATGCAATTACTGCCTGCGGAAAAGTCAGCTTCTCATGGAAGCCAGTACAGTGGCTAAATAATGCCCATTGGAAGTTTGTGGTCATGAAATCAAAGTAAAACCAGTGACTTGAATTTCCGATATTTTTTTTTCCTGTTGTGGCCAACAGCGCCAGAACCAGTGTTATGTTGTTAATTAAGTACCACCTAGTTGAAACCGACTCATAGCTAACCCTCCAGCAGGCTTTCAGAGGCAATAAATCAAACTGGAGAAGATTGTTCATCTTTTTCCTGTGAAGCAGCTGGAGGATTTGAACCAAGTGCCTTTTGGTCGGCAGTGTAAATCCTTACCACTATGCCATTAGAACTCCCTACTCAGGAACATTGTTGTTGTTGTTGTTATGTGCCGTCGAGTCAATTGCGACTCATAGTGACTCATGTACAACAGCCCTAAACCCTGCTCTATCCTGTGCCAATCGCACCGTCTCCCACACACCCACCCCGATTACCCCAGTCACTGAATCAATCCACCTCATAGAGGGTCTTCCCCTCCTGCGCTGTCCCTCCACCCTCTCAAGCATGATGTCCCTCTCCAAGGACCGGTCCCGCCTTGCAACATGTCCAAAGTATGTCAGACAGACCCTCAGAATCCTTGCCTCCAAGGAGCCACCCTGCTTAACCCTCTCCAGCATGAATCTGTTTGTTTTCCTAGCAGTCCATGGTATATACTCTTCTTCAGCACCACAGCTCAAAGGCATCAATTCTCCTTCTATCCTCCTTAGTCATTGTCCAACTTTCTAATACATACCAAGTGATTGCAAAGACCATGGCCTGTATCATATGCACCTTAGTCTCCAGAGAGACACCATTGCTCTTCAGTACTTTGGACAGGTTTCTAACAGCAGACATGTGGCAGTCAGGGTTGGAGTTTTTCCAGGTGAGTAGGACTTACAGACGAGAGAAGCAAAGGAGTTGAGATCTTTCATGAAGAGGTTATACTGAAGCATCTTGTAATCAAAGTCGAGTAAGGAGAATACTGATGAAAGAGGGGCGATGGATAAGAAATCATCTGTGTAGAATGATCTACGTCAGAGCTTTGGGGATGGCGTGCTACAGCCCTAAGACCAAGAGAAGATGGGAGGGAGTGACTGAAAGGAGGATGGTAATGATGGACATTTTGTTTGGAGTGGAAATGTTTATAATGACAAAGTTTATGGTGTTACTGGGAGACTGGAGTGATTGAGATGGGAAAGAGGGTAAAGAACGTGAACACTATTGTTGGTATTGACATTGAGTAAAACAAAACCCAAGCCCATTCCTATTTGTTGAGTCAATTACAACTAATGGCAACCTCCCACTCATTTCTGAGGCTGTAAATCTCAACAGGAAATGACTGCTTCATTTCTGTCTTGAGGCAACTGGTAGATTTGAACCACTGATCTTTTGGTTAGCAGCCCAACATATAACACTATAGGCTTCTTGAATATTGAGGAAGAGCACTCTAAACTAACTTAGGGTCACCTAGGAGATGATGGCTAAGAGTCCATTTTGAATCAGAAGTGATGTCTGCATTATGAATGCCTTTTGTCATTCTTGTGTCCTGAGAAAATTATGGGTAAACAATTTCTAAAAATAATATCTTTTTCCTATTTACAGGTTTTATTTGATACTTGGAACATATTATCTCCTATCAAGCTGATGTATCATTATTCAGTTTTGTCACTGTTCGTTAAATATCAAGCAGTCACTACACTTTTCTGGAATTCTTTGTAAATATTACCTAAACATCAACCTCTCACTGGTTTTTTTTAACTGAATTTCCTTGTCTTAGATGTCTCCTGTTTGGATGGAGCGCTGGTGGCCAGTAGGGAGTTGTAAAGGTTCTCCGGCTGTTTGAATGCATCAGCTGTGCTGCAGGAGAAAGATGGGCAATCTCTTCTGGTGCAACTTACAGCCTCCTGAAACTGGCTGGAGGGTCAGCTGTAAGTCAGTTAATTCTGCCTCAATGGCAATGAGATAGATAGATAGGTGGATGGATCCATCTCCTCCTTGGATTATTTGGTTCAGAATCCTCAGAATCTTGTCATTTCAATTTGCAAATGGCCTTTTTCATCAATAAAAGCTCTTTATCTTTCATTTCAACCAGACACTGCCATCTTGCTCTAGGACAATATAAAAGACACTGAAAACAATGATGAAAGTGAGGTTTAAGGAGAAATTAGAGCTAACTTATTTTTTAAAAAAATATGACAAATATACATATTACCAGACACCGGGCCATTTCAGCATAATTTCCATGCCCAAGTCAGGGATTCTTTTTTTAATATTTTGTTAATTTTAGTGAATATTTGCAGAGATTTTGGATTTCCATTTATTCATTGTTGCACTTTTCTCCCTGCCCAGCCCTACCCTGCAGTTCGCTTCTCTCTTTGAAAAGTAAAAGAAAAAAATTTTTCATTGGTATACAACCCCTCTGCAACACCACCCCCCCCTCGGCCACTGCCCCGAGTACACTCCTCTGGACTCTTGTGATAACCATAGGACCCTATCATATATTGCTTTTAAATTGTTCTCTCCCTCATCTGTTTCAATGCAGCATACATAATTTATCCAGTTTTTCTCAGATTCTTGATGCTGTATAACCATCTCCACTGTTTCCAGGAGCTTGAGTTTTTAGCCAGGTACGCTGGTGAAGACGACACTGAGGAGCTCTAGGGCCGCAGAGGCTGCATCCTGCTTGCTGCCAACCCACTTCCCCTGGCTGAGTCACGTTTGTGCAATACTTGGGAGGGTGGCCTTGGCAGTCCAGGGCTCTGGCAACATGCCACCTTTGTTCCCTTGGTTCTCCAGATAGAAAAGCCCCTGTTTCCCTTTGGCAAGGCCCTTGAGGCTTCAAGGCTGGCCTTGCCACTGCACAGTAATTAACCACTTTCATAAAACTCCTGTATTTCCATCTGCAAGCTTCCTTCTTCAGTTTCTCAACATCTTCAGGCAACTTTCAAGTCACTGGTGCAAAGTTGTGCCCACAAACTAGAGCAATCAAGGTGGATAATATACATTTTAAATACACTGTGGTTTTCAAAGAAAAAGAGAACTGAGCCCAAGGGAGGACCCCAAGAAAAATAATGTCCCCAGAGTGAAACATGCTAAGACCAGATTTCTCACTATTTCTTCAATATTCACTAGTATCCTGTGAAGGGGAGAGTGGAGGTGACTTTAAATAAGTGAACCAACATACATACAACAAGTTTGCAAAACAAGAGAAAGGTGTTTATTTAAGTAATAAAACAGAGGTATAATTGGTGGGTGGTAGGATGGGCCTATTCAAAAAACCTGAGTTAAAGTGGAAAAGAAAGAAAGGGGGAAAGGACCCCCCAGAAAAGACAGGGGTGAAGCCAAACCTCTAGAAGTATGCTGTCAGAAGGAAAAAAAGTAGACCAACTCCCAAATGGGTACAGCTTTATTGGTTCCTAATCTCATGAGATTGTAGCCTAGCACTGTCTAGGGATTTGTGAGATTAGCTGAGGAAGAGGCTGCTTCCTGGTGTAACCACTTTTTGGATCCCACCAAAGTACTATCACACTGGCACAAGTCAAATATACATTTCCTGGAAGACTGCAGTCATCGTCTATGAAAGAGAGTGAGTCGGTGAGAGAGACCAGGTAGCAATTCTAGCCATTAACACAGAGGACAACTGGATTCAAATGACATAGAGAAGAGTCTTGCTCACAGTAGAGTCGAGTGGGTGTTGTGAGGAGGAAGTGGTGTGTGCCCATGGAGAGCAAGGCAGGATGGGAGTGTGGACGATACATGACCCACTTGCTTGGGTTTCTTGTGGGGCCAAGTTTGTGAGCATGTGTGAGCTCTGACCCATCCAGTTCTGTTCTCTGGAGAGGGTCAGGGGCTCTCACTGCGGGGCTGTAGGTTGCTTGCCAGCCGTGGGGATTCTCCACCTGTAAGCTTGGTGATGGGTGCTGGGGGGTACGCTCGTCAGGAACACCTGTGTGTGGTGGCCTCGGGGCCCCAGCATGCCACTCGCTTTTACAGCTTCTTCAGTAATTTCCTGAGGGCAAGTTTAAAGCATTGGAGCTTGTTTGTCTAGATTAATGTCTAGATTGTATCTCAAGATTTATATTAATATATGTTTAACTGTAAGGGTCTGTTAAATAAATTATGACATAGTCACATAGTGGAATGTCGTGCAGCCACTACAAATTATGTGGCTGAAGAATGTGGGAAAATGCTCTTTTGAGATAGGAAAAAATACTGGAAAGTGCTAAAAGTATTACAGTTAGGTATTTGGCCCATGGAGAACTCTGTTAACGTTATATTTTCATTATTTCATTGTGTGCCTGGAAAAGTTTCTTTTTTAGAGTTTCTTTATGACTGGGAGCTGTGGTGGCCGAGTGGGAAGGAGTTGCACTGCCAAGCCAAAGACATTCAGTTTGAGTCCACCAATGCTGGTCCGAGGAAAAAATATGGACAATCTTCTCCAGTGCGATTTACAACTTCTAAACCCCTTACAGAGCATACAATATTATGTCAATTTGACAAAACAAACACAAAAAGCCATGAATAGACTATATGCTAAAACAATAACCACAGACCTGCAGAATAGAAGGCGGGTGAGGAGTTGCAGTGAAATCTGGGAGAGCTGGTACTCGCAGGCCCACCTTGCTTCCCATTTCTCAAAAGCTTTTTTTGCTTTTGAGGGGTTTCAGTGTTACCATTTTTCTGTTCTTTCTTGTAGCCGAAAGGAGCCCAGTGGCATAGTATATAACGTGACTGAGAGGCTGGAACGTAAACCTACCAATTTCTCTGTGGGGGAATAATGGGCAGTCTCCTCCCATAAAGATTTACAGCCTTGGAAACTCAATGTTGTGGTTGTGGTTATGCATCATTGAGTTGCCTATAACTCATAGTTACTCTTTGAACAATAGATCTGCGCCTTGCCCTGTTCACTCCACCCTCTGCTACATTCTAGGCTGTGATTACAGCCACTGTGTCAATCCACCTTGTTGGGTGTCTTCTTCTTACCCTTCATCTTTCCTGGCTTAATGGCTTTTCCAAGGACTGATACCTCCTGACAGCATGCCAACATAGGTGAGATGAAGTTTCTCTATCCTTGCCTCTAAGGAGCACCCTAGTTGCACTTTCTTTAAGGCACATCTGTTTGTTCTTTTTTGACAGTCCATACATAGGCTATTCAGTACTCTTCTCCAATACCAAAATTCAAAGACATTGTTTCTTCTTTGCTTATCAATATTTATTGCCCAACTTTCAGAGGCAAAGGAAGCAACCAAAAATATAATTTCTTTGATAAGATACACCTTGGTATTTCAACTGACACTGCTGCTTTTTAGCAGTTTGGAGAGGTCTTGAAAAGCAGGTTTCCCCAGTGTAACACATCTTTTGATTTTTTAAGTGCAAGAATCACTGCCTTTGAGCTGTGTTCAGGAAGGGCCAGTCTTTGGAAAAGAACGCCATCTTGGGAAAGGTGAAGGGAGGGAGAGAGAGAAAGAGAGAGAGAGACCCTCAATAAGACAGATTAATACAGTGAGTAACAATGGGCTTGAACAGACCAGAGATTATGAGAATGGCACAGTAGAAGACATGGTTCTGATTTATTATTCCTCGGGCCATTAGGAGTCATTGTTGATTCAACGGGCACCAAACAAGAACAATTAAGTAGGTGTTGGTTGTGGATCAAAGCAACAGGAAACTGTTGACAACTTCAATCTTTTGTTTTTCATGCTGTTGCCTGTTGGTTCAGGGACATAGAGCTCTGTGTTCTCGATGTTGAGATGTAATTCATATTAAGAGCTGTACTCTTTAATCTTTTGCAGTAAGCACTCTAAGTCTTTGCTTTCTTACAAGCAAAGCTGTGCCATCTACATGATGCAGGCTGTTGATGAGTCTTTCTTCCTCCAACCCTGAGGTCACACTCTTTTTCATACAGTCAGAGTTGAGTTGACTCGATGGGTTTGGTTTTTGTTATAGTTATAGGTTCCAGTTTTCACAAGTTTTATTTTATTATTTTCTTCTTTCATTTTCTGAAAATTGTGATAAATAACTATCACTTTGTGCTGTGAAAAAACAATAGAAAATTATTTCTGAGTAACAAACTTCTCAAAAGCTTCTGCTACCTTTTCTGAGAGGAACATTTGAAGTCATTTTTTTTTTCTTTTAAAGACATTTTTATGGCTTCACCATAAAGGTGAGCCTTCGTCCTTTGACAGCTATGCTATTCCCATCTTAATTCACCTTCCCTGTGCCTGTTTTCTCTGCCTTCTACGACACAAATCATTGTTTCTTTATGAGAAAAGAGTCCATCTCGCCTGACCTGGGTTCTTGGATCATTTCTATAATGTTCCAGTGAGTGGACCTTGAACAGAACAGTCTGTTTGGATTTTTCTTCTAAGACCATCTTAGCCCCTTGCAGGAGTTCAAGGCATTCTATCACCGTTTCTCTGACAAATGGCCCTGACTACTTCTAACTTGTTCAAAGGTCCCACCCAAAGAATCCCACCAGGCTGTTCTTTTTCTTTCCAAGTAAGGCTCTGATTCTACCCCAGCTTCCCACTCCCTGGTTCGAGCCTCACATTCATTCCGTATCCTGCTTCTGCCTTTGGGACTCATCCAGGGCTGTTGTTGTTAGGTGCCATTGAATCATCTCCAATCCCGGCAACTTCATGTACAACAGGATAAAACCCTGCCTCGTCCTGAGCCATCCTCTGAATTCCAGCTCTGCTTGGGCTTGTTTCTTACTTCAGTTACTGTGTTTATCAATCTCATTTAGCATCTCCCCACCTCTTTGCTGACCCTCTGCGTTTCTAAGCATGTTGTCCTTTCCCAGGAATTGGCCTCTTCTGATAACATATACAAAATGTGTGGTGTGAATTCTTCTTGCCATCTTTGTTTCTAAGGAACACTCGGGCTTCATTCCTTGAAGACAGATCTGTTTGTTCCTCTAATAGTCTAGTGCTTCTCACGTCCTGAGGCTTTGAGTTTAGGCTTAGCCTCTAGCCCTTTCTATTCTTTCAAGTCCCACAGCATGTCCTGGCTAATTTTAGATGCTCGGAGATTGTCTATCTTTCCTCTTGTCTCCTTCCTGGTTGGATTTTTGGAATTGTGGTGGAAGGTTTAGACAGCTCTCTTCCCCTCTACTTCCAATAATTTTCATGTACTTCTATTTGGCTCCCAGTTATAGAAGTATTAAAAGAATACTATTTCTGTCACTTTAAAGACCCTGAATACTGGAATGGATGAAGTTCTGGTGCAGGACCCCAGAAAATTCCACTATGATTAACATTCTCAGGAGATAGTAACTGAGCCCAGGTGGTATAGGGGTTAACAAATCAGGCTGCTAACCAAAAAGCCAACAGTTCAAATTCACCAGTTGCTCCAAGGGAGAAAGATAAGGCAGTCCTTAAAGATATATTGCCTCAGAAATTCTATGGGCGGTTCCTCTATATTATCCTTGAAAGGACTGAGTGGCTATGAGTCAGAATCAACGTGATCACAGTGAATATGTTTGCTTGGTTTTTTAAATATTTTTTGTTTTGTTATCTGAGTCGAGGTTTACAAAACAAATGAATTTTTCACTCATCTGTTCATACATGTTTTTTTTCAGTAACATTTATCTCAATATTCACAATGTAGTAGTACTTGTTAGCCTCCTCCTTGTAATTCTAATTTCCACTCACCTTTGTAGACTTCACTTTCTTCAGTGCTGCTGTGCTGACCACACACTTATTAGCTGTTGTTTTTCCTTACCTATTTTGATATGTGCCTTTTTCCTATTTACTAATTCTGACTCCTTTCCCCTCTCTGCCCATCTCTAGTCACTCACCAGGGGTTTTGTTTGTTTTGTAAAGGGAGCCCTCATGCCTAGAGACAAGCTGCTGCTCTACAGTCCCAAGGGTATGTGCTTCCAGGCCACCCACTGCTCCACGGGAGAGAGATGGGCCATCTCCTCCAGCAAGACCTGGCCTCAGAATGCACCTGAGATCTCCTGCCTGTGCCCAAGCAGACAAAACCCCAAATGTCCACGACAGCATGTTTATGAAGTTAAAAAAAGGACACACAACTTAAATGTTCATCAAGAACAAAATGGATTTTAAGATTGCAATATACTGGAATATAGTCTGTTGAGTCCACATCAACTCTTAATTGACCCTCCAGTGGGTTTTCAGAGGTAGTAAATCTCATGGGAAGAGATTGCCCATCTTTCTCCCTTGGAACAGCTGGTGGATTTAAACCACAAGCCTTCATGTCACATGCCAAGGGTTGTCAGTGCAACCCTTACCACTAGGCCACCAGGGGTCGTTATGTTGGAATCTATTTAGCAATTAGAGTAAATGAATATGAGGAGGAGCATGAGGAAGATTTCTGAGCCCTGGTAATGTGTGTGTGTGTGTGTGTGTGTGTGTGTGTGTATCCTTGCTTTATTTATATTTATGTTGATATATTTATGTGTGTTAATCTAAGTGACAGTTAACGCAGCTAGCTAATCTCTTTGAAGAAATAGTCCTTGAGCTGTACCTTAAGTAGGTGAATTGGCGGACCTTTATTTCATGGACATTATACTTTCCTTTTAGAAGTGTACCAAAAATGAATGAATATGAAATTCATTTATCAGCGCAGATTGATCTGAAAAGGACAACATTTATTGATTAAATTGTGTTCTTGAAAGTAAGTGTTAGAATCCTAAGCTCTATACCAATGGCATTTTCCTGTATAGAAACAGAGATATCTTGGTGTATTAGTGAGGCCATTCAGGGTGGGCAGCCTAGAGCATTGCACTTCTAACTCAAAGGCCACACCTCTATAGTGGCTCAAATACACCTATCGCTCCTCAATAGAAAGACAGGCAATCTCCTTCCAGTATGAGTTATTGCCCCAGACATTGAATGAAGGATCATCTATGAGTCAGTTCCACTTGGATAACAATATGAGAGAGAGAGAGGGAGAGAGAGAGAGAGAGAGAGAGATGTGTTCTAACTTTAATGACTCTGAGGTACACACAGGGTAAGTGTATACACCAAAAAAGACAGAGGCCATATGACGATCAAGAAGCATCTAGGACTATGGACAAGGAAGGAACCCATTTGGCCAAGATCCCGATTTTGACTCAAAATATTATTATTAGCAGTTGTCATATTGTCTCTGACTCACATTGACCTCCTGATTTACTCACTTCCCTCGAGTCAAAACTGTCTCATAACTGCCCAACATCCTCCTAGGTATCCAAGACTGTGCATTTCCCGGAAGGAGATTGTTTCTATTCCTCTCTTGGAGATGCTGGTGATTTGGAACCACCTAGAGGTGTTTCCTCCGGATCAGCAGTTCAACTGCTTACAGACTACACCAGCAGAGCTCGCCTGTGTAAGAGGGTGACATGTTGCCCCGTCGTGTGTGTCTTTATGACTGTTGGAATGTCTCAGTCCAATGCTGGATCTTGTGTCAGTCCATCTCATTGGGGGGTTTCCGTTGTTTTTATTGGCCAAGCATAATGCCCCTTTCTGGCAGTTGATCTTCTCCGGTGATGTGTCTGAAGTAATGGAGCTGAAGTTTCACCTAGATCAGATAAGAGGCTAGAGGGACTAGGTTTTTTTTTTTGTACTGAGAGAGGCCCTTTGAGGGTGTAGATCTTTACCTTCAGTTAACACAGGCTTGATTTCCTTCTCTAGATAAGCATCTAAGAAGACAAGGGCCACTGAAAGGAAGAACTTTAGGGCCTGCTGTGAGGAGGAGCTAGCCCTTGGAAAAAGACATAATGCTTGGAAAGATGGAGGATCAGAGAAAGAGAGGAAGACCCTCAACAAGATGAACCGACACAGTGACTGTAACAATGGGTCAATGGGTCAAGTGTCCCAGACAATGGTAAGGATGGCACCGAGGAGGCCAAGCTTCTGATTCTTGTTCATGGTGTTGTTACTACTTGTAGTTTCCTTGATGACACTTAACAATAAGAAAAAAAGAAGGAAGAAAATGCCCAGGCACCTTAGGCTAATTGCTTGTGGCAAGGCCTGCTAATTGACCCCTGCTATCATGACTTCTTGTTGTTATATGCCGTCGAGTCGCTTGCGACTCATAGCGACCCTATGTACAACAGCCTTAAACTCCGCTCTATCCTGTGCCAGTCGTACTGCCTCTGACATTCCCATCCCAATTACCCCAGTCACTGAATCAATCCACCTCACAGAGGGTCTTCCCTGTCCCCCATCATGACTAGGGGTCATTAAATTTAAATTTAGTTTAAATTAAAATTTAAAAATGTATAGTTTTTTAATAAATATTCCTTAAACGATACAGCAATCTTTTGTCTATTTGCTGAACTGAACTTCTTGATGTTGCTGTGATGCTGCACACTGTTCCATAATCTTGTCAAATTCTATAATGGTTACCCATTATGTACAATGTTTGGAAGAGCTTCCAGACTGATTTATACTGGGAAGCAGCAGAGGCATCCAATTCCTAAACTAGATGCCTCTGGAAACTCTACAAACTCTCTAAACTGTACAAACTCTCTAAACTTATAAATGTACAGAAATGGTGTTACTTTTAGAACTAAGTTCTGTACAGAAATAATGTTAGTTATAGAACAGAGTTCAGGTCTTTTGTGCAAAACTTACTCTCAGTCATATTTAACTTGATGACACTTTGCTAAATGAAACTAGTGCTGTTATATCTGGAAGAACACATTTTCACATTGTACATTACACTTTGTCAATGTGCACCATTAGGTAACCTGGGTTTGCTATGATGCTGAACCTTGTACCATTGGGGTATTAAATACCAGAATGGTTTCCCAAGGTGGACAATGTTTGGTGGAGCTCCCAGTTGTAAAACAGGTTTGGGAGCAGGAGTGGCATCCACATCCTAAACCACATGCCTCTGGAAACTATGAACTTGGGGAAATTATGAGAGTTACAGAAAGGCAATAGGTCTTTATTTCATAGAGTCCTCTATGAGTCACACTTGACTCAATGGCAATCAACAACAACAGCATCATGACTAGGATGATAGAAGGAGAATTGATGCCTTTGAGCTGTAGTGCTGGAGAAGAGTATTGAATATACCATGGACTGCTAGGAGAACAAAGAGGCTCATCCTGGCGAGGGTGAAACCAGCCTGCTCCTTGGAGGCAATGATTCTGAAGCTCCATCTCACATAATTTAGGCATGTTGCAAGAAGAGACTAGTCTTTGGAGAGGGACGTCATGCTTGGGAAGTTAGAGGGACAGAACAGGAGAGGAAGACCCTCAATGAGATGGATTGATTCAGTGACTGGGCTAATGGGCATAGGTGTGTCAAAGGTAATAAGAGTGGCACAGGATAGAGCAGGGTTTAAGGTTGTACATTGGGTCACTATGAGTTGCAGGTGACTCGATGGCACATAACAACAGCAACAACAACAACAATCATGGTCTTTGCAGTTACTTGTTATGCATCTGAAAGCTGGACAATGACTAGGGATGCTAGAAGGAGAATTGATGACTTTGGGCTGTCATGCCGGAAAAGAGTATTGAATATACCACAGACTGCTAGGAGAATAAACAGGTTCATCCTGGAAAGGGTGAAACCAGGCTGCTCCTTGGAGGAAAGGATTCTGAAGTTCCATCTTACATCAGGCTTGGGAGGGTGGAGGGGTAGTGCAAGAGAGGAAGACCCTCTATGAGATGGATTGTTTAGTGACTGGGGTAATGGGGGTTAGGTGTGTCATAGACAATAAGATGGGCTCAGGATAGAGCAGAGTTCAGAGCTGCTGTACAAAGGATCACTATGGGTTGCAAGTGACTTGATGGCACTTAACAACAACAACAACAACATCTGTTCTTCCTTTACAATAGAGCCCCTGGTTTGTAGCTGGGAACAGTAGGGCTGCTCAGAATAGAAGACCAGTCTTTTTTAACTTCCTCTGTAAATAGATGAATCAATGTGACCAAGACCTGGTCAACAGGATGTAGTTAGAAACATGTGACACTTTAAAGAAGCAATACTAAAAGGTGGCACAGGTCTTTTCTCCTTTTCTTCCCTGCTAGCTAAAAGTCAGAGATAATGGCTAGGGCCCAGGCACCGACCTTGGGAGAAAGGGAGAGAGAGGCCTCATGTGGTAGAGAAGCAAGAAAGAAAAGCCTAGATTTTTGAAGCATCTTACTGACCCACAAACTGCAAAGCATTGGTCTTTTTAACACAAAACCACAACTATTTGGATTTTCTGCCACTAGCAGCCTAAACTAATCCACTCCTCATTCCAAAGCACAATGGTAACCACTCTTGTTTGTATCTGAGTCATCACAGTGACCTTGCCTGACCAGAGATGCTTTGCCTCCAGTTCCGTTGAAGTCAGCACGTCCTCCACTTGTGGTTGGAGAAAGTAAAGTGATCTGTGCAGGCAGCCATGCTCTGGTTCTGCTTTGAATAAGAGATGAAGCAAAAAGAGAGAAATCAATTTTAAATGACTTGAAAACCAGGCCCTGCCCTGCCTCCATCACCCATGTGTATGATGTCATTTCAGTTCTAACAGACAGAGAGGAGGATGTTCACATCACACACACACACACACACACACACATGCACACACACACACGCACACACACACACACACACATTAATTATGTGCACACTTGCTGCTTCATTGGATATATTTTGGACATGTTGCAAGGAGGGACCAGTCCTTGAAGAGGGACATCATGCTTGGGAGGGTGGAGGGACAGCACAGGAGAGCAAGACCCTCAATGAGATGGACTGATTCAATGACTGGGGTGATTGGAGTAGGTATGTCAGAGACAAGATTGGCACAGGATAGAGCAGAGTTTAGGACTGTTGTACTTAGGGTCGCTATGAGTCACAGGTGACTCGATAGCACATAACAACAAACAACAACATGGCAAATTCATTGGAAGCCAAAGGACATGTCTAGTCTAGTATGTTTTGTACTCTATATGCAGTTTTTACAGTTGATGCCAGTTGTTGTACATATGCTTATTGGAATTATGAGTGTAAAACCTTTATCAGACTTGCTTTAGGGGAGCTTGAAAATGAAAATGAAAATGTCTTTTCAAAGTAAGTGTTGGTGATTTTCCTTCAGCCCTCTGTTTTGAGAGCAAGAGGAAAAGAAGTTTTGATTTGCAAATTCTAACCCAGCAGAGTCCTCAACTGCGTTAAGCTACAGCTCCTGTGTTCCTTTGCCTTTGTCTAACTTAAACTCCTTCTAGAAAAAAAGGTTCATCCTTTTGAAACAGTATTTCTTATTTTTAATGCACTAGGATTTTGTCTTTATTAGGATTATGTCATATACCTGTAATTGATACTAATAATTTGCTAGTGACACAAAAGACAATTTTACACATGGATTCTACCTGATGGGCTGCACAGGAACCAAATTGACTACCTTTGTTGAAGAAATCATTAAGAAGCTCAATATCATCAATCAAAACGAGGTGATGGGCAGACTGTGGGTCAGATCACCAATTACTCATATGCAAGTTCAAATTGAGGCTGAAGAAAATGAAAATAAGTCCATGGGAACCAAGATCTAATCTTTAATCAATTCCATTTTCATGATCATCTTAAGAATAGGTTTGAGGCATTGAACACCAATGATAGAAGACCAGATGAGGTGTGGGATGTTATCAAGGATATCATCCATGAAGAAAGCAACAGTTCATTACAAAAACAGAGGAGAAAGGAAAAAATCTAAATGGATGTCAGAACAGGCTCTAAAGATTGCACTGGTGTGTTGAGAAGCCACATCTAAAGGAAAACACGTCAACATGAAAGAGCTGAACAGATGATTTCAAAGGGCAGTTTGGGAGAACAAAGCAAAGTATTATAAAGGAATATGCAGAGAGCTGGTATTTGAGAATAAAAAGGGAAGAAGTTGCTCTGCATTTCTTAAGCTGAAAGGACTGAAAAAGAAATTTAAGCCTCATAATGTTGGAAGGTGCTATGGGGAAGTTATTGAATGACTTAGAAAGCATCAAAAGAAGATGGAGGGGATACACAGAGCCACTGTACCAGAAAGAACTGATCGACATTGAAAAATTTCTGGAAGTACCATATGAACAGGAGCCAATGGCAATGAAGAAGGAAGTGGAAGCTGCACTGAAGACATTGCCCAAAAAATAAGGCCCCAGCAATTGATGTGATACCAACTGACTTGTTTCAATTAATAGATGCAGCCTTGGATGCACTTACTCACCAGTCTATGCCAGGAAATTTGTAGGACAGCTGTCTGGCCAATGGATTAGAAGAGATTCATATTTGTTCCTATTCCCTAGAAGGGTGATCCAACTGAATGTACAAATTATCAAACTATATAACCTTTATCACATACAAGCAAAATACTGCTGAAGATCATTCAAAAGTGGCTGAAACAGTACATAGACAGGGAATTGCCAGAGGTTCAAGCAGGATTTAGAAAAGTTTGTGGTACCAGGAATATCACTGTTAATGTCATACAGATCCTAGCTGAAAGTAAGAAATACAAGGAGAAGGTCTATTTGTGCTTTGTTGACTATGCAAAGGCATTTGACTGTGTAAATCATGACAAGTTGTGGCTGACGTTGAGAAGAATGGGACTCCCAGAGCTCTTGATTGTGCTCATGCAGAATCCACACCTGGATCAGGAGGGAGTTGTGTGAATGGAGCAGGAGAGTACTGCATGGTTTAGAATTGGGAAGGGAGTGCGTCAGGGTTGTATTCTCTCTTCATACCTGTTCAATCTATATGCTGAGCAAATTATCCAAGAAACTGGACTCTATGAAGAGGAACGTGGCATCAAGATTGGAGGGAGACTCATCACTAAACCTGTGTTACGTGGATGACACATTACTTGCTGATAGTAAGGAGGCCTTGAAGTATGTGTTGCAGAGGATCAAGGAATGCATCCTTCAGTATGGATTGTGTATCAATATCAAGAAAACAAAGATTTTTACCACTAGACCAAGAGGCAGTGTCATTATGGATAGAGAGGAGATTAAAACTGTCAGCAGCTTCATCCTGCATGGATTCAAGATTAACATCCTTGGTACAAGCCATCAGGAAATTGCATTGGGAAAATCTGCAGTTAGGGACTTTTCCAAATTGTTGATGAGTAGTGATGCCAGTTTGAACACTAAGGTGTGTCTGGATTTGAGACCTGGACAATGAATAAAGATGACAGAAAAATAATTGATGCCTTTGAGCTGTGGTATTGGAGAAGAGCACTGAACATCCCATGGATGGCCAACAGAATGAACAGATATGTCTTGGAGAAGATGCAGCTGGAGTGCTCTTTGGAGGCCAAGAATGATGAGGCTTCACCTCACATACTTGGAACATATTTCTAGGAGGTGCTATTTCTTGGAGAGGGACATGATGTTGGGAAGGGTGGAGGGTTGGCCAAAGAGAGGAAGACCCTCAACCAGGTGGATTGACAGAGTGAGTGCTACAATGGGCTCTTGTGTGTCAGGAAGTGTGAGGATGGCACAGGATAGGACTGGGTTCAGATCATTTGTACATAGGGTCGCTAGGAGTCGTGTTGACAGCACCTAACAACAACAACAACAACAACAACAACACAACTGCGTTATTAAATCCATTTTGACAAATACATATTATTTTTTGTACTGTCATGTCATTTTTCTTCAATGATTTTATACTTTTTTAAATATTTCTTTAAAGAGAATAACTGTTATATTAAGTTAGTTTATGGTGAGTGATTTTTAAATGATATTTATTATCTGAATTCTCAGCTGTATGTTTTAGTATTATTTATAATTGAAACAGAAATGGAAAAAAAAGAGTTTCCAAAACAAATCTTTGTACTTTGCAGGTCAGCCAATCAGGTCCATTTATGGATGCGATTGGCCCTTTTGAATGCAGGTCGTAGCCAACTCCACCTGGAAAACTCATGTAGATATCATGGGTTTGGGAAGACATTCCCAGAAAAAACAACAACCAAACACCCCAAAACACAAGAAAACCCCAAACACCAACAAAACAACCAACAGAGCCACAGCTTCATTCCAACATGGAGCTACTCACTCCCCAGCGCACAGACATCTGCCTGGGGGTTTTAGCTGAAGCCTGACAATGATAAACCAGGTCAGCTTGTTGAGTCAGTTTGCGAGACATCCTTTAATTTTAACTGTTCCACATCAACTAACATGAAGAATTTTAAAAGCAGCAGGCTAATTAAAGATAGAGGTCAGTAAAAACAAGACAGAGCGAGGACCGTCTTTGGCTCACCTAAGGCAATAATTTGCATTGTACCCACATTAAAGTCAGAGCCCATTATGGACATACATCATACCCTACGCCTGAGTCTTTGGGACCATGGCCCTTCCCCCTAACAAGTCGTTCCAGCAAGAACAAGTCCTCCAGTTTACCTGCCTTATTTCAAATGAAAGTGCCACACCAGTCACAGACAAGAGGAAGGTGCCCATACTTTTCAAAAAATATGGAATGTGCTGCCATAGGGTCAACTGCAGCTCAAGGTGACCCCATCGGTGTCAGGGCGCTCTGTTGGGTTTTCAATGGCTGATTTTCTGGAAGTGTATTACCAGGCCTTCCTTCCAAGGCACCGTTAAGTGGACTTGAACCTCTGATCTTTCAGTTAGCAGCCAAGCTCATTAGCTATTACCAGTTGTCGTTGTAGTTGTATACCACGGAACCGTAGCTGACCCCTGGAAGATTTTCAGAGGCAGTTAATCTCACAGGAGGGAATTGCCCATGCTTCCCTGCAGAGCAGCTGGTGGCCTCAAACTGTGTGCCTTCAGGATTGCAGTGCAGCTTCTTGTCACTGGGCCACCAAACCTCTCTATCTGTACTAGAAAGTACTCCAAAACCACCTTGTTGCCATCAAGGGGAACTGAGTCATAGCTGACCCCTCCAGTGGGTTTTCAGAGGATATGAGAAGATTATCCTTCTTTCTCCCATGGATCAGCTGGTGCATTTCAACTGCCAAAGCAGCGCTCACTACCTCTGTTATCAGCACAACTCCCTACACACTTTGCCACCAGAGCTCCCTAGCGTTGAGTAATATTCATAAATTCATATTCCTCTGATCCTGTAGCAGAAAATTTTCTAGAAAATGGACAGTAAAAGTCTTATATTCTAAAATAACAAACAAAAACCAGATATTCATCTAGACACTGTGCTGAAGTTGGCCTAAATACTTGAGGAAAATCATATAGCATGGAATTATTGTTGTTGTTAGGTGGCATCAAGTCGATTATGACTCATAGCGATCCTATGAAAAGAAGATCTGAACCCTGTTCTATCCTGCGCCATCCTCACACTCCCTGAAACACAAGAGCCCATTGGCAGCAGTTACCACGTCATTCCACCTGGATGAGGGTCTTCCTCTCCTTCGCTGACCCTCCACCCTTCTGAGTGTCATGTCCTTCTCCAAGGAATAGCAGCTCCTAGCAACATGCCCAAAGTATGTGAGGTGAAGCCTCATCATTCTTGCCTCTAAAGAGCACTCCAGCTGCACTATCTCCAAGATTTATCTGTTTGTTCTCTTGGTCACCTATGGGAGGAGGTTCAGTGCTCTTCTTCAACACCACAGCTCAAAGGCATCAATTCCACCCCCATCATTCTTATTGATTGTCCAGCTCTCAGATACATAGCAAGTAATTGGAAAGTCTATGGACTGAATCAGATGCACCTTAGTCCTCAAACTGGCATCATTGCTCCTCAGTAGCACAGAATATAAGCAGATAAACATAATCATCTGACAAGAATGAAGGCAAATGTCCTTCCTTGCCTTGTCCTGTGAGCATCCCTTAGTCCTCCTCTCTCACTACCACTAGCTTAGGTCAAATCTTGCCATCGATTGCCCAGATTAAGAGTCTTTTACCTCAACCTCTGACAGTGGTCTCAAGCATGGTGTAGGTTGTGAGGATGGCACAGGATAGGGCAAGGTTCTAATCTGTTGTTCATAAGGTCACTATGAGGCCTTCTAGCACCTAACAACAGATACCACATTAGCCTCCATTCAGTCCTCACACTGCTGTCACCACAAATATTCTAGGAAATGGAGCCACCAGGTTGGTCTACACCAGAAACTCTTTGGAGACTTTCTGCTGCCCTCAGAATAAACTTCAAACCCTACCTTAGCCTTCAAAGACTTTCTGCTGTGAATCTATGTATGCCCTTGATCAGCCTCTCCAGATCTTCCTTTCTTTACTCTCTGTCTTCTAGCTTCCAGAACCATCCATCTTATGCCTTTTCATTTTTCCACAAGATCTTCCTTCTGTTAGGTGTTTCCTTTCCCTTCCCTCATCTTCCTTCATCTGTTTATCTCTTTGCCTCAAATCCAGCTTCTCCTGGATTTGCAAGCTTGAAAACTTTCTCTCACATCTCTGTGCATTCTCTGGATTGCCCTGATGTTGTTACTGTACATTATCTGCACTACGTGGACTGCAAAGTCTCTGAGGGTGGGGGGCTTATGCATCAGTTCCTGGGCATTGTGTCTGGTACAAATTGTATATTCAATAAATGTTAATGGATTAAAGGAATGGCTGGTATATTCACACAATGGAATACTATGCTGCATTAAAAAATAATAAACTAATGAAATATACAAAATGGGTGACCCTGGAGGACATTATGCTGAGTGGAAATCTCAGACACAAAAGGACAAATACTGCATAGTGCTACTGTTGTAAAACAGGACTGACATCAGGGTTAGGGGGAGACGAAGAAAGATGGCATACTGCATTGAAACAGATGAGAGAGAGACGGTTTAAAAGGGATATGTGATTAGGTATTATTGTCATGACAGGAGTCCAGAATGAAGACTGCACAGTGGAGTGGACTTTGGGGGGGGATTGTATAAAAATGAAAGAATTTTTCTTTTACTTTTCAAAGAAAAGAGCAAACTGGGGGTGGAGGAGGGGTGGGCAGGGAGAAAAATGCAACAATGAATGAATGGAAATATTAAATCTCTGTAAACTTTAATTAAAATTAATAAAAAAATTAATAGGTCAGCCAGAAACTGGATAGATATAGCAGAAAAAGTAAAATAAAGCCTACGTTTATTAGCCATTAAATTGTTGCATCTGTTTATAAAATAAATAAATAAATAAATACATACATACATACATACATACATACATACATACATACATACATAAATAAAAGAGTGAAGACTTCATGTGTGGCACCTATTTCATGTTAGGATAGCATTGATTGGTCTTCCCTGTGAGTCTCTCATTTCACCTGACAATATACTAGGGATGTTGTTGTTATTAGGTGCCATCAAGTTGAGCACAACCCACAAGAGACCCTATGAACAACAGATCTGAACTCTGTCTTATCCTGTGCCGTCCTTACATTTCCTGACATACTCAAGCCCACTCCAGCAGTCTCCATGTCAACCCACCTGGCCGAGGGTCTTCTCTTCCTTCACCATCCTTCCACCTCTCAACCATGATGTCCCTCTCCAAGGAATTGTCTCTCTGAGCCACAAGCCCGAAGTATGTGTTATTGTTGTTGTTGTTATGTGCCGTTGAGTCGTTTGCAACTCATAGCGACCCTATGTACAACAGCCCTAAACTCTGCTCTGTCCTGTGCCAATCGCACTGTCTCTGACCCTCCCATCCCAATTACCCCAGTCAATGAATCAATCCACCTCATAGAGGGCCTTCCCCTCCTGCGCCCTCCCTCCACCCTCCCAAGCATGATGTCTCTCGCCAAGGACCGGTCTCTCCTCACAACATGTCCAAAGTATGTTAGACGGAGCCTCAGAATCCTTGCCTCCAAGGAGCCTCCTGGTTTGACCCTTTCCAGGATGAATCAGTTTGTTTTCCTAGCAGTCCATGGTACCCTCAATATTCTTCTCCAGCACCACAGCTCAAAGACATCGATTCTCCTTCTATCCTCCTTGGTCATTGTCCAACTCTCTGATGCATAACAAATGATAGCAAAGACAGTGGCCTGTATTAGATGCACCTTAGTCTCCAGAGAGACACCATTGCTCTTCAGTCCTTTGGAGAGGTCCCTAACAGCAGACTTTGCCATCGCAATATGTCTTTTAATTTCCTGGCTACTGGTGCCAAGAGTGTTGACTGTGGAGCCAAGCAAACTAAAGCTGTGAACAATCTCAATCTCAAGTATGTGAGATGAAGCTTTATCATCTTTGCCTCCAAGGAGCACTCTGGCTGCACTTTTTCCAAGACGTATTTTATTCTTTTTACAGTCCATGAGATATTCAGTACTCTTCTTCAACATCACAACTAAAAGACATCAATTCTTCTTCTGTTATCCTTATTACTAAGGATGAGGGGTGAGGAATTTTCTAGAAAAGAACACTTGTTGTTTTCCCTATTAACTTTCATCCAAGTTCATAATATCTCCAACAATATTTAAAAGCTACAATGAGAATAAGTGGAAAAGTAAGAAACAAGATTGGTAGAAAAGCGAAAGTGTGAGGTTTGTTTTGGTGGTTTTTTTTGTTGGGTTTTTCCTCCCCCAAGGAATGGTAGAGAGTCAGTGAAATAGAGGAACCCCCCTAACAAGTTGGATTGAAACAACGGGCTTGTGCATGACAGAGATCACAGAGATGGTGCAGGGAAGGACAAGGGTCATATCTGTTATTCATAAGGTCACTATGAGTCAGAATCAATTCAGCAACACCTAACAACAACTGTTAAATACAGCACTCTAAAATGAAGCTCTAGTGAGAAGTGGATTAACCAGTAAGCACAGTGTACACTGACTTGCATTGGCTGTGGTACACACTGGTTTAACTGCGTTTCTTTACTAGTCTGTGGTGAGAAATTTCCTTTGACGTGTTAAGGAACAGGTAACATTATGCAGTGCAGATTGGTGAGAAGGCACAATTAGATTCATGCATACCTTGTTTATCGGATAATCCTCGCTTTGTCATTGCTGTTGGTTAGTTGACTCAGAACCAGCCCTCCAGCAGTTTTCCAAGGCTGTAAATTGCTCATCTTTCTCCCAAGGAGCATTTGGTGGAATCAAAGGGCCAATCGAGCCCAGGTTGCAAGGAATCTCTACAAATTGAGAGAGGTACAGTAGTTACATAAATAATACAAATATGGTGCAAGCGGATGGTGCAAATAGTTAATGCATTTGATTGTTAGTGAGAAAGCTTCAAGTGAAGAGCCCACCCAGAGGCACCTCAGAAGAAAGGCCTGGTGATACACTTCTGAAAAATCAACCACAGAAAACCCATTAGGTCACCATGAATAAGAATCAATTTGACAGAAATATTTTCTTTCTCCTTATGTGAAGATATTAAGCAAATTAATTGAGAAGTTGAACTCTGTGAAGAAGAATATGCTATTAGGATTGGAAGGAGACTTATCAATAACCTTTGTTATGAGGATGTAAAAAGTTTGCTTGCTGAAAGTGAGGACAACTTGAAACAATCGCTGCAGAAGGTTAAACACAGATTTAAATATAGATCACATCTCAATGTCTTTGTTTTGAAAACAAAAATCTTTGCCTCTGGGTGGATAAGCAACATCATAATAGATGCAGAAAAGACTAAAACTGTTAATGACTTCATCACACCTGGATCCACTATCAATACACTCGGTGTCAGCAGTTAGGAGATCAAGAGACATAATGCTCTGTGAAAGTTGGTAGTCAGTGACCTCTACAAATTACTGAGGAGAAATGATGTCAGTTTGAGGACTAAGGAACAACTGATTCAGACCATGCTCTTTTCAGCTACATAATAAGTAAAAACAACAAAAGAAGAATTGATGTCTTTGAACTATAGTGTTGGAGAACGCAGAACATCCAATGGACAGCCAAAAGAACAAACCAGATATGTCTTAAAGAAGGTGCAGTTAGAGTGATCCTTGGGAGAAAAAGGTGATTTTGTCTCACATAATTTGGACATATTGCTAGGAGAGGCTACTCCTTTGAGAGGCATATCATGCTTGGAAAAATGGTGAGATGGTGAAGGAGAGGCCGACCCTCAACTAGGTGGATTGACCAAGTGACTGCAGCTGTGAGCTCGTGTGTCAGAGATTATGAGGATGGCACCGGATAGGACAGGGTTCAGATCTTCTGTTCATGGAGTAGCTGTAGGTTGTACTTGGCTTGATGACACCTAACAACAACTCTATTGGAATGAGTGCATTAGAAATGAGGAATTACTGAGAAATAGTAGAAATACACTTGAAATGAAGGCATCGATGATTGTACATACTGTTATTTGCTTCCCATAGGTACTTTCTTGTTCTGCTCTGCACCTGAAGTGCTGACCTCTATCAGCTGCAACTCTGAGCTCCTTGCCTTTAACTTGGTTTAAACTCAAGGATGGCATTACTAGCCAATGGGAAGAAGGAAGCCTTTCCTTTTCATCCTCCTGGTCACCTTCACTTCTGGCAAGGTCTCTGCCCTATTTTCAATAAAATTACCAGACCAAGCAACGCAGGATGAAGGCGCTTACACTTATGTAAAGTATATGGGAGCTGAGAGAGCTCTGATGATGTAGTCTGTGGGGAGTTGCACTACTAACTCAGAGACATTGCCTTTTTGGCAGTTTAAATCTACCAGGGGAGCTGAGGGAGAAAGACGGGCAATCTATCTACTGAGCAGTTTATAGGCCCAGAAACCCAAATGGAGGGTCAGATACGAGTTAGTTCCTATGCAATGAGAGAGAAAGAAAGAAGAGGAGAAGGGGAGAGAGAGATGGTAGTCGTGGCATTAAGCATTACTGACTTCTATTTTTGGTAAACTTTGTTTCCTTTGATCTAGTGGGTAAGGAGTTGCTTCCAAGGCAGGTTTGAATCCACCAGCTGCCCCACTAGAGAAAGAGAGGCAATCTCCTCTGGTGTGATTGATAACCTCTGAAAACCTATTGGAGGGTCAACTCTGAGTCAATTCTGGCTTGATGGCAATGCACTGAGTTTTTCAGAGAAAGCAAGAAAAATTCCTCCAGCAGTGGTTGGTAACTGGTCCGACCAAGCACAACCAGCCAGTGCAGAACCAGACTTTCTCTGAGTTCCCCACCCAGGTCTTCCCTTGCGAGATGTGGGCCGCTCCCGCTACAGGCCTGTGCCCAGATTCCTCTCGCAGCATTCATTAACACACACTGGCGGAGCATCGCAGCCATTCGTCTGTGGTGACGAGCCCATCCATGATGGCACCCAAAGCTCACTCCCACTCATTCTTCACTCGACCACCAAAGTCAAACCTACTGTCTTAACAGCCAAATGCTGCCACTGCTTTCATCAATGGTCGTTTGGTTCTTCATTAAAAATCAGAAATACGAAGAGTGCTTCTGGCAGAAAAATGATACATATAGATGAATAGCTACAGCTCTTACTGAGGTCAGTCAGGTACCAGGCTAGATCTTCTACGTGCATTACCTAATTTAATCTCACAAAGGCCCCGGGGCAATTAGCATTCTTGCCCTCATTTCATAGATAAAAAGAACTTGATTACGTATTTAGAGATTACGAAATTTGCCCAAGGTTGCATTAGTTCTCTACTGCCAAGGCAGAACGCAGACAGAAAGACGCCTGAAACCTTGCTCTTAACCAACACACCACTGTTAGACCTCAGACAAACTTAAAATCTTTCCTAAGCCTAAATTTCCTGTGCTGAAAGTAAGAGGGCATGAGTATAATAACATTTAAAGAAGTCCCTCTTACAATGTGCATGAGTAAAACACAGTGTATATGAATGATTATATGTAAACCACTAAAAAACATTTAAAAAAATAAAGAAGTTCCGCTTGCTCTCCAACTGGGCAGCCTCGGAAGGCTGCTGTACCGAGGTCTACCACCAGGTGGCGCACAGACAGCCGGTTTCCAGGGCTCAGGGAGAGGACCTTGTCTCCTCAACCTTCACTCTTGTGTGGAATCCAGTGGAAACTCATTCCAAATGGTAATTGGGGTAAAGGCACACAGCTTCCACGTGGCAGAGCCAAGTGTTGATCCAGTTGGTCTGACTCCTATGGGCATGGTATTTTCATTACTTGCATGTTGACAGGTAAGATGTGAGATCCTGGAATCTCTCATCACCAGTTCCTTTCAGCTCTTTTTTGAAGCACCTTGATAGGTCTGGCAAATGGCATGTGAGAACCAATATTCAAAATAAATAAAAACAATGAGGTCTTCTTACGCCATATCATGACCAAGGAAAGACCAGTGTACCTAGTCAATGAAACAATTACTCACATGCAGATTCACTCTTTGAAATCCTACTGACCAGTGGCCCACATTTTGTGTTTGTTAGAATAAAATGGAATGAAGTTGGCTGGAGAAAATGACTGAAGTATAGTCAGGAGCTTGTGTCCCATGGAGAAGGCTTTAGAGTGACACCATCTTCAGGGAGATTAAGTCAAGAAGCACTGACAGCGGGTCATGTGCTTTCACAACCTCAGAGAGTTGAAGTTACAGAGATTGTCCTTAGTGTTTTACTCTTACTCCTTTGCCAGGAGAGTAAGTGGCATCTTGGTGGCTTGTTCCTGGGCAGACCCAGACATACTGAGATAATATGTAGAGTAGACATGGGCATTGAGTGAGACTCTTTCTCGCTGTCATTGCCATCAAGAGGAATCACCTCATAGTGGAACCCCAGTGAAGTCTTGGAGGCTGGGTATTTCACAGGAGGAGATTGCTCATCCATTTCCCTCGGAGTCACTGGTGGATTTAAATTGCCGTAATGGTTAACTGTTCAACTCCCTACAGCCTATGCCACCAGAAACCTGAGAAGTACAAGATAAAGGATGAATGCAATAATTCTTTCCTCTTAATTCTCTATTTGAGAGTGAGTATACCAGGTCTTTGCAATTACTTGCAATGTGTCAGAAAGCTGGATAGTGACTAGGGAGGAGAGAAGGAGAATTGATGCCTTTGAGCTGTGGTGCTGGAGAAGAGTGTTGAATATACCATGGACTGCTAGGAGAACAAACAGGTTTGTCCTGGAGAAGGTGAAGCTGGAATGCTCCTTGGAGGCAAGAATTTTGAAGCTTTGTCTGATATACTTTGGACATGCTGCAAGGAGGGGTCAGTCCTTGGAGAGGAACGTCATGCTTGGGAGGGTGGAGGGACAGTGCAGGAGAGGAAGACCCTCGATGGGATGAATCGATTCAGTGACTAGGGTAACTGGGGTAGGTGTATGAGAGATAATAAGATTGGCACAGGATAGAGCAGGGTTTAGAGCTGTTGTACATAGGGTCATTATGAGTCACAGGTGACTCGACTACACATAACAAAACAACGTATGTGTAAGAGAGCTCTGGTGGCCTACCAGTAAGAAACTATGCTTCAATTCCAAAGGCACACAGTTTAAATCCACCATTGTGCCGTGGGAGAAGTATGGGCACTCTCCTCCCATGCAATTAACAGCCTCCAAAAACCCATAGGAGTATCAGGTATGAGTCAGTTCCAATTCAATGACACAAAACGTGTATACTCTCCCAGAAAAGAAGATGTAGTTGAAAGAGGTAAACAGGATTGTTTCACAAGGGCAGAGAACTTTAAATTCTTAAGCACTGTGCTGCCTCTACCCATATAGCTCTCCACTAGCTCACACCCACTTTCCAGATTCTGGACCATCTGTGGGAGGGCTAATAACTCAGCCCTCCTTCATTAAGCCCCACAGAGTGATGCCGGGCCAACTGTGAAGTCTTTGGCAAAAGTAGTAAAAACCTTTGTGAAAGGGAAGACAATGATAAACGTTTCCAGGCTCATATAGAATTGCATTTTTCATGTTGGATTCTTGTTTCCTCAGAGGACAAGAAAAATATCATCCTCCTCTCTGAAAGATGACTTAAGAAACCAAACCAAAACAAATGAGTGATTTATTTACAAAGGTTTGTGGAGATGGCTCTAGGAGAATGAAGAGTTGATCTCTCCTGACAGCTGGGTCATCCAAACACTCCAAGAGCTAGAAATTAGCCCTGAATCCAGCATCAACACGCTTGTTGGGAGCAATTAACACTGAGTCAGGTCTGCATGCATGTTGGGAACTGATAGGACTTTAATCGTTGCATCCCACTGTGTGAAGAAATAAGCACTTATGTTAACTCTAAGCCAATGACTGCAGCACTCTCACGTTTATGAGCTTGAAATCTTGTCAGGCTGGGCAAATAAAATAATACTGTGGCTCCTTTCGTCCCACCATCTTCCCTGGGACTGAATTCTTCTGTGAAACGCAGCTCTCATCAGCAAAGAGAACAAAGCAACAGACTATTAGCTTGAGGAGAACCAAGACACCATCTGGTGGCCGCTTACTATAAATCTTTGTCCCAGATGCAAATTCTTTGCACAAAGAAGTCCGTATTTAATTTGTAGGTGGCAGGCAACTGGTCAGAGTTTCTTGTGAAAGAAACCCACCTGCCCCCATCATAGCAGGTCGCTTTTAAATGTTTTCCCAGTTTAAAGCACTCAGTACTGAATCTTGCAACAATATTCTAATCGTGCAGCTCAAGGAGGAAGCTCTTTGAGGTCTTTCACAGGATGAGAAAAAAGAAAGCATCCATTGGGCTGTAAGGATTTATCTTCTTCTGTGGGAGTTCTTGAAAGGGGGAAAAATGCCAGAGGAATCCTGATTTTCCCCCACCCTCCATGAAGGTCTTGCAGCAAAATAGAAATAGTTTAAAGAGTCCGTCTGCAAGTTCCTCTTTTCATTTAAAATTTGCTTCACTGACTAAAGATCACTTTTACAAGACTAATGTGTTACAGATTTAACCTTCTTCAAGTGCAGCCTCAGGCCTAGGTCTCCCTGACCACAAACTGGTCTTTATCCTCTTGTATAGATGGTGGTGACTCAAGTGACCCCCAACTTAGCTTTTTTTTCTTTTTTGATCAAGCAATAGCCTAGAGCAAAATTTCCAAGTAGAAGAAGTTTCTGTCCAGGCTCTTACCCCCCACTCCACCCCCGTCCAGCTGGCATGGCCCACTCCTCTGACCCCTCTAGTCTGAGCTCAACAATAGTCCATCTTGCCCAAGGGATGATGTCTGTGTCGCCGCTTTGAAGAGTCTTGTCTGCCAAGATTGCAAATCAGCTTCTCTTCTCTGAGAATATTTTCACTTGAAAGGAGGTCCTAAAGGCCTTCAGGGGGCTTTGCTGGTCTAGTGAATAGGAATTACACTGCCAGCTCAAAGGCTGGTAGTTCAAATCCATCACCTGCTCTGAGAAAGAAGATGGGCAATCTCCTCTTGTGTCATTTACAGCCTTGGAAAAGCCGCTGGGGGATCAGCTATGAGTAGGTTTCAACTCAATGGCAATGGGCTGAACTGAGTCAAGAAAGGCTTTCTGTATGCAATGCACTTCATAGAAAAGAAACCAACAAACAAATGCACAACTGGACCAATGACCAACATCATAACAGAGGTAAACAATGACTGAAGTTGTTAACAATTTCATTTTACTTGGAACCATAATCAGTGCCCATAGTAGCAGCACTTGAAATTAAATTATGTACTGTAAATGGCAAAACATAAAATAAAAAGGGGACATTTTTAAAACTTCTTTTATTAATTTTAATGAAAGCTCACAGAGACTTAGGATTTCCATTTATTCATTACTGCACTTCTCTCTCTGCCCGTCCCTAACCCCCAATTCACTCTTCTCTTTGAAAAGAGAAAAATTCTTTAATTGTTGTACAATCCCTCTCCCCAAGTCCACTCCACTGTGTAGCCTTCATTCTGAACGCTTATCATGACAATAATACCTAAACATATATCCCCAAAAGAAACATTTCAAAAGTGCTAAAGAAAACAGGTGTTATTTAAAAGATTAAGGTGCAGCCTGGCTCAAGCCATGGTTGCTTTCATTGCCTCGTGTGTGTGAAAGGGAAGCAGTGAATAAGGAAGACCAGAGAAGAATTGATGCCTTTGAGTTGTGATGTTGGAAAAGAATACTGAATATAGCATAAACAACCAAAAGAACAAACCATTCTTGGAAGAAGTGCAGCCCAAATGCTCCTTGAAGGTAAGGATAATGAAACTTCATCTTGCTTACTTTGAACATGGAACTAGGAGGGAGCAATCCCTGGGAAAGGACATCATGCTTGGTAAGGCAGAGGGCCCGCAAGAGAGAGGAAGGCCATCAGTGAGATGGATGTCACAGCGACTGCAACCAGAGACCCACGCTGAGCGGCGGCTGTGAGAGTGGTGAAGGGCCATTCTGTTGCACACAGAGTCACTGTGGGTCGACACTTAGCACAACCGCCACAGCTACCTATTAGCTAAAGGGTAGAATTTCTAGTAGTGTAGTTTTAGGGAGTCGTGCGAGACTTGATGGCAATCAATAATAACAACAACAACAAAATATAACCCTGCTTGCTGAAACTGAGGAAGACCTGAAGCGCTTGCTGCAGAAGGTCAAGGACTGCAGCCTTCAATATGGATTGAAGCTCAATATCAAGAAAACAAAGATTCTCACCACTTGACTGGTTAGCAGCATCATGATAGAAGGTGAAGAGATTGAAATTGTTAACAGCTTCAGTTTGCTTGGCTCTACAATCAACACTCTTGGTACCAGCAGCCAGAAAATCAACAGACAAAGTGAATTGGGAAATTCGGCTGCCAGAGACCTCTCCAGAGTACGGAAGAGCAATGACATCAGTCTGGAGACCAAGGTGTGCCTGATCCAAGCCATAGTCTACTGCAATTGGTTGCTATGTGTCAGAGAGCTGGACAATGACTAGGGATGATACAAAGAGAATTGATGCCTTTGAGCTGTGGTGCTGGAGAAGAGTGTTGAAAATACCGTGGACTGCTAGGAGAACAAACAGGTTCATCCAAAAGAGGGTGAAACCAGCCTGCTCCTTGGAGCCAAGGATTCTGAGTCTTCGTTTGACATACTTTGGGCATGTTGCAAGGAGGGACTGGTCCTTGGAGAGGGACATCATGTTTGGGAGGGTGGAGGGACAGTGCAGGAGAGGAAGGCCATGAAAGAGATAGATTGACACAGTAACTGGGGTAACGAGGGTAGGTGTGTTAGAGACAGTGAGGCTGGCACAAGATAGAGCAGGTTTTAGGGCTGTTGTATATACGGTAGCCACGAGTTGCACAGGACTCGATGGCACATAACAACAACAAAGTATAACGTGCTTAATAATAACAACAACAGACAGCATAAGGAGCCTGGGTGGTACAACAGGCAGGTGCTCAGCTGCTAGCCTGGTGGTTCAGATTCATCCAGTGGCTCTGCAGAAGAAAAACATGGCAATCTGCTTGTACAAAGATGATAGCCTAGTGAACTCCCACGGAGAAGGTCTTCTCTGTCACGTGGGGCTGTGAAGAGTTGACATCAACCCTAGGATAAATGGCAACAGCAAGAAGATAGTTGACTGCATTAGAATTCTGCTTGAAGCCCATCCACCCACAAAGAACCCCCTGCCTTGCTGCTGATGAGGCCGTGCCCGCACAGGGAAGCTCTCACACTCTGAGCTTTGCATTCTGGGCATGGACACAAAGCCAGTGTGTGATGCTGGAAGCCCACAGCCTGCGTAAACCAACTAACTTTAACCACTTCTCTTCTCTTGGTTGGTACAGATGTGTTTGGACTTGCCTGTGTGCTACAATAAAGAGCCCCTGTGGTACAGTGGTTACACACTTGGCTATTAACCAAAAGGTCAGGGGTTTGAACCAACCAGCTTCTTCATAGGAGAACTATGTGGCAGTCTTCTTCTGTAAAGATTAGAGTCTTAGCAACTACTCTGCCCAGTGGGCTTGTTATGAGTCAGAATAGAATAGATTGCATTTGGTTTGGTTTTTGGCAATGTGCTGAAATAGTTGGGCATTTCTTAGGAACAGGTACTTCAAGTCAAGTAACAGAAAAAAAGATGAAACAGGAACTCAGCTCAGAAGGAGCTGTTCACTTCACAAAACGGGAGTCATAATTCAGAGAAAGGTGCAGGAGACAGCAATGTGGAGGACAGAATGGATACAATTGAGCAAGCAGAGTTTTTTCAGACACAAATGGGTTTGTTCTTCTTTGTCCAGGTCTGGAAAAGGCAGAGGTGAGGGTAAATTCTTGTCACTGACTTGCCGAGACATTTTAGTTAAAGAGAAAGGTGGTCACTACCTCTGTCCTCTTTGCAAAGACCAGGACAACCTGCCAGCTTTCCTGTCTCAAGAGCCCTAAAGCATCTGGGGAGACCCTGGGTGGGGCAAATGGTGTACTCTCTTGCTAAACAAAAGTTTGGAGGTTCAAGCTCACCTGGAGGGAGTTGAGAAGAAAAGACTTGGTGAGTTATTTCTGAAAAATTAGCCATTGAAAGCTCTGTGAAGTATGGTTCTACCCCATACACATGAGGCAGCCAGGAGTCAGGCTCTGCTTGACGGTAAGTGGACCGAGGAACAGCCCAGCTCCTGTTAACTGGTGGGATGTCCCATAGCACTATTTTGCTCCCTTTGACTCTAATAGCCCTAAAGCACCCAAATACACACATCCTTATCACCTCTTGCTACCCTAGAGTTCCTTCCTATAGAGACCATAGCTACAGAACAACTTAGCTGGGCTGAGGGGTACCCCAAGAGGATAACTCCCTAGTCTGCAGCGCTACCAAGGGGGTGTTTCAGAACTTTCCTCTGTCCTTCAATACTCAAAAGCCCAGATCTTTAATCTCATATGCTTGAAGTTTCAGAAACTCCCAGAAGCCAAGAACATATGAGTTTTCCAAATTTACTCAAACCAAAGGATTCATAAGATAGGAAGCATTGGTGTTACCCTGAGTGCAGGACCGCTTCTGCATGAAGGTCAAGAATGCCAGCTGAGCCCCTGGGTTTGCTCTGGATGGGTCATGCCCCTGGGTTCATCCCACTACTGCTCTTGGAAATAAGACATTCAGCTGGGCACACTCCAGAATCCTTCCAGCGCAACCTTCTGACTTCCTGGTCTTTGAGTTTATAAAAGCAAGGAGGATATTTGGCCCTTTATTGCTGTTGTGTGCCATTGAATCAAAACAGACTCATAGCTGACCCTACAGTGGGTTTTCTGAGACAGTAAATTGCAAGGGAGAGATTGCCCATTCTCCCTCAGGGTAGCTGGTGAATTCGAACTGTGTCCCTTTGGGACTGCAGCACAGCTTCTGACCACTAGGCCATAAGAGCTGCCAATGTTGTTGTTAGGTGCCGTCAACTAGATTACAATTCAGAGATTCTATGAACCACAAGTCTGAAGGCTGTCCTATCCTGCACCATCCATGTCATCTCTGACACACTTGTGCCCATTGCTGCAGTCACTGTGTTAGTCCAGCTCATTGAGGGACATCCGTACACCTTTCTAAGCATGATATTCTTCTCCAAGAAAAAGCCTCCCCCAGCAACATGACCAAAATATGTGAGATGAAGCTTTGTCATCTTTATCTCTCAGAAGCACTTTGTCTGCATTTTCTCCAAGATATGTATGTTTGTTCTTTTGTCCATGGGATATTCAGCACTCTTCTCCAACACCACAGCTCATAGGCATCAAGTCTTCTTCTGTCATCATTATTCACTGTCCAATTCTCAGATGCACAGAAAGTGACTGAAAAGACTGGCCTGAATTAGGCACACATTAGTCTTCAAACCGACATCACTGTTTCTCAGAAATTTGAAGAGGACCCTGACAACAGATTTGCTCAATTCACTATGTCTCCTGATCTCCTCACTGCTGGTATCAACGATGTTGGTTGTGGATCCAAGATGGAATAGTTGACAACTTCAATCTTTTCTCCATTAGGAACCAAAAATAATTATTGAGTTGAGAGAGCCTCTATATGTGGTGAAACCCACTGCCATTGAGTCATTGAGTTGGTTCTGACTGCAGCGACCCTGTATGACAGTGTAGAATTGCTGATTGCCTCACTGTCTTCTGTGGAGTGACTGGTGAGTTTGAACTGCTGACTTTTTGGGCCAGCAGTCAAATGTCTTAATCACAGAGCTACAAGAGCCTTCACTCACACTCATTGCTGTCAATTTGGAACCGACTCATAGCTGATCCTTCAGCGGGTTTCTGAGGCTGTAAATCACATGAAAGGAGATTTCCTCTAGGAGATGCTGATGGATTTGAACGCCAGAGAAGCACGATCTTTGCATTATCAGCACACCTCACAAATCACCACACTTCAAAGACACAAAGCTTTGTAGCAGGAGTGTCCAGCGATAAGGCAGGGATGACTCACTAGCTCTGAAGTAGCTTGAAAGAAGAATCTGGAACACATTTTAAAAAGAAATCAGAAAAATGGCTGAGAAGAAACCGTCTCTTCCCCCATAAGCCTTGATCTTCCTCTGCCTTGAAGTCCAGGGCTGCTCTAGGATGTGTTATTTTTGGATGGTAGTGATGAAGAAGCCTACGCCTTTGAACGTACCTTGTAACCACATTCTCTATTCCCGCCTCGTTCCCACAGCTTGTATGCATCACTTTTGTTGGGTTTTGCCTGGGAATATCTACGTGTTGAGGTGAACTCCGAGTGTGCACAGCTTGCAGGTACAGACACGTACGGCGAAGAGGTGCAGGAGGGGTGGGTGTGGTGAGGAAGGAGACCAGGTTGGCAAATGTCAGAAAGCTGAGCAATATTTCGGTGGGCCTACGAATTCTGGAGGCTTTTTCTGTTCTGGATAGTTGTATCATCTTCATAAGAAGGGTATTAAACAGGCAGCAACTGTGGGAACTAGACCTGAAATTTAACAGGTCAATTAAATAGTTTGCTTTGACATTTTGATACCAAAGTTGGCAGTGGGATGATTCCAGGAATGACTCTAATTGCAAGGCACCCCAACCCCTCCTCTTCAGAAGCCTGCATGAAACAGCTCACGCAGGTGAAAGGGGATTAAGGGCAGCAGAGAAGGCCTCGCTGAAGCTGACCTAATGTGACTTTTCACTCCTGGTCAGGCAGGCGGAGCTTCCTAGGTGCCAGTAGAGGTTGGGATGGGGGGAAGAGGGTGAGGGCAGGCTCTTTTGAGGTTCAGACCGTGCTGAGTGACTAAAATGAGGGTGATGTAATGAATAATCTGCAGACTTCCAACTACTATAATTCTGTGTGAATAATTCTGATAATGACCCTTTACTCAGCAAGGGTGGCATCCAGATAAGCAGATTGCTAGGGCTTTCCTGTCAGCTTATGCTAACACTGGATTACTGTTTTACATGACGCAACGCTGCGCCATGACTGACACTTACTTCCCTGTTGGACCTGCCGGGCAATGGGACAAATGATGACATATGGAACCTGTTCAGATGGGGAGAGAGAACGTCCCAGAAAGGACTCAGTTTGTTCCCTGTCCCTGTGCTCCTGAGGACCATTTCTGCCCTCCCTCCCCGTTGTGGACACCTGAAAGGGGGGGGGGGGCGTGGCGCCAACGTTCCCCGGGCCTGAAGGAAGGTTCTAGGCCAGAAGTAGGCCCGAAGGAGAGGGATTAGAGGGTCTTCTGTAAAGGATCAAGTGGGATGGGGAGTAGTTGTCCTGAAGAAGCTGAGCTCTAGCTTGTTTGTGTATCTCAAAGTCATAATTCTAATACCATCAGGTTTCTAATACCTATACAACGTTGGTGTTTATTTTGGTTTTGGTTTACAATGCAGTTTTGTGTTTGCCTTTCCAGCATCCCCTTGCTACCTTCTGGCGACAGTTCTCCCAAATTCTCTTTGGGAGAAACTCCTTTTATTCTCAGACCAAAATTTTGAAGCGACTTCACCCAACCTGTAGTCTAGGTCTGACCAATGAGAGCAAGTTCCCCTCCTTCTGAGCACTGTGATTGGTTCAAATGAAGTGTCTGAGGCTGTAGTTTTTAACTACAGAGGAGGCGACTGTCCATCTTTCTCCCTTGGATGAGCTGTTGGATTCCAAAAACTAAAGATACAACCTCTTGGTTAGTAGCACAGCATACTATAGGTTATAAACACACA
>NW_006399784.1:18322110-18331859 GCF_000299155.1 Elephantulus edwardii
GTAGATAAGTAAATAGAGAAAGTGCATAAATAACCCAAAGGCGTTAAAAAGGTAAATCTAGTCAGATGGGTGTATACAGTTCTACCCTGTAACACACATGGTCACTGAGTCAGAATAGAGTCTATGGCAATTACAACCATTTTTATGAACTTTTCTGCAAGTTTGAAATGATTTAAAAAATACATGGTTGTGACTGCTGGCTTCCAGATGCAGGTGCCTGAGTCTCTGCTCGGGGACAGTGGCCTGCAGCCAGCTGTACACTTTGTTCGACAGCCCCTCCTGCCTCAGTGCCTCCTGTAGCTAGGAGAGCACACAAAAGACTTGTTTCCACATGGATTGGCAGTCTTCTCAAGTGGAATTTAATCCCCCAAATGAGGGGGATTATTTTGGATAAGCCATTAAAATTATTAATTAAATGTTAGTGTCTGACGGCCATCACTGAGTGTGAGAGTTCGCGCAGGGCTCTCCTGCTCCCGTTTAATCCGTGCTAAGCCCAACCAGGGTCCTCACACCACTCTCACAGCTGCCTCTGCTTGCAGAACCCTTAAAAGTGGGCTAGAGGCTTAAGGAAAGAGGCATTTTAAGACATACTCATTACTTCAGAGGGATTATTGTTTGGTACTGAGTATTTTTTGTTGTTGTTGTTGTTTTTGGTACTGAGTATTTTTGTTGGCTCTAGTATGTGAAAAGCACTTTTTAAAGAAAAAGAAGATAGTCTCTGGTCTCAAAGAGTTTACAATCTAAATGCTAGATGCCACAAAAATAGAATCATAACCAAAAATACAATTAATTCGGTATTTCAAGTTAACTCTGGCTCATGAGTGTTAACACACAGTCTGAGTAGAACTAGGCCAAGTGGTAAGAAGCTGCACTGCAATCTGGAAGGCACGTGGTTTGAACCCACCAGCTGCTCCTCAGAAGAAGGATGGGCAAGCTCTTCCTGTGCAATGAACTCCCTCTGAAAATCCACTGGAGGGTCAGCTATGGGTCGATTCCAGCCTTACAGCACACATCACCACCATCAAAAGCATACTCCATTGGGTTTTCAGTAGAGTTTTTGGAATTAATCACCAAGCCTTTTTCTGAGGTGCCTTTGGGTGGGTTTGAACATCTGTCCTTTCAGTTAGCAGCTGAGTGTATGAACCATTTTTTTTTGTGGGGAGTTCTGAGACAATCATGTTGTTGAGTGAATTCAGGCTCTTGGTAACTGATCCTTCCTTGTGTACAATGGAATGAAACATCTGCTGGTCTTGTGCTGTCCTCATAATTGTTCCCATCCCTGAGCCCACTGCCGCAGTCACTGTGCCAATTTATCTTACTTAGTTTTCTTCTTTTTCACTGAAGCTCTATATCATGTTTTAAAACTATAGTAACTAGAGCTTCCTAGATAATGATTTATTTTTAAAAAAATATACAATGCATTCTCACTAGTTGGACCCAACTCACAGCTGACTCTCCATTCAGTTTTGACTAAATTGTGTGGGAAGAAATTGCCCATCCTTCTCCTTGCATCAGCTGATGGGTTTGAACAGCCTGCCTTTGAGTTGCTAGCATAATGTCTTTCACATTAGGCCATTAAAGCTCCCTAGAAAATGACTGTTATGTTGTCGTTAGGCACCATTGAGTAGAGCATGACTCATAATGATTGTTATGTTGTTGTTAGGTGCTGTCACGTTGAGCATGACTCATAGTGACCCTATGAACAGCGGATCTGAACCCCGTCCTGACCTGTGCCATCTTCACGCTTTCTGACACACTAGAGCCCATTGTGGAAGTCACTGTGTCAGTCCAAGTGGTTGAGGGTCTTCTCCTTCACCAACCCTGCACCCTTCCAAATGTCATGTTCCTCCCCAAAGAACAGCCTCTCCCAGCAGCATGCTAAAAATATGTGAAATGAAACCTCATCATCCTTGCCTCTGAAGAGCCCTCTGGCTGCACCCTCTCTAAGACATGCTTATTTGTTGTTTTGGCAGTCCATGGGGTGTTCAGCGCTCTTCTCCAACATCACAACTCAAAAGCATCAGTTCTTCTCTGTCACCTCTATTCATTGGCCCAACTCTCAGGTGCATAACAAGTGATTGGGAAGACCATAGCCTGAGTCAGACGTACCTTGGCCCCCAAACTGGCATCATTACTCCTCAATAATTTGTAGAGGTCCCTAACTGCACACTTTCCCAGTGTAATGTGTCTCCTTATTTCCTGACTGCTGGTACCAATGGTCTTAATTGTGGATCCAAGTAAGATGAAGTTGTTGACAGTTACAATCTGTTCTCCATCCACCATGATGTTGCCTATTGGTCCAGTGGTAAGAATCTTTGTTTTCTTGACATTAAGATGCAATCCATACCAAAGACTACATTCCTTGATCCTCTACAACAAATGTCTCAAGTTCCCCTCACTTGCAGCAGGTATGGTTGTTCCATCTGCATAACATCCGTTATTAATGAATCTCCCTCCAATCCCGGTGCCACATTCCTCTTCATAGAGTCCAGCTGCTCAGATAATTTGCTCAGGATACAGACTGAATAAATATGGAGAGAAAATACAACCCTGATGCATGTCCTTCTTAATTTTAAACCATACAGTGTTCCCCTGCTCTGCTTAGAAGAGGCTGTGGCACCAGAGACATCATTGCTGATGTTAGATGGATCCTGGTTGGCTGAAAGTAGAGAATACCAGAAGAATATCTATGTGTGCTTTATTGACTCAGCAAAGGCATTTGACCGCGTGTATCTGAATAAGTTTTAGCAGACATTGAGGAGAATGGGAGTCCCAGAGCACTTAATTGTGCTCATGTGAAACCTATATCTGGACTAGGAGAAAATGATAGAAGGTGTTAAATACACATTCTCCATCTGAGAAACACTGTCAGGCATTAGAAACTAATCATCCATTGAATGAACAGACTCTAAGGACTGACCCTAACTGTTTAGAGAAGCAAAAAAACCCCTGTAGGTGGAGAGGATTGAGAAGAATTTGCTAAAGAAGCGAGTACGGCTCGGGTTCAAGGGTGGGCAGGATTTGTAAGTGGAGAAAGAGAAGCTTCCAACAAGAAGAATCCATGGGCCAGCGTGTAGAGATGAGAATGCTCTGACCTGTTCAGAGTGCAGTGAACGGATTGGTTTGTCAGGAGTCAAAGGTTTGCCTGGGAAGAACAGTTAGAACTAAGTTTCTTTGAGAAAATTGGTGATGAAATGGCCAGCGCCCAGATACTAGCAGCTCACGTTTTGTATCTGAAGTGAATCGAAGAAAAGGCTTACGAGTAGAGGCTATGGACAGAAGATTCGCTCTGAGGCTTTTGACCACTGTGCATCAGGTACTTGAGCTATGTAGCTCTAACTCTCACAGAAACCCTATTGTTGTCAGCACTGTCACTATTCAATGTTCGTGCTATCACTCATAAGGTTTTTCTTAATTGATTTTTTTTGTACTAGGTTACCATGTTTTTCTTCCTTCCTAGTCAATCTTAGTTTGTCTGGAAGCTCCTTGAAACCTGTTTAGTGTCATTGCAATGCATGGACCTCCACTGACAGCCAGACGTTATGGCTGTAGATGAAGCCTTGAACCTGGGTCTCCTGGAAAGTGAGCACCAGTGTCCTCATTTATGAAACCTACAATATAATACCTAGTACCTGAACAATTCTTATGCTAAGATGACAATGAACTGTTCAATTAAGAAAATGTTGTGATCATACAGTGGATTTGAAATAAAATATACTGTTTGTAAAAAAACAAAGCAAAAACAAAAAAAAAAAAAACAACTCTGAGAAAATATGATCATTTCCCCTCAAGCCAGGGAGAATAAAGCTCTAAAAAGAATAAGGGTTTGGGGGGGGGGCTACAAATGTACTATAAGGCAGAACTAGAAATCAGGTTGAACCCTGTCAGACTTCAGGACCCCCCTCTCTGCAGGATACCATTTTCCTCTCTGCTGTTGGATTGTGCACGTGGACCACCATGCCTGACCCAGTGTAGTGACAATGAACATGGAAGGAAAAAGAGAAACTGGAGAAGACTTGGTGCATATTTGATACGTGAGGGGGGGGGGAAGAAAGAAAGTCTGGTAGCCGATTTTTCCTAGAAGTGCAGGGGGCCTGGTCCATGGTGAGCCACACTGCTAACCCAAAGGCAGCACATTCCTGGGAGGTTCGAACCCACCGTCTGCTCCCGAGGAAAAGAGGCAGTCTCCTCCCGCTGTGACTCACAGCTTTGTGAACCTGACTAAGAGTTGTTGAGTTGGAATCGACTCTATGGTGGTGAATTTGAAGTGGTTTCTTTCTGTTTGTTTTTAAGTTGTTCTTCAATCAGTAACTTAGTACTATGCTAACTATTTGGGGAGATAAAAAATACTAGAAGGGTGAAAATATAAGACGCAAAGTACAATGCTGTTGTGTGCTGTCAATAATCAAATCTCAATTAAAGTGATAATATTTGACCTGGACCTTTAGAAATGGACACAGATGGAGGATATGAGAGGAACAGCTTACAGACGAGTTCATCACTAGGGACATTTCGGGAGGATGATTCTTTGGTTTGGCAGGGCCGTTCTGCTCATGAGTGATTAACAGCTTTTCCCTCTTGTTACTATATGTTAGGAGTTCCCTTGACCCTATTTATGTTGTGGTAACCAGAAGTGTCTCCAGACAAGGCTAAATATCTCCTAGGGGGCAAAACCTTTCTCAGTTGAGAGCCACTGTTCTAGATAAGAGTATGAAAAGAAAGGAGAATATAGGGAGACTGTATTCTTCAAATATATTTTTTGATTGCCTGTTTCAAAATGTACATACAAAATGTCTATTTCTTTTAAATTAACTTATAAGATAAATGTGGTTCCTTTAACAAAGTTCCATGGTCATTGAAAAACATTTTTTATCCTTCTCCTCAAATTAACAAGGTATATAAGAATATAAAGATTCTGACTATGTAGAAAATCTGTTTGATACCAGTTTAATTTAATTACCACAGAGAATTTTTATCAATGAATAAGAATTAATCTCCTAAAGTACATAATTATATGGAACTTAATGTTATATTTGAAGCACAGAACACAAAAGTGTAAAGCTAGAAAAATATAGATAGATCTAGAACCAGAGTCAAAGACTTAGACTAAGATCATTGGTGAAGAATATGGAGATAATCAGGAGGTATAATTAAAACTCTGCTTCAGTTATTCATTCAACCTATATTATGCAACATGAGTGGGAACAAGCCAGATAGGTTAGAAGATAAGTTAGAAAGAGGACCCAAAGCACATGAAGTTATTGCAAAAGTAACAAATTAGAGTAGTAATGAAAGGCCACATGGGAAAATACATTTTCGAGGTTATCAGAACATAACATCTTATTTGTTGGGGCTGCACAAGAAAATGAAGGGTTCAGCAATGCCTATACATTTTTTGGCTTGAGCTACTAAGGGCTTCTTAGTTCCTTTAATAGAGAAAGCTAGCTAAGAACAAAATCAAATTTGGGGAGAAACTATTAATCTTCTTTTGGACAAATTGAGACGTTGGGAAAATCTTGCAGGACAGCAAGTTTTCCATGGGCTATTTGGATTGAGTTGAGACATAAAGATTGGAAAGGAAGTTCAGGAACTCATCTGTTTTAAGCTAATAAGAGTAGTTGTGAATATAAGTGTGACAAGGAGAGAGTATAGAGAGCAGGAAAGACGGAGGTTTAGAATAGAGAACAGAGAACATCTACACTGACGGAGTTAAGAAAGAAGTTGCAATAAAGGAGTTAGATCTATTTTCTACTAAGGGCAATAGAAGAACCAATGAAAAAGAGTTCAGAGAAGTCAAAGATAATGAAAATGCCAAGAACAATTGGTCATGTTTTACAGAGAAGCGTCAAAGAAAATGATAGTAGGAAGACACCACTTATTTAAGGATTTAGGAGGGCAAAGGAGATTATCAGAGAAGAAAGTCTGTAGAATGAGAAAGAGGGAGAAGACATTTCATGGAGTTAGGGGTGAATAGTAGTGAGAAAACTGAGATGACTTAGATTAATTTTTGAAAAGTTTTACTATCAAAATTTTGTAGTCGAGAAGACAACAGACTTGAGGTGTAAATTGTCTCTTTGTTTGTGTGTAGAGTATTTGGACATGTTTGCTGAAAAAAAGTATATATCTCCTAAGGAGATTATGAGATTTAAGAAAAAGTAATAATCATTGATGAAGCAAGGCTTAGGAGGAGTCGAGATGAGATCAGGACAGATATTCTTTGATAAAAGAGGAGAGACATGCCTCCCTCTGAGTCAGAAGTGAAGAAGGGGAAGGTAGATAAGAAAATGGTAATCTTGAGGTGGAGACTTCAGTAAATTGAACCCTAATGAATTCAGAGATCTGGGCCATCAGCAGACAGTAAGGGAGGCAGGAACAGGATTGACCATCTCAAAGTGTGAGAAATGGAATAGAAAAGCCTAAAAAGAAATAGCTAAAAAGTGAAAATGTCCATACTAAAATGAAGCCCCAGACTTGGTACATAGACATATAAAGGACACAATTAGTATAGTTTGGGAGCCTTTTTCAGGAGTCATCAGAAGCAAAATACATGCATACAGGGCAAGAAAGCAGTTGAAATTAGTCAGGCTAGGAACTGGCAACAACATATTGTGCCACTAAACTCATGGTATTAGTGAGCTAGAGATCACTGAAGAGAGCCACAAGGAAACAGAAACAATTACAAAGAGCTTAAAAGTCAAAGGAAATTTCCATTCCTGACTGACACAGATCAATATTCCCACTGATGACAATCAGAATTGAAAAAAGTTGGAAAAGTTTTGAAGGCAACAAAACGTTATCAAGGTAGGCAGAGCATGAGGAGCTAAGAGGTGACGACACCATTCTCCCACCTTTCCCCTCATGACATTTGCCTATCAGAAGTATCACGAACAAAGAGGCCAAAAAGTTTTCATTCTTCTCACGAAGCCAGAGATACAGAAACTGAAGTCTCCCAAGGCACCAGCAACTTGAGGGGTCAATTTTCAGAGCAGAAAATAAATGCAGAGACGTTGGTTCAATAATTTAAAGATATTTTTCAACCTTCAAGAGTACACACCTTAAAGACAGGGCAGTCACGCAGAAAGTGACTGTTCAGAGATTCAGGATAAAAGCATAAGCATTGGCAGTCTTACAAGCCAGAGAATATCAAAGTTGTAGTTCGAGTTCTGCCAAGGAGGAGAGGCCAATGAAAATTTCCTGATTTTTCAATTGCAGCTCCTGAAGAAAGAATGGTCTAGGAAATCAGGGCAAACCAGAAATGGACGATAATGAAATTTACCTTCAAATCAGATATGCTTTGAACTAAAGTGAAAGGACTAAGGTGATTTCCTACTCTAACTGCCTGATGTATTCTAAAGAAATCTGCTCAAGAGGAAGATATCATCCAGAGGAATTAGAATTTGTTTATATAGATAATATCTAGCATTCCACCAAGTATTACCAGACATATAAAGAGACATTGCCAAGAAAGAGAAAAGACAACAGACCCATAAGCAATCTATACACTGAAGTTACCAACAATGATTTAAAAATAACTATGTTCAAGAAAATGGAAGACAAAGGAGAATTATACTAGAGAACTGGGAGCTATTAAAAAATTTAAAAGTTATTGAACTGAGAAAAAAACCCGGAAATTATAGAACTAAAATGAAGAACTTAGTCGCTGAATTGGACAGCAATTTAGACAGAACTGTAGAGAATATTTTGGATTTATAAGTTTGCTGAAAAGAAAACGGAAGGATTGAAATATTTTTTAAAAGACAGAATAATAAAGAAAGTGACAGGACACAGTATGGAAAGATGTCACAAATATGCAGCTGGAGTCCCAGAAGGGAAAGAGATAATGAAACAGAAGTGGTATTAGAGGAATGAACAGCCAAGAACTTGCAGAAACCAACAAAAGACGTTAATCTGCAGATTCAAGTTTTGTGAACCTCACACAGAATAAATTCAAAGAAGACCATACATATGGACAAAGTAGTAAAATTGTTGAAAACAAAGAACAAAGATAAACTCTTCAAAACTATGTATAATTCTCAAAGAAGCTATAAAAGTGGCACTAAACAAACAAAAAAACAACAAAAATACCAGTATTGTTCCCTAAATACCAGATGTAATAGTCAGACTCAGAAATATCAGTAATTCTGGCATGAAAATTAATACTCAGACTTATGAGGGATTTTTTTTCCTTTTCAAAAATTTCTGTATCAAGTCTAACCAGATGCTTAAAACTTTATATTATTTTGTCTATTAAATGTGCATCAAATTATTTTCCTATTTGTGCAATAAAATTTAGATAAATATTAAAAAAACCAACATTTTTTTAGAGTAGTTTGAGGTTTACAGGGGGGAAAAGTACAGACAACAAAATTTCTAGATACCTTCTTTCCCATCTGCACACAGTTTTTCCTTTTATTAACATCTCACATTAAAGTGGTGTACTTACCACAAATGACAAACCAAAATTGATATATTGTTATTGTTGTTGTTTTTGTTATGTGCTGTCGAGTGGTAGATGACTCATAGTGACTCATTGAATGAAAGACCTGAACACTTGTATAACTGTCATCATTTCTCCAAGTTCATAGAATTTCCAAAGGCAAACTATTTTGGAAGTGGATGCCACTCCTGCTTCCAAACTTGTTTTAATCAGGGAGCTCCACCAAACACTGTCCACCATGGGTAACCATTGTCACATTTGACACATCAGTGTCACAGTGTTCAGCATTACAGCAACCATGAGTTACCTCTGTACAGCAAATGGTTAGACCAGTGCTAAGTCTATAGCTTACACATTGCTGTTAGTTGCCATGGAATCAGCTCTGAGTCATAGTAAACTTCCGTATTATAGCATGAAACATTGCTCAGTCCTGCACCATCTTCATAATTGTAGCTATGTTTAAGTTCCTTCTTTAAACTACTGTGCCAATCCATTTCACTGAGAAAGTCAACTTCACTGGCCTCCTGTGTACTACCAGTTATGATGTTCTGGTTGGTAACTTGCATTAGATATTATGTTTTGTGCAGTAGTTCTATGGGCTTTTAAAAAAAGCATAATGTCACGTATCCACTATTGTGTTTTCTTATTCATTCATTCATTCATTCATTCATTCATTTTATGTCATCAAATCAGATCCCACTGGCAAAGGAGGAGACTGCCCATCCTTCTCCAGGGGAGCATCTGGTGGATTGGAACCAAGCATCTTTGGGATTGCAGAGCAGCTTCTTGCCACTAGGCTACCAGATCTCCCTATGTATCCACGATTGTTATTGTTGTTGTTATGTGTTGTCAAGTCATTTGCGACTCACACAGACCATATGTACAACAGCCTTGAAGCCTGCTCGTTCCTGTGGCAACTTTACTGTCTCTGACACACCTACTCTCATTACCCAGTTACTGTGTTAATCCATCTCATCAATGGTCTTCCTCTCTTTCTCTGTCCCTTTTTTCTCTTTCACCATTCCAAGCATGATGTCCTTCTCCAAGGATTGATCCTTCTCTGCATCATGCCCAAAGTATGCCAGATGAATCCTCAGAATCTTTGCCTCCAAGGAGCAGCCTGGTTTCACCCTCTCTAGGTCAAACCTGTTTATTTTCCTGGCAGTCCATGTTATTTTCAACACTCTTCTCCAACACCACAACTCAAAAGCATCAATTCTCTTTCTATCATCCTAGTCAATGTTTAACTCTCTGATGCAATTGCAAAGACTATGACCTGGATCAGGCTTACTTTAGTCTCCAGAGTGATATC
>NW_006399784.1:18332314-18338418 GCF_000299155.1 Elephantulus edwardii
CATTACTTAGCAATATGGACTTAAGATTCCTCCTTGTATTTTCTTGATAGTTCATTCCTTTTGATCCAATAGCTTATTTATTGAACTATTGGAGGTTATTTTGGTGACTTAAATTTTTTTGCTTTATAAATAAAAGTCTACAAATAAAGCTGCCATAAATATTTATGTGCAGGTTTTTGGGTACTGATAAGTTTTTCATTCATCTGGGTAAATATCTGATACCATGAACCCTTAATTCCATGGAATACCTGTATTTAGCTTCGTAGAACACTGCCAGACTACCTTTCAAAAGGAATGTACCATTTTGTACTTTCATCCATAAAGAATAAGATTTTATTTTGCTCCACATCCTTACCAGTATTTTGTGCTGTCAATGTTTTAGATTTTATACATTCTGTTGGGTTCCATATAGCTTTTTAGCAGACACAATAGATGCCAAATGGCAACCCAGTAGCATCTCTAATGTGCAGAAAAAGAAATGCTATTTTAAAATTATATACCCAGCCACAATATTCTCCAAAATTTCAGAGATATAGACATTTTTTAAATACATAAGAATTGTGTGTACTAAAAGAAGTACTTGCATACAAGGAAAATGATCCTAGATGTAAATATGTTGATACAAGAAGAAATGAAGAGCAGTGAAAAAGTTAAATATATGAGCAAACTTAAATATTAAATATATTTAAAGCAATAATAAACTTCTACAGGTTGAAATTACATGTTATTATGTGTCTTCAAGTTCTAACTCACGGGTTACCCTCCAGAGAGTTTTCAGAGGCTGGGAGGAGATTACCCATCTTTTTTTCAGTGGAGCAGCTGGTGCTCTCAAACATCTTGACTTTGGGTTGGCAGCACAATTCCTTACCACTAGGCTACTAGAGCTCCCTCAATTACATTTAGAAATAATAAATGTAAATAGCATAGAAGATTATTGAAACAAAGTTCAAATATCCTAAGGCTTTCCCACTGAGAATAAGAGAAGCACAGCCTTATAGTAGTGTGCAATAAATTGAATATTAGCAGTCTTTAGAATGATCACTAAATAGCTGTGAAAGAACATATTATCAACAAAATGATGGAGGAAATAGAATAGTAAAAAAAAAGGCAAGGAAAGAGGTAGGATTAAAATAGTAAAGGAGTATATTTAACTCAAAATAGATCTAATATTACATTAAATATAAATCAATTAAATGTTTAATTAAAAATCCTCTAAACTTACTGCCATCAAGTTAGTTCTTGCTCTTGGTAACCCTCCACTGGGTTTCTGAGGCTGTAAATCTTAATTGGAGGAGACTAGCCATCTTTCCACTGTGGATAAAAATTGTCACACTGTATAAAATAACAATCTATTTGTTTGAGTTTCTAAGAGATAGATTAACAAAGAGATGAAAAAAGAAATACCACTAAACTAGCTGTGAAGCATTATTAGTACCATGTGAAGTAGGATTTAGAGCAAAAGTATTGCTGGAAAGAAAGATGAATATTTAATAATGATAACAGAATCAATATATCAAGCAGATATAACAATTCTGAATTTTTATATTCCTAATAACATAGATTCAAAATTAGAGAGGAAAAAACCCTAAGCAGTGTGGGAAGCTTTATTACATCACTTTTAGAAACTGACAGAACAAGGAGATAAAAGTAACAGACAGCTGTATCAGAAAGGATATGGACAATTTGAAACACACATTTAACAAACTAGACTTGGAATGTTCTGAATGCTGCATTCTATAACTTCAGAATAAACATCTTTTATGTGTCTATGATTATTGTAAAAAATCAACCTTAAGCTGGACCATAAAAGAATTTTAAAATTTTAGAGGATTGAGAGCACAGAAGTTGTCTTGACCATAGTAGAATTAAGTGAGAAATAAATATCAAGAAGATAATTTTTCAATATTAGAAACTTAAATAACATACTGTTAAATAACCTACAGTTTAAAGATAAAATGTGAATAAAATTGGAGTGCTTTTGTTTAAATAAAAAGAAGAACACTATGCAGAAAACATGTCAAAACTAGTCAAGAGAAAAGGGAAGTTCTAGTGGCCCAGTAGGTAAGAAGTTGTGCTGCCATTCCAAAGGCTGAAGATTTTAATCCACCAGTTGCTCTGTGGGAGAAAGGTGAGCAATCTCCTCCTGTGTGATTTACAACCTATGAAAATCCTCTGGAGGGTCAGTTGTGGCTTGATTCAACTCCATGGCACATAACAACAACAACAGTCAAGAAAAAACAAGTGGAATATCTTGCCAACAAAAATGGGACATTATTCCAAACTGTGCAGCTATTAAGAAGATATTAGATAAGGTTGTTAATAATTTCACCTTTCTCGGATCACAAGCAACACTGTTGGCACTAGCAGTCAAGAAATCGAAAGATGAATTGCTCTAGGTAAAGCTAATGTCAGGGACCTCTCCAAAGTGCTAAAGAGCACCAATGCCAGTCTGAAGACTAAGGTGTTCCTTATTCAAGCCATCATCTTTGTAATTACTTGTTATACATCAGAGATTGGGACAAGCACTAGAGTTGACAAAAGAATACTTGATGATTTTGAGTTGTGATGCTGAAGAAGAGTATTGAGCATACCGTGGACTGTCAATAGAACAAACGGGTTTTTCTTTTACCTATAAAAATATTCAATCATTGTTCTTTTGAATTCTGTGTCATAAAGTTTCATCAGACTTTCTGGCTTCAAGAAATTAATTGATACTGTGTCACTTTTTATAGGGTGTGATGTAGCCTGCTTCTTTCGTGACATTGCTGTGGTTGAGTTTTTCATTCCTGAGGCAATGATAGACTCTTGATTTGAAGTGAAGGGTCCATAAGAGGGTGGGATGGGGAGATTTCAGTTCAGGGCCTGTGAAAGCAGCCTCTTCTGTTTATAACTGCTGCAGACCAACGCTTTCTGGACTAAAGGCAGGTTTGGATGTGAGGAGATACAAAGCAGAACTTAGAGGCACAGACACTGGCATGGGGCATAATATGGGTGCTGGGCATGGGTTGTGAGTGCTGGGCCCAGGCCTTGGTGTGGGACACGCACACAGACTCATGCTGGGTGCAGGGCACTTGTGCAGACACTTGCTGGGCCAGCGTGCACACAGACTCTTGACACATGTAAGGGGAAAGTACTCAAATTCCAGCTGTCAGGTCTGCTTTTGGTAGCCCACTTCAGCTGCCCGCTTTCAGTGACCCACTACTGCCATTGCTCTGGTCCGTTCTCACTCTGGTCTGTCCTCGCTCCAGTCCGTCCTCCAACAGGTTTTTCCTAGAGAGAATGAAACCAAGCTGCTCCTTGGAGACAAGGATTTTGAAGCTCTGTCTCACATACTTTGAGCACGTCACCAGGAAGGACCAGTCCTTGGAGAAGGACATCATGTTTGGAACAGTGGAGGGACAATGAAGGAGAGAAAGACCCTGGGTGAAATGGACTGACACAGTAACTGGGGTAGGAGTGTCAGAGACAGGCTCAAGATAGGGCAGGGTTCAGAGCTATTGTACAAAGGGTTGCTATGAGTTGCAGGTGACTTGATGGCACATAATAACAACAACATAACCAACTATATGGCTGCAGTTTAAAATAAGGGGGAAGTCCTAGAAAATGACAAATTACCAAAACTAGTAAAAGACAAATCTGAAGAATTCGTTTCTATAAAGAAACAGAATCTATTATAAATTTTGTCACACAGACATTTCTGTCCCAGTGAGCTTTATGTGTGAATGCTTCTAATTTTAAGGAAAATAATCCAAATTATAAACATAAACATTTCTAAGAAGAGAAAAAGGGGGATACCTTCCAATATGTGTCATAAAGCACTATTTTTAATCTTGCTAACAGAACCTGACAGCATATAAAAGTGAAATTCTAAACTGATCTCCATTATGAACATAAAGGTGAAAATACTTAATGAAATATTAGCAAATTGAAGTCAGTGAGGGATAAAAAGAAAAACATTTTACAACTAAATTGATTTTATTCCAGGAATTCAAAGTTTGTGACTCAAAAAATAATCAGTGTAATTGCCATATGAACAGAATAAAAGAGAAATATGTTAATCATCTCAGTAGATGGAAAAATGTTTAATGACATTCAATACACTGATGATAAAAAGTTAGGAAAATTGTTGTTGTTGTGTACCATCAAGTTGGAACCCACTTATTGCTGACCTTCCAGCAGGTTTTCAGAGGCAGTTAAAGATTGTCCATCCTTCTCCTATGAAGCACCTAGTGAATTCAAACTGCACACAGTTTGGACTGCAGCGCAGTTTCTTACCACAAGGCCAGAAAAACTCTCTTTAGGAAAATGAAGAAGAAATAAAATGAAACCATTTACCTCATAAAGGTTATCTACAAAACTATAGTATCTCACATTTAATCAGTCAGTACCAAAGTCCTGTCCTTGAGATTTATAAAGAGAGAAGGATGTCTCATTGAATACAATTATCTTTATTGGAGGCCTTAACTAATACAAAACACAAAAAACTCACTGCTATGAAATGTGTTCTAACTCGCTATCTTTTGTTACTAGGAGGAAACTGCTGAGTTTTTCTCAGCATGAGAGCTAGCACTGAAATTCACTCTTACCAGAGCCTGTACAATAAAGCAAGGGAAAAAAATTAAGTATAATCATTTAAAAACAAGACCTAAAACTGCCCCTTTTGACCTGGAAAATAAAATAAAATCTTCAGATAAACTTTTAGAATTTTTAACTAAATTTGGCAAATTTGCTGCATACAAAAATGAACTATTTAAATATTTGTAACCAAAGATTAGAAAATTAAATGTAATAATATTATTTATAATTAAACAAGTAATAACATATTTTAGAAAATTTAACAAAAAATATACAAGATCTCTATATGAAAAACGATAAACATTACCTACAGATATTTTTTAAAAAGCCTAAATAGTTGATGGAATATACTATGTTTGTGGAATGGAACACATAATATTGCAAAGATAACAATTTCTTTCAAATTGATCCAAAAAGTCAATGAAAATCTGAAAACTATCCTGCAAGTGTGTGTGTGTGTGTGTGTGTGTGTGTGTGTGTGTAAATAGATAAGCTATATTAAAATTATAGATGTATATAAAGAGCTAAGGGTAGCCAGGACATCTTGAAGCACAAAGCTGAAAAACTTACACGAATTATTACAAGTTATTACAATTTAAAAAATCCAGTTGCTGTTGCTTGACTTTCACTCATGGTGACCTCATGCTTGAAAGAAGACAATTGTGTGCTACAATGTCTTAAATAGATAATTTTTTTTTAAATAGATCACCAGGTCATTTTCCTGAGGTGAATCTGGGTAGATTTCAATCTTCAATATTTTGCTTAGTTACCAAACATATTAACTGTTTGTACCACACAGGAGCTCCAAAGTTGCTTTAGATAAAAAATCAAACTAGTTGCTGTCAAGTCAATTGTGCCTTGTGGAAATGCTGGTGTTGTGGAGAAGACCTGTTCTCCACAGTGACATCAGGGTTACCTTTCAGAAGTAGATCACTTTTCTTCTGAGGTGTCTCTGGGTAATGTCACACCATCAGCGTTTCATTTAAGAGTTGAAATCTTAACTCTATGTGCCATTTAGGGAATCCCTTAAGTTATTTTTAACACAAGCCATTGACAGTGAATCAAAAATGACTCATAGCAAGCCCTCCAGCAGGTTTTCAGAGGCAGTAAGTTGAATGGGATGATAGTTAAGGGGTAGTTGCCTCTCTTCCTCCCTTGGAGAAGTTGGTGAATTCTAACTGTTCGCCTTTATCCACTAGGTAAGAGTTTCATTAAGTTGTTAGACAAATAGATAACTGTCAGATATTGACACAAGAAGAGGCAAACAGGTATATGGAACAGAATAGAGAATTGAAAAACAGACCTCTATTTGTTGATAATAAACAGGACATTATAGCATAGGGAAAAGAGGAGTCTTTTTCTTCACTATGTCAGAAGAAACTCTGAAGATTGCACTGGAATGTAGAGAAGCCAAAGCACAAGGAAGAATTCAAGACACTAAGGAGCTGAACAGAAGATTCCAAAAGGCTGCTCGGAATGACAAAGCAAAATATTACAATGAAATGTGCGAGGAGCTAGAGTAGGAAAAT
>NW_006399784.1:18345138-18349037 GCF_000299155.1 Elephantulus edwardii
GCTGGTCTTGTTTTTACAAACTCCCTTAGGTTCTGATTTTCTGATAATATCTTGATCTCTTCTTCACATTGATGTACAGTTTTGCTGGGTATAATGTTTTTGGTTGAAGTTGTGTACTTTGAGTGTTCAGTAGATGTCATTCCACTATCTTCTTGCTCTCATAGTTTCTAATGAGAAATTGGCATTTAATTGTTCTCCCATATAGCTTAATTTTTGTTTCTCCCTAGCTGCTTTCAGAATTCTCTCATCTTTGATTCTGGCAAATTTAACTATGATGTGCCTTGATGTTTTTCTTTTGGGGTCTATTCTATACCTAGTGGGTAGAGGGGAGGAAAGTGTATAACAATGAAACAATTTTGTTTCAAAGAGAAAAGTGAACTGGTGGGGGGTTAGGGAGGAAAATGTGTAATAATGAATGAATGGAAATCCAAGTTCTCTATAAACTTTCATTAAAACGTCAAATAAAATAAAAAATTTTAAAAAGGAAAAATGCAGGAATTCCAAATGCAGAAGCATATACAAGGAACCAGCAGGCCTCAATAAAGCCAGACTGTCTAAAGAGATATATGAAAAAATGCCAAACTTGTCACTCCTTTTTGTCACTATTATTTTTTTCTTATAAAAATATGTTATTTCTGCAACTTTTAGTGGGTTTATTACTTTTACTTTACAAATTAGTAAATATTTTGACTTAAAATTTATACCTTATCCTGACTTTTGTATGCTTTTTGTTACAATTTTAGGATAAAGTACTACAACATTTATTTCAGTGATATATAAATACACATTAAAAGAACTGTTAAAAATAAAAAATAGGCAAAGATTAAAAATCTCAAAGCTCAGTGTTGGAAGAGGTTGAGGAAGTGGGCAGTATCTTATTTTTATTTTAAGATTATAAACTGCGGGACAGAATAAGAATATGTAACAATATTTAAAATAAGCGTTCCCTTTGATTCAGCAACTTAATTTCTAGAAATTTGACTTAGGTAAGCCAAATATCCAAAATATGACAATTTTAGTGCAGTTTGTAATAGTAAAAGATTTAAAACAAAACACTTAAACATACATCAAATTGGAGTTGGCTAAGGAATGGTGCTAATCTATAGGAGTGGCGTAGTCTGTAGGGAATTGTGTGGTAATGCCTCTCTGATGGCTCCTATGACATAACTTGTTGGGAGATAGGTGAGCAATCTCCTGTGAGATTTATACACCTACTCCCCACATCCCTACCAGAAAAGCCGTTGGAGGGTCAACAATGAAACAATTCTGACTCCATGGTAATGAGAGTAAATATACAATATGAGTTGTTGTTAATGTACCATCCAGTCAGAACAACTGGTAGCTGAACCTCCAGGAAGTTTTCAGAATAAGTAAATCATAAAGGAAGAGATTGCCTAACTATGTCCTGCAGAGCAGCTTGTGGATTTAAACCTCTTGGTTTTGGATTAGCAGCACAATTCCTTACCACTAAGCCACCATTAACTCTAATCCTGGAGTAGTCATGAGAACTAGTGTAATAGAAGGACATATTGATTAATGAAAAAGACAGTAACAAGAAACAAGTGTATTGTCCCAATGATATAAATTTATGTATAGACACACATATGTATGTGTTCACACACACACACACACACACACACACACACACCAGCAACCCCAAATCCAGTGCCCTCAAGGTGATTCCAACTCACAGTGACTCTTTGGACAGAGTAGAACTGTCACAGGACTTCCCAGACTACATCTTTATAGAAGCAGGCTACTTCATCTTTCTCCAAAGGAGCGTCTGGTGGGTTAGAAATGCTGAACTTTCAACCACACCATGCTTAACTCATACATGTGCCAACCTACACATGTACATTTGAAAAAATATTCATCAATTACCATATTAAAAGAGACTATATCAGGGTGATAGAAGCCAACCTTCTTTTATTATACTTATCCAAAAGTTTAAGTTTTTTCAGTGAGGTGAGTAACATATAATTTTCACAATAAGAACAAAACCAATATTCTTTTTTGAAAAAGAAATAGAAACTCTGGTGGCAGAGCATTGGACTGTAAACCAAAAAATTGACAGCTTATACCCACCAGCTGTTCTGTGGGAGAAAGATGGGCTAGTTTGCTCCCATAAAGTTTTATAGCCTTTGAAACCCTACCCTGTAGGTCGCGATGAGTCATCATTGACTCAACAGCAGTAGGTTTGAAAAATAAAGGGTCAAGGGACAATAATCTGGCCTGCTTTATGCACAGGCTGCACTTTTTCTTCAGTTTTTATTTTTTCAGCATCTTTTTAATTGTTTTTCATATAATCAATCATATACATTGTATCTTATATAATTAATTACCAGCAATCTATGTCAATTACCACACCATCATTTCAAGTCCCCATTGAATCTTTCCTATTCCCTCACTCTCCATTTGCCCACTAACCTTGGCTGTCCTAGTGATTTTTCCCTTCCGTTTTTTTTCTCCTCCTTCTCCTTTTCCACATTCCTTTTTGAGCATTTATACACATTTCTCTCAGTTATCCTCCTATTTTTCACAACGGTCTTATACAGTATATGGCTGAGTTATTTTACTCAGCAAAATGTTTTCTAGACTCTCCCATGTTATATAGTATTTTACAAAATCATTGTTCTTAGTGCTGCAAATATTCTGTTGTGTAAATGTACCACACTTTCTCAATCCATCTATTTGTTGATGGGTGTTTTAGCTATTTCCATTTTCTTGTTATTATGAATAACAATGCTGCTAACATAGGTGTACATGTCTCCATTCATGTCTCAATTCTGATTTTTCCCAGGGTCTATTCCTAGCAGTAAAATAGAGTAATAAGGGATTTCTATGTTCATCTTTTTTGAGGACACACAAAAATGCCTTCCATAGTGGTTGTACCATTTTACTATCCCACCCATAGTATATGAGAGTTCCAATCCTCTGTATCCTTTCCAACATTTATTGTTAGCTGTCTTTTTAGATTTTGCTACTGCTACTATTTAGGGGGGGCGGTGTGTGGTTTGTTTTTGGTTTGATTTTTTTTTTTCATTCATAATCATGGGTAAGCTGATTTGATTTGCCAGGTTTAGCTAACAATGAGCTGTGGGCTGGAAGCCTCTTGTTTAGAATCAACCAGGACCTGGAGGATATTTAAAAATTGTCTGAGCACTTGGGCATGATGTTATTGTGTTTGAGATGAACATTCTTCTAAGTGGTAAAGCACTGGTCTGTCAGTTTGATGTACTGAAATAACTTGGGGTTGCTGTGATGCTGAATGCTGTGACATTGATGTGTCAAGTTCCATAGTGGTTACCCACGGTGGACAATGTTTGGTGGAGCTCCCAGATTGGGACAGGCTTAGAAGCAGGAGTAGCATATACTTCCTAAGCAACATGTCTCTGGAAACTCTATAAATGTAGAGAAATGATGATAGTTATAGAACGGGGTTAAGGTCTTTTGTTCATAGAGTTACTATGAGTTGTGCTTTACTAGATAGTACTAACAACAACAACAACAAGTGCTCCTCGCGTATTGCTAGGAGGGGCTATTCTTTGGAGAAGAACGCTAAGCTTGGGAGGGTTTGACAAAAGAGAGGAAGACTCTCAACCAGGTGAATTGACATGGTAAGTGCTGCAATGGGCTCTAGAGTGTCAGGAAATGTGAAGATGGCAGAGGGTAAGATGAGGTTCAGATTTGCTCTTCATAGGGTTACTATGAGCCATACTCGACTTGAAGGCACCTAACAACAACTGCTACTGGGTTAAGATGGTATCTTGTTTTGATTTGTATGTCTCTGGATGCCAGTTCACTGTTGTTGTTGTTATGTGCCATCGAGTCGTTTCCGACTCATAGCGACCCTATGCACAACAGCTCTAAACCCTGCTCTATCCTGCGCCAACCGCACC
>NW_006399784.1:18349393-18370646 GCF_000299155.1 Elephantulus edwardii
CGTTTACCCCCACAATAAGGGATTTATCTTTAACTGCCCCACAAATTGCTGTCTTTCAGATACTCCTCTAAATCTGAATATTCAGATTAAGACAGACTAGGAAGAAGGATTGGCCACCCACTTCTGAAATAGCAGGCCTCTGAAAACCCTATGCCAGTTCACTATCTTTCCTAATTTTTCTACCACCAGCTGCCTAAATCTGGTGGCCTAGTGGCAAGAATCTGCACTGCAATCCTATAAACACAAGGCTCAAGGCCACCAGCTGCTCCACAGGAGGATTAACTCCCTCTGAAACCTGCTGGAGGGTGTCAGCTATGAGTTGTTTCCGACTTTAATATACACAACAACAACAACAAGCTGCCTTGGAGTTTATTGCAACTCACAATGATCCCCTGTAGGCCAGACTGGAACTGTTCTCTAAACAGTTTTTGGTGACTGGTTTTTCAGAAGTGGATTGCCAGGCTGTTCTTTGAAGGTAACTGTGGGAGAATTTGAACTGTTGACCTTTTGGTTAGCAGCTGAGCATATAACCATTTGCACTAATCTTGGGCTCCCTTCCCTTACCAATCTCCAATAAAAACAACAAATACAGCTGGGAATTTCAGCACAGGAGAGATTCTTTAGGGTAGTGAATGATAGAACTCCGCTTTATTTACAGGGAGTGCCGTACTTAAATGGACCACCACAGAGAACGGAACGCCTTTTCTGCATCAAGTATGTTGCAAAAGATTATGATGCTTTTTTTGGACTGAAATGTATGCCTTCTGCCTGCAGCTGGCGGCTGTGCCTGTTCCTCCTCTGGCCCCTTCCCAAGAGCAGAGGAGTAAGAAATCAGTGCCTGGGGGTCCTCTGGGGTTCCAGGCCCAAACTTGTATTTCTGTGTTCAAAAGAATTCTACTCTGCATTTTTATAGGCCTTTCGCTAGGGACCAAACACCTTGAGCCACTCAACATCATTGCAAATTGTGGAGGCTCAAGAGGGCTCAGGAAAAGGCTGACCTCCAACCTAAAATATCCAAACACATTGCAATGGAGCCAGTTCCTTCTCGTGATGACTCTATGTGGCACTGAGGAGAAGAAAACCATGGGGTTTCAGTGTATCAATCTAATTAAAACTGCTGGGATCTTTACAAAAGCAGATCTCCAGGCCTTCTTATCTCTCCCCCACATCAGCAGAGCATCATTTAAGGGAAGATACAATATTCTACCAATGATAGGTAAAATATTCTATCAGAAGAAGTGTGCAAAGTCCAGTTCTACCAATATCTCTCGTCTGTATTGTAATTTCTGCAGGATTAGCCACAATTTTCACCTTAATCAACGGCTGTTATTGTTGTTAGATGCAGTTGAGTCAATTCTGACTCGCAGATATAACCTTTGTATAACACAAAGAAACACTGCCCATCCCGGACCATCTTCACAATCTGTGTGGGACTGAAATTCCTTTTCATTGACAGTCTTTTGATTCTTTGTTTTTCACTGACTCTACTTTTTCAAGCATTAGCTAGTAAGTGATAAATTCAATTAAAAGAAGTAAGCAAGTAAGAGTGGAAAGGAAAAATTTAGGATCTGAGTCTCAAAAGGTACTTCTTCCTAGAGCCACATTTCTCGGATCTGAGCATGCCATTAAATAAGAACTGTCCCTGGACATTTAAATGTTCTTTGACTTGGTGTCTCCTGAACCAGACATGTAAGTGAGCTGGACAATCTTCATGAGGGGCAAAATGTGGTGGAATCTTTAATTTTAATGGCAACAGTTCTGAGAACTGCAGATGCTCAGAGCAATTGGCCTGAAATCCCCAAAATGAGTACCAGCGCCCCTCTGCAAACAACTCTGGAGTCACAAGCAAACACCTATAGGTTGACAGCGGCCATACCAGGAAGCTGGACATGGTCACGTGGCTCAACCCATGCCAAGTCCCCGTTCGTGTCGGGCATCCAGTTAATCTAGAAATTTGACTGTAAGCCAAGGAGAACGGTTACATAACTCTGAAAGTTTAAACTTGGGAAAACATACATGCACACATATAAACAAGAGCTTGGTTAAAAAGAGAAAAACCACAGCACTTGATACCATTTCCCTAATTTACTGTCCTGTAAAGTCATAAAGATGTATTCATTATTACATCTGCCTTTTTTGGCTGCCCAAATGGCCATGTCATCAAACTAAAATGTAACTGCTGCCTCCTAGGATCATCCAAGTGTCATCCCATCCCTCTGAGTGCACACAACAAGGAGAATTCCTATAAATGTCAGTTGTGCTCATCTCTGCATTTCTTTCTCATGAGCAGTGCCCGGGGGTGCATCTCTCAGGCTAAGGGAGGGAAGATGGCCTTGTTCCTGGAGCCTGTGAGTCTGGGAGGGTCAAAGGCACTAAGCTCTTGCAGGTCAGCAGGAAGCACCACCTCCCCCAGGCTCTGCAGGACCTACATTGGCAGCAAAGTTCACTAATGGACTAAATCTGGGGCACTGTAACAGGGAAGGACTGAGGCCTGGTTCTGAGACACCAGCGCTGGGCTCTGCAGTTGTATTTTGCCTCAGGCCCCTGGAGCATTGCAAGAGCAGGTGGGCCAGCCTGGCAGCAGGTAGGTACAGAGGAAAGGGGACGGAAATGCTCCTCTGTGCTAAGAGGGCTGGAGACCAGGCCTCAGGCTAATCCCTGTGAGAAATGTTCTCTAGGGAGGGCAAGGGCAGGAGTCCAGGAACCAGAGCCAGTGCTGTTGCTTTAGAGAGCTAATTCCACCGCCCCATCCTGCCCCCGTGCAGTGGGAGAGGGTCGCGGACCGGTCAGGAGACAGCTAGGAACCAAGAGGTGCACAGTGCCTTGGAACACACCCCTCCCCCGAAAATGGGCTCAGCTCCCTTCAGCACGCATCCACCATCCTGGGGTTGGGTTCCTAAGACTCCTGGAGGGGGAGTTAAATAGTGCAGTGTGGACGAGCGTACTTTTCTTCAACAGAAAGAGGAAACCAATGTCCTGAGATGTTCATGAACTGAATGTATTCAGTGCCAAGATTATCCTGTTCTAATTTCAGATTCCTTCTAATTGTATTTTTATTGCTGGATTTATTGATGGTGCTAAACCCGTTCCCACTGGAGTCGGCTCATTCAGGGCTATCCCACCTGTGAGAATGGACTGTGCTCCATATTGTTTTCCCTGACTGTCTTTTTGGATTGCCAGGGCTTGTTTCTGAGCTGCCTCTGGGTGGACTCTAACCTCCAACCTTTCCAAAAGCAGTTTGGTGAGCTAATCGTTTGCACCACCCAGGAATTCCTGTGACGGTGCTCAAAAAGTCATTGCCATTCGTAGGAAAATCCACTGGGTCTCCAAGGCTGCAAATCACAAGGGAGGAGACTACCCATCTTTCTTTCACCTGTGGAGTGACAAGTGAGTTAGAACCAGAGAAGGGCTGCCTTTGAGTTAGCAGTCCAACTCCCTATGGACTGCCTCACCAGAGTTCCCTTAGGAAGGTGCCAGACATCGTGCTGGGACAGGGGGAGGATCAGGGAAAGAAAGGAAGACTTTCAACAAGACAGATGGACACAGTGACTAAGAATGTGCATGAGTATATCAGAGATGGAAGGAGCAGGCTAGGAAAAAGCTAGTAACTATTGTTCATAGGGTGAGGTTGCTGTGAGTCTAGTCTGCCTGACAGCACCTAGCAGCAACAAGATGTAGGTAAAAAAGAAAAACAATGTTGTTTTAATGTCCTTATTGGTCAACTCATCCCCTTAATCCCCTGCTTTTGTTTTAAGTCATGAAAATTAAACTGAAAGCTCTTGTTTAGAAAAACCTCAAGGAGAAAAGAAAGCATCACCATGAATACTCTTGGACTTGTTACCTCTGCGATTATTTCACCTGTACCTCACTTCATACTATGAAGTCCTATTATTCATTTCATTTAGTCAGTCAACCAATATTAAATATACCTTTTCAACCTGTATGCAGAGCAGATTATCCGAGAGGCTGGGCTCTATGAGGAGAAGCGTGGTGTTAGGATTGGTGGAAGATCTATCAACAATCTGCGTTATGCAGATGACACAACCCTGCTCACTGAAACTGAGGAGGACCTCATGCACTTGCTGCAAAGGGTCAAGGACTGCAGCCTTCAGTATGGACTGAGGCTCAATGTCAAGAAGACAAAGATTCTCACCACTGGACCAATTGGCAGCGTCAGGATGGATGACGAAGAGATTGAGAGTGTTCACAGCTTCAGTTTGTTTGGCTCCACGGTCAACAGTCTTGGCACCAGCAGCCAGGAAATCAAGAAACATATTGTGATGGGAAAGTCTGCTGTTAGGGACCTCTCTAAAGTACTCAAGAGCAACGGTGTCTCTCTGGAGACTAAGGTGTGCCTGATACAGGCCATGGTTTTTGCAATCACTTGTTATGCATCAGAGAGTTGGACAATGACTAGGGAGGATAGAAGGAGAATTGACGCCTTTGAGCTGTGGTGCTGGAGAAGAGTATTGAATGTACCATGGACTGCCAAGAAAACAAACAGATTCATTGTAGAAAGGATTAAACCAGGCTGCTCCTTGGAGGCAAGGATTCTGGGGCTTCGTCTGACATACTTTGGACATGTTGTAAGGAGAGACAGGTCTTTGGAGAGGGACATCATGCTGGGTAGAGTAGAGGGACAGCGCAGGAAGGGAAGACCCTCTACGAGGTGAATTGATTCAGTGAATGGAGTAATCAGGATGGGTGTGTCAGAGGCAATGTGATTGGCACAGGATAGAGCACGGTTTAGGGTTGTACATAGGGTCGCTATGAGTCGCAAACGACTCGACGGCATATAACAACAACAACAACAAACAACTGTGTACTATCAAGATATAATGCTGTCCACTCATATTGAAAAAAATATTTTTAGTATTATAAAAATAAACATAATAAAACAAAGATATTTATTAAAATATTTCATCTCAAAGTGGTTAATCTGTGATAAACTTGAACAGAGATTAGCAATTAGCATTTTACCAGCCAGGGGTCATCAAACTTTCTTTTTGACCATGATACCCACTTGTTTTTCTTTTCTGAAGTTAAAAAAAAAAGCAGCTTTATTACTCTAGAAAATGCAGTTTATTACTGTGTGATTCTCAATCAAAATATTATGATAAAAAGTTGTGAATAAAATTACTTCCAAATTAGTTTGGAATGGTCACACTCTGACTTGCCCATCCTTTAGTTGCTATCTAGATTTGTTCCTTCACTTACTTTACCTGGTAAATAACTGTGTAGAGACTGGATTTCAGGGTTCACTTATTAATGCAGCAAAACATAACCTGTTTTGACTCATATGAAGACTTGCTTATAAAAATTAGTGGTCCCCTAGTGAAGTAGCTTGATAATACTTCTGTAAAACTTCTATGTAGACCAAGAAGCTGTTGCCTGAACACAGCAAGCAAAGACTACATGGTTTAAAATTGGGAAAGGTGTGCATCAGTGCTGTAACCTTTCTCCATACCTATCCAATCTGTATGCTGAGCAAATCATTAGAGAAGTTGGACTTTATGAAGAAGAGTATGACATCAGAATTAGAGGAAGACTCATCAGCAATATGATTTATGCAGATGACACAGCCTGGCTTGCTAAAAGTAAGGAGGACCCGAGGCACTTGGAGAGGTTCAAGGACTGCAATCTCTTCAATATGGAAAACAACTCAACATCAAGAAAACAAAAATCCTCACCACTGTGCCAATAGAAAACCTCATGATTGATGGAAAAAGATGGAAATTGTCAACAGTTCATCTTGTTTGGATCCTCAATGGTGCCAGCCAGGAGATCAGGAGATGTATAACACTGGGAAAGTCTGCTGTCAGGGACCTCTCCAAAGTCCTGAAGAGCAATGTCAGTTTAAAAATTAAGGCACACCTGATTCAACCTGCTATAAATCTGAAAGCTGTACAGTAAATAAGAATTAAAGGAGAATAATAGGTGCTTTTGAGTTGTGGTGTTGGAGAAGAGTGCTAGATACAGACTGGACTGCCAAAAACCAAACGTTTGTTTGGAGAAAGAGACCCCCTGGGTGCTCCTTGTAGGCAAGGATGGTGAGGCTTCATCTTACATACTTTAAACACATTGTTAGGGAAGGCTGATCCTTGGAAAGTGACATTATGTTTGGAAAGGTAGAGGGTCAATGAAAGAAGATGTCCCTCAGCAAGATAGAGCGATATAATGTCTGCAACAATGGACTTAAGTGTGTCAGGAATGCAATATGGCTCAAAATAAGAAAGGGTCAGATCTCTTGTTCATAGAGTTGCTATCAGCTAACTAGATGACATTTAACAACAATACCATTGAGGCAGGTTGTTGTTGAAGAGTGATGTTCAAATGTTCCACTCCTATTTATCTCTTTGTTGTCTAAGCATCTATCTAAAGTGATTTGACTTACAAACAAAAATTATGGATTCCTTTCTCCCTTTTCTCTCTTAAGTTTGGAAACCTCCTAAGCTCTAGTGAATTGTGGTTGTTGTTGTTGTTGTTGTTGTTATGTGCCATCGAGTCATTTGCAACTCATAGAAACCCTATGTACAAGAGCCCTAAACGCCGTTCTATCCTGTGCCAACCTAGCCATCTCAAATGCACTTATTCCCACCGCTCCAGTCACAGAATCGATCCGTCTCATCAAAGGTCTTCCTCTCCTTCACCGGCCCTCCACCCTGCCAAACATGATGTCCCTCTCCAAGGACCAGTTCCTCCTTGCAACATGCCTAAAGTATGTCAGAAGAAGCTTCAGAATCCTTGACTCCAAGGAGCATTCCGGCTTCACCTTCTCGAGGACAAACCTAGCAGTCCATGGTATATTCAACACACTTCTCCAGCACCACAGCTCAAAGGCATCAATTCTCTTTCTATCAACCCTATTCACTGTCCAACTCTCCAATGCATAGCACATAATTGCAAAGACTATAGCCTGGATCAGGCACACCTTAGTCTCCAGCCTGACATCGTTGCTTTTCAGTACTCTTGAGAATTCCCTCACAGCCGACTTTCCCAATGCAATTCATCTCTTGATTTCCTGGCTGCTGTTACCAAGAGTGTAGATTGTGGAGTCAAGCAAACGAAATCTGTTAACTATCTCAATCTCTTCACCATCCATACTGATGTTACCAATTGACCCACTGGTGAGAATCTTTGTTTTCTTGATGTTGAGCTTCAATCCGTATAGGAAGCTGCAGTCCTTGACCTTCTGCAGCAAGTGCTTCAGGTCCTCCTCAGTTTCAGCAAGCAGGGTTGTGTCATCCGCATAACACAGGTTGTTGATGACTCTTCCACCAATCCTGATGCCAAATTCCTCTTCATATAGCCCAGCGTCTTGGATGATCTGTTCTGCATACAGATTGAAAAGGTATGGAGACAGAATACATCCCTGACGGACCCCCTTCTTGATTTTGAACCATGTAGTGTCTCCTTGCTCTGTTCTGACGACTGCCTCTTGGTCCAAGTATAGGTTTCTCATTAGCACAATCAAATATTCTGGGATTCCCATTCTTCTCAGAGTCACCCACAGCTTGTGAGCTACACAGTCAAAAGCTTTTGGATAGTCAATGAAGCACAGATAGACATTCTTCTGGTATTCTTTACTTTCTGCCAAGATCTATAATATCTCTATAATATCCCTAGTACCACGATCTCTTCTAAATCCAGCCTGCACATCTGGCAGCTCTCTGTTGACATATTGTTCCAATTGTTTTTTTATAATTTTCATCAGAATCTTGCTTGCATGTGATATTAATGATATTGTTTGATAATTTCCACACTCTGTTGGGTCACCTTTCTTTGGAATGAGAACAAATATCGATCTTTTCTAGTCAGTGGGCCAGCTGGCTGTTCTCCAAATTTCTTGGCACAATTTAGTGAGCACATCAAGGGCAGTGTCTGTTTGTTGAAATATGTCAATTGGTATGCGTCAACTCCTGGAGCCTTGTATTTTGCCAACTCCTTCAGAGCAATTTGAACTTCCTCCTTCATCACCATAGGCTCTTGCTCATATGTCATTTCATGAAATTCTTCTGTGTCAGCCAATTCCTTCTGATACAGTGATTCTGTGTATTCCGTCCATCTTCTCTTGATACTTCCTGGATCATTTAACATTCTACCCAAAGTATCCTTAAGTATTGCCACCCGCGGCTTGAATTTGTTTTTCATCTCCTTCAGCTTAAGAAATGCTGAGCAAGTTTGGCCTTTTTGATTTTCTGACTCCAGCTCTCTGCACATTTTATTAGTGTATCTTGCTTTGTCATCTCAGGCTGTCTTTTGAAATTTTCTGTTTAGCTCTTTGATTTCTTAGTTTCTTCCTTTAGCTTTGGCTTTTCGGCACTCTAATGCAATATTCAGAGTCTCATTTTACATCCATCTTGGTCTTTTCTTCTTTTTCAGCCTTTGTAACAATCTTTTGCATTCTTCATGGACGATTTTCTTGATATCCTCCCAGAGTTCGTTTGGCCTATGTTCATTGGTGCTCAAGGCCTCAAACCTGTTCCTGAGATTCTTTTGAAATTAGAGTGGGATAGACTTAAGATCAAATTTTGGTTCCTGTGGACTTGATTTAATTTTTCTCAACTTCAGCTTGAACTTGCATATGAATAGTTGGTGGTCTGTCCCATCCTGGTTTTCACTGTTGATATTGAGCTTCTCCACCGAGTCTTTCCACAAATGTAATCTATTTGATTCCTATGCATGCCATCAGGTGAGATCCATGTGTATAGCCTGCATTTATGTTTCTTATACAAGGTATTTGCAATGAATAAATCATTGAATGTGCAGAACTCTATCATTCTATCTCCAACCTCATTTCTCTTACTGAGCCCGTATTTTCTAGGGAATTGTGATATTGACAAAAAATACTGAATGTTGAGGTCTGTCAAAAGAACAAACAAGTTTATCCAGGAGGAAGTCCAAGACAATCCTTAGAGGAAGTTGTCCAGCAAGTTGTCAGGAGCATCTAGTCCCTGGAAAAGGACACCACGCTGGGAAAGGTGGAAGGTCAGAGAAAGAAAGACCCTTGACAAAATAGACTGACACAGTGACCGTCACAATGGGCTTGAGCATGGTGGAGCGGGTTGCTAGAGTTGACAAGCAGTAAGTTTGGGTTTAAAGTTTTAATAAGGAGTCCTGATGGCTCAAGTAAAATAAGTGCTCAGTTGCCAGTCAAAAGGTTAGTGGTTTGAACCCACCTGGCCAATCCATGAGAGAAAGACCTGGCTATCTGCTCCTTGCTGTCTACAGCCTAGAAAATCCAATAGGGCAGTTCTCTATACAACTATCTGTAGTTCACTTTCAGTCAGAATAGACTCAGTGGCGCTTAATAACATCCCTGATGAAGTTTCAGTGTCTTCTGTCTCCACAGCACTCGTCGACACCCCTGTATCCGCCATTCACTGCCTGGTACTGCAGGTTTGCCTCTCACTCTGTGCTAGGTGTGGACTACCCGGGCAGAGTGACTGGGAGCTCAGGCTTCTGTCTTGGCTCTCCTGGGCTGAAGACCCAGATAGGTAACCTTAGGCCTCTTCTAGTTTCTGTTTTTGTTTTTTTTTTTTTCAGCTAAAATATGCAGTTAATAATAGGTCCTATCTTTATCTTGTAGGGCTGTGGTGAAAAATAGAGAAGACAATTCATTGCACTACTTAGCATACTGCCTTCTACATATTAACCATGCAATGAGGGATAATAATCATTATAGAGGATAGGATTTTGTCTGTTGTGTAATTATTATTACTATTTTCAATCACTGACTACTTAGTGCTGTGTGTAGAGCAGAGGTAATCATCAGCTGCTGGCTGACTGGTGGTCTCGCCATCTTCTCAGCCAGCCAGCCACGCAGCTTTTGACCAGGACAAATTGTTCCTCTTCTTTTCACCGCTGTCACCAGAGGGAACCCCGTGCACCCTACCATGCACCCTACCACTGTCTCTCTCCAGCTTCTGTGAGCAGCTCGACTTCCTTCACTGGCGCTGTGTCCCTAACATACAGGACTAGCTTTTGCAAAGCTGCTGAGAGAGTGACTTGTTGTGCAGTCACTCTACACACCCACTCAACCCCACCACGCACGCCTGTCATCCCGAAGAAGACTGCCACTTCCTCGTACAGGAATAACTTGCTTTGTGCAACCATTGACCTTCTTAAGGGTGGTGCGCTGACTTTTTGTAAAAAAGAGTCTTCCCAAATAGAATCCTATTTTAAATGCACGAGGGGAGCTTACTAATTAAAGAGAGCCTGTGACGTATCCTGTTGTCAATAGGATACGGTAGTCACTCGTTATTATGTTTTTGGCAAATCCAGATGTTTCTATGTGGTATTGAGTTTGCTTTATGTAGGAGGGCTCCCAGGGAGGCTCTTTAGCTTAAAGACGTGGGTGTGACCACCGTATGCAATGAAGCGATGACAGGCATATTCAGGCCATTAGTTTCTGATTTCTGTCAGGGCCTGTCTTGTAGGATCTTTCAGTGACTGGGATCACTCTCTTTCCTCCCTGGAGGGCAGCCACACTGAGGTCATGAAATCTTGGATTAAAGTTCAGCATCTCAATCAACCCCCTCCGTTGCGTGTGTGGGCACCCAGGAAGACAGCTCTGCTTCTGAGCCCTGTTCTTCATCCCAGACTGGCCCTGTCTCACCTGAGATTAGGGGGAAAACTGACCTCAGGAACCAAGGAGCTCAAACATAGAAAAAACTTTCTGGCTTCAGTTACGTCCCTGCCTTAGTGTGAAGGGGGAACAGACCGAAAAGGAAGAACTTTGTCTCCATTTATTGTTGCCAGGCCTAGCAAATAGAAACATCAAGTTAAATTTTACTTATAGACAGAAAAAAATTAACATAAATATGTCTTGCTCAATGTTTGGATATAATGATACAAAAAAGTAATTAATTGTTGAGCTGGAATTCTAATAACTGGGCATCCTGTTTTTTCTTGCATACTACTCCCACTTTCCCTGGCTTATTCCATGGATTTCTTTGTCCTTTGTCTCACTACTTCCTTGGCTGTGAAGAGAGACTTCAGGAGGAGGTGGTCATCTTATTCTCCAACCTCTGCCACAAAAAATTACCACCTGGGGCACAGATTTTAATTAAAAACTCATGAGGTCAATTTGAGCCTTAAGAGAACCCTAAAGAAGGAAAAAGTGTATTCCTGGCATTTTCCATCTCTCCCTAGAGTCTACTGCTCACCCTACTTGTACCTTTTCAGGTCATTAACACAACCTTACTGAGAACCAACTGATACAGGTAAGCTGTTAGCTGCCAATAATCTTCAAATGATACTTCATCTCAGCCGTATCCCTCCACCTCCTGACAGACTAATATAATCCTAAAAGAAGGGTGGTGACTAGATAGAATGATCACTCTTAGGCTGTGGAAGCCAACATACCTGTGAAAGCTTACCTCTACCAAGACACCTCCCCTCCCATCTGAGAAGAGGTTCTTCACAAGAAACTTCACCCAAGAATTCTCCTTACAGTGGTAAATTAAAATTTCCCTCAGTGTTCCATTTTTATATAACCTAAATGCCCAGATCTATAGGAAGGTGCACTGCAAACCCAAAAGCAGTGCATCTCTGATGGTTCAAATCTACCAGCAACTCTAGGGGATAAAGATAGACAATCTCTCCTGACCTACTAATAACCTTGTAAACTAGATAAAGTGTCAGCTATGAATTAGTTTTAACCCAACAGCAATGAGAAGGAGAGAGAGAGAGAAAGAGAGAGAGAGAGAAATGTCCAGAGGAAGACGATTTAGAAAAGGATTCCCAGGAGAGTCTTTAGAGAACAAATAGCCCTAGCAGAACTGTGTGAAAGCCACTCGTGTTCTGGGTATGTGGAGACAGGAGTCCTGTTTAGCCTTGGAAATACCTGTTCAGCTGCGGCATTCTAAGGTACTCAGACATTAGATTGGTGATTCACAGCGTGTTGTTATTAGATACTGTCAAGTTAGCTTCTATTCATGGTGACCTTAGATAGAACAAAATGAATCATTGCTTCACCCTGTGTCACCTTCAAGACTGTTGATTGCTTGAGTCTGTTGTTACAGCCACCGTGTATTTGAGAACCTTTTGATCCAAGGGTCTCTGCCCCAGGCCTATGTCGGAGAATGCTCTGCTATGATTGCTATGACTTTCGCTAGTGGATTTTCAAAAGTATAGGCCTTTCTTGCTAGTGTATTTTAGCCCAGTGGCTCTGGTTAATTCTATTGGTACTTGAAATACTAGTGGCATAGCTTTTAGCCTCATAGCAACATATGAGCCATCTCAGAATGACAGACTGAAAGGGTAGCTTGTAGTACAGTGTGTTGTTGTTGTAGTAGTTAGATTCCATGGAGTGGAGTACAAACCATAGTGACCCTGTAAACAACAGCTCTGAACCCTGACCTATGCTGTGGCATCCTTATCATCTCTGACACACTAAAGCCCATTGCTGAAGTTACTGTGCCATTCATTCTATCTCATTGGGAATGTTCCTCTCCTTTATGGATCTTCCACCTTTCCAAGCATGATGTCCCTTCACACATGCACACACACACACACACCCCTACCATGGACATTTATTTCAAAAGGTAGTGTTGTTGTTATGTGCCGTCAAGTCGTTTCCGACTCATAGCGACCCTATGCACAACAGCCCTAAACCCTGCTCTATCCTGCGCCAACCGCACTGCCTCTGACACACCCATCCCAATTACCCCAGTCACCGAATCAATCCATCTCATAGAGGGTCTTCCCCTCCTGCGCCGTCCCTCCACCCTCCCAAACATGATGTCCCTCTCCAAGGACCTGTCCCTCCTGGCAACATGTCCAAAGTATGTCAGACGAAGCCCCAGAATCCTTGCCTCCAAGGAGTAGCCTGGTTTAATCCTCTCCAAGATGAATCTGTTTGTTTTCCTGGCAGTCCATGGTACATTCAGTACCCATCTCCAGCACCACATCTCAAAAGCATCCACTCTCCTTCTGTCCTCCCTAGTCATTGTCCAACTCTCTGATGCAAAACAAGCAATTGCAAAGACCATGACCTGTATCAGGCGCACCTTAGTCTCCAGAGAGACACTGTTGCTCCTGAGTACCTTTGAGAGGTCCCTAACAGCAGACTTTCCCATCGCGATACGCTTTTTGATTTCCTGACTGCTGGTACCAAGAGTGTTGACTGTGGAGCCGAGCAAACTGAAGCTGTGAACACTCTCAATCTCTTCGTCATCCATCCTGACGCTGCCAATTGGTCCAGTGGCGAGAATCTTTGTCTTCTTGACGTTGAGCCTCAGTCCATACTGAAGGCTGCAGTCCTTGACCCTTCGCAGCAAGTGCATGAGGTCCTCCTCAGTTTCAGCAAGCAGGTTTGTGTCATCTGCATAACGCAGATTGTTAATAGATCTTCCACCTATCCTGATGCCACAATTCTCCTCATAGAGCCCAGCTTCTCGGATAATCTGCTCTTCATACATGTTGAAAAGGTATGGAGACACAAAAGGTAGTAGTATCCAAAAAAACTGTGTACAATAAAGCCTCTGTTGTTGAGTTGGTCTGAATGGATTTTCTATTTATTATTATTATTTTAATACAGTCCAAAACCTGTTGAACGGCGCTGCATACTGACCCATGTAGTAGACTCTGGGAGTATAAAGACAAGTAAAGCATGAATCTTCATGGAGAAACTGACAGTCAAATAGAAAAGAGTGACAAAGAATCCCAACTTCAGCACAGAGCTGGTCTGTGCTGTGGTAACAGTACACACAGGCTTCTTTAGGAGCATTAATGGAGGATTATAACTCAATCTGGCTATTATGGGCCTGGGGAGAAACAAAGGGGGTCCCCGGAGGAGGTGATTCTTGGCAAAATGTGAGACAGCAAATAGCAATTTGGCAAAGGTACTCCTTTTTTGGCAGAGAGTGCTCCATAATTAGGCACCTCTCTCCACCCCCCCCCAAAAAAAAGAAAAATGTTAACGGTGTGCAGTAAGGTAAGGACTTATTCTGTCACTCTTTCTCACTCAACACTATCAATCCCACTGTTTTGCCTCCAGAGTCTTTCACATCTTTCTTGAATGAGTACTAACGTCCCTGTCGAGTGGTTTGAACTCACCCAGAGGCTCCCCAGAGAAGCTTCTGAACAGTCACAGTCAGGGAAACCCTGCGGAGTACATTCCACTCTGCACCACGATGTCACCCGGAACTGGATTCAGCCACAACTGATTCAGGGTTTTTTTGGTTCAGTGAATGCTCCCAATCTTGAGTAGCTAAAACTGTCAAATCCCTTTTCTCATGAGTTCTATTTACCTACTTCAGCCAAGCAATTTAATTAATTTTTGGAGCGTCCCAGAGAAATTCAAGCATTTCCACCTAAACTTCAATTAAAGAAAAGCTCTACAGTGGTTGTTCTCCAGAGCATTTAGATTTTTTTCTTTCTTTCCTGTTTTAACACTGAATTGGCTGCCTTTGAGGCCAGCAGAACAGTTGTTGACTGGTTTTCATTGTCTACAGCTAGCTCAGCTGTAACTAAGGATTTTGACCACCAACTGGGCTTTCAAGACTACTTTGGCACAGAGGCCTAGTCATAAAGGTGTTTTTGTCTCAATGAGACTTTATCTCAGCCCTTTTCCTACAGCACTTTCTCCAATAGTCATGCCACACTCACTGTGTTTACCTAACTCAATTCAACCATGGAGAATATGGCAATCAAAGTAAAGTGTTTAAAACGGTGCCAATAGCAAGATTCTTCTGGGAAGTTTGCATCAGAGGGTCCGTGAGAGAACCCAAGTGCCTCTCCGTCTGAGGAAGAGCAAAGTAACATTAATTCATATAGGTGGGACCCAAGGCTCTTTTCTAGATGAGGGGACCTGCAAGCATTATACGCATCCTAACCACACCAGATGCATTGGGTGTGAAGAGGTTTGCATGACAGGATATAGCAATTAGATATGCTGTTGTTATGTGCTGCTGAGTCTCCTGCAACTCATAGAAACCCTATGTACAACAGCTCTGAAGTCTGCCCTGTACTAATCCAGTCTCATTGGCTCTAACACACCAACTCCCCCTTGCCCCAGTTACTGTATCAATCTATCTCATCTGGGGTCTTTCTCTCCTGCACTGTCCCTCCACCCTTTGGAGCATGATGTCCTTATACAATGACTGGTCCCTCCTGACCATGTGCCCAAAACATGTGAGATGGAGCTTCAGAATCCTAGCCATCAAGGAGAAACTTGGTTTCACCCTGTCTGAGACAGACCTATTTGTTTTCTTGGCGGTCCATGGTATGTTCATGACTCTTCTCCAGCACCACAACTCAAAAGTATAAGGATTAAAGAGTTGCTTTTGGTAACTGTTGGTTCTGTCAAGTAGGAACCAACTCATAGCTGATCCTCCAGCAGATTTTCAGAGGCAGTTAATCACACAGGAGGAGACTGCACATCTTTCCCTGACAAAGTAGCTGGTAGATTTGAAGTGTGTACCTTCTTGATTGCAGCCAAACTTCTTACCACTAAGCTCACCAGAGCTTCCTTTTGGTAACTAGAGGGTATATATTTTTTGATTGAATTTGTCTGCTGAATCATATTGCTTTACAGTATCAACAGTTATTAGAGACTTAGATGTAACAGATCAGCAACTACCTTCTTCAATCAGTCAGCCAGTCAAGATATCAATCACCTCTTTTTCTCTTCTCCTCTTCCTCTTTTTCTACCTCTCTTCCTCTTCTCGCTCCTTTTCACAAAAACCCTACCAACCATCTTTTTCCCTACTCCTATTTACTATGAAAATGGGTCACATTTTACTGTGGGTTTTACTTGGATTAAATCTGACTGAAGTTGCCTTCATACATGAATTGTGTCCTGTATACTTCATCATGAAGACCAGGTCACAGTCCTTGGATCAAGAAGGTAAAATTAAAAACAAAAGGCTTTTTTTTAAAAAAAGGAAAAGTTAGCAAATGATATATTTGGATGACTCAGAGGAAGGTATTATGCTATGGGGAAAAATGAATTATTAACTCTGGTTGGGATCTCTCTTGTTATATAAAACAAAGCTGCACATGATCTGATACTTTATCAAGTGGCCATTGCATTCCTTTCCTTTCTGTCACTATCAGGCTTTCAGTCAGGAAGGATATACTCTACTGCCTCATTTTCTTCCATTACTTCCTCTTCTTTCTGCAGCTAAATGAGCTAGCACTTTCAAGAATATACTACTACACATATGTTCATATTGGTCCTCATTTCTTTCCTTGTTCTCCCCCACACACTCCTTAACAGCAACCAAGGTGATCGGCTTATGTTTCCAAATATACCCATCACATTTATTTATTCTTTTAAAAATGCATTATAGTAAACAGAGGAATGAGAATGGGCAAGGGGAATATTAGAGGGTCACACAACTTGGTGGGTGGAGGGAGGGGTGGATAAAGAAAATGGAAAAGATCTGGTGGGGATCTGGGAAGATGAGGTAATATTGGACATAGTGGTATCCTGATTAATTTTATAAAACACAATGGATAAGAATGATTGTATGAAGCACAATGTGAATGAAGGATAGTGTGAAACAATGTATATGATATTTCTGTGCAAAGCAATATAAAATAAAAATTTAAAAAACAAAACTTGTTACTGTACTTTGAAACTTTCCAAAACGAATTATTTTTTAATTTTCAAATTGTAATTTGAGTGAAAGTTTACAAATCAAATTAAGTTTTCATGGAACGATTCATGCTTATTTTGTTCTACAACTTTAATTCTGACACCCACATTATAATCCCATTTTCTCCCTAAAATTCTGATTTCCATTAGTCTTTCTATATGCCTCTGTATCTTTTTTTTTTCTCTAGTGAGCTTATGCTAATAATCCTCTAATTGGATATGGACTTTTCCTTCATCTGTCTTACTAGATAATCAACTTCTTTATGTTGTTCCCCTTTTGGCTTTTGTGTTAAAACAATTCTTTTGTTTCACTGCTTTCTGAAGTTTCATTTTTATATATCACAAACATACACACACAAGCCAATTTAGTAAACTGTACTGATAGATAAATGCCCAATGTGCCTTTTAAAATATAAATTCTGAATTATACATGCTCGGAATGGTGGAGGGACAGCACCAGGGAGGGAGATCCCAGATGAGATGGATTGATAGAGTAATTAGGGCAATGGGGGTTGGTGCATCAGAATTAGTGAGACCAGCTCAGGACAGGAACGATTTGGAGTTGCTGTACATAGGGTCATTATGGGTCACAGGCAACTTGATGGCACATAACAGCAACAGCAGCATATTATATTGGTTGCTTTTAATTTAAGTCTCTTGTTCAGAATCAACAAGACCTCAGGGAGGGCCTTTGGATTTAAAGTCAGGTGTTATTATATTTTGGAGGAACATTCTTCTAAGTGGTACAGCACTCTTCTGTCAATTTGCTGTACTGAGGTAAGCTGAGGTTGCTGTGATGCTGCACCTTATTCCACTGGCGTGTCAAATGCCTCTAGAAACTCTGTGAACTTTGAGGAACGATGATATATGGAAAAGGTCCAGGTCTTTTGTTCACAGGGTCACTATGAGGCGTGCTCTACTCAACAGCAATCAACAACAACATTACCAGATTAAATTCACATCTTTTCATGTTGTTTGTTGGTAATGAGTCAAATCAAATCATGATGACCCCAGGTGTGCAGAGTAGAGCTGGTCTATAGGGCTTTCAACTCTACATCTGAAAGTAGGCTTCCAGGTTTGTCATCCTAAATACCTAATTTGTATTACCAATGACTAGCAATGACTAGTAGTTACCAATGAGCTTTCTGGGTGAGCTCATTACCAATAATCTGTCAAATGCCTAACCACTTATACCACCCAGGGACCTATCAAAAATATTAGAGCATTCAGAAATATAGTTTCAAAGTAAAAAATCATAATCAGAAGTTAAAATATATGTCATTGTTGTTGAGTGCAGAGTTGGAACCGACTCATGGCTGACTCTCCAGTGGGTGTTCAGTGGCAGTAAATTGAATGAGAAGAGGTTGCTTATTCTTCGGGTCAGCTCGAGGATTAGCACCTCCTGCCTTTGGGTTGACTGCTCAACTCTTTACCACTATGCCACCAGATCTCCCTTCTATGAGCATAAAAATTGGATTTAGGCCTTAAGAACTGGAAGCTGAAATTTAAATTCTTGTGTGGTAGAAGTCTGGGTCATATGCTCAACATGCAATGAAAGGTGGAATTAAGATACCTGGGCAAAAGCCAAGATTAAAAAATGGCTGCCATAATTAGAGTAGAAAACACTCCACCCTCTAAAGAAGTGTCAAGAACTTTTCTTCTGCATAGACCTGTGGGAGAAAAGTATTCATTCACAACATTGACAACCCAGACTCATGCTCATGCCAAAATCAAGAGCTTAAAGTAAAACCTATGGTAGACTATATTAATCACATACAGACCCAAGCAGAGGCCAGGGAAAGACCAAACTTTTAAAAAGTTTTCACAACTTAAGTCATGTGAAACTTCTACAAAAAAACAGTATCTCTAACTATTACCTTAGCCAAGTTACAAAAAACAAAACAAAAAAACAAATGAAAAACAAACAAACAAATAACCACCAGGGAAAACCACCATGAGAAGAATAAAAAATTAAAGCAATGTTGTTGTTGTTATGTGCTGTGGAGTTGCTGGCCACTCATAGTGACCCATGTACAACAGTCCTAAATGCTGCTTGAGCAATAGTTGGGAAAATGTAAGGAGTATTAAAAATAAACATGTTTTCAATGTTAAAAATTCTGGTAAAAAATAAATATTAATATAGAAAAATGGAGGAATAGAAGCATTTTTGTTAGGTGTCATTGAGTAGAGTACCACTTACAGCTACCGTATGGAAAACAGGCCTGAATCCTGTCCTATCCTGTGCCATCCTCATTATCTCCGATACACTTGAGCCCATTGCTTCAGGCACCACCTTAATCCATCTTGTTAGGGGACTTCCTCTCTTTCACTGTCCTCCACCTTCTAAGCAAGATATTCCATTCCAAGGAATAGCCTCTAGCAATGTGCCCAAAGTATGAGAGAAAAAGCTTTGCTATCCCTATCTTGAAGGTGCTTTCTGACTGCACTTTCTCTTGACAAATTTGTTCTTCTTTTGGCATTCCATGATATATTCAGCACTTTTTTTCCCAACATCACAACTGAAAGGTATCATTCTGCTGTCATCCTTATTCATTAGTCAGCTCTTAGATGCATGTTGTTGTTGATTGCCGTTGAGTTGAGCACTACTCATAACGACCCTATGAACAAAAGGCCTGAACCCTTTCTATAACTATCATCATTTATCAAAGTTCATTGAGTTTCCATAGACATGTTTCAGAAGTAGATGCTACTCCTGCTTCCAAACCTGTCTTAAACTTGTAGCTCCACCAAACACAGTCCATCATGGGTAATTGTTACAGCATTTGACACCCCAATTGCACAAGTTTCAGCATCACAGCAACCCTAAGTTACCTCAGCACAGCATATTGACAGAAGAGTGCTGTGCCACTTGGAAGAGTGTTCCTCCAAAATATAATAACAACCAACTTTTTAAAAGGTCCTCCCTGAGGTCTTGTTGACTCTAAATAAGAGGCTTAAATAAAAAACAACAAATATTATTTGCTGTTGCTGATATATGCCATTGAGTCACCTGAAATGCATAACGACCCTATGTAGAGCAGCTCTGGACCTTTCCCTGTCCTGAGCCAGTCTCACTAATTTTGACACACCAACCCCTATTGCCCTAGATACTGTATTAATCCATTACATCAGAGGTCTTCCTATCCTGCACTGTCCCTCCATCCTTTCGAACATGATGTCCTTCTGTAAGGACTGGTGTCTTCTCCCATCCATGTGCCCAAAGTATGTGAGGAGGAGCTTCAAATTCTAATCTCCAAGGATAAACTTGGTTTCACCCTCTCCAAGACAGACCCATTTGTTTTCTTGGCAGTCCATGGTATATTCAAGGCTCTTCTCCAGCACCACAACTTGAAAATATCTTTTCTTCTTCTGTAAGCTTTAGTCATTGTCCAACTCTCTGAAGCATAATAATAATTGAGAAGACCATGGCCTGGATTAGGAGAACCTTTGTCTCTAGACTGACATCATTGCTCTTTAGCACTCAGAGGGGTCCCTGACAGCAGATAGCAAGTGATTGGAATGTTCATGGTCTGAATCAGGTGCACCTTAGCTTTCAAACTTCATAGCTTTTCAGTATTTAGAGAGTGGACTTACCCAAAGCAATACAACTTCTGCTGGTACTAAGTGTGTTGATAGTGGATCCAAGTAAAATGAAATCATTGACAGTTTCAGTCCTTTCTCTCCATCATAATGTTGCCTTTGGCCCAGTGATGTTGATATTGAAGTCTGTAGTCCTTGGTCTTCTGAAGAAAGCATTTCAAGTTATTTCTCACTCTCAGCAAGAAAGATTGTGTCATCTGCATAACACAAGTTGATTAGTCTTTTTCTGAGCCTGATGCCACATTCCTCTTCATAGAGTTCAGCTTCACAAATTATTATCCTTTCAAAAATCCATTGCCACTAAGTCAGAACTTGTAACAACTTATAACTGACCCCTTAGTGGGTTTGCGTGGAAAAAGATTACTTCTTTTTCTTTCTAAGAGCTATGAGTAGATTCAAACTTCCCATCTTTTGATTAACTACTACCATGGGTAATGATTTCAGACCCAAGTAAAATGATATAATTGAAAAATTCTTCCGTTTCTCCATTTATCATGATGTTGTTGCCTGTTGGTCTAGTGGTGTGGATTTCCATTTGTGGTTTTGTTTTTTGTTGTGTGTTTTTTTTTTTTATGTTGGGATGCAATCCTTATGGAAGGCATATGATTTTCTTCAGTAAGTGCTCCAAATCTTCACAAGCAAGGTTGTGCCATTTACATAATGCAAGTTGTTGATGAGTCTTCTTCCAATCCTGAAGCCACGTTCTTCTTCATTTTAGCCAAGCTGCTTCAATTATTTGCCCATCATTCAGATTGAATACGTATGGAGAAAGGATACAACCCTGATGCACATCTTTCCTAATTTTAAGCCATGTAGTGTTCCCTTTTTCTGTTTGAATAACTGCTTCTTGCTCTATATGTAGATTTTGCATGAGTATAATTAAGTTTTCTGGAAGTCTCATTTTTCTCAGTGTTCTCTATAATTATGATCCATACAGTCAAATATACACATGGACTTCACCTGATGGTATGCACAGGAATCAGATCGACTACATCTGTGGAAGGAACCGCTGGAGAAGCTCAATATCAGCTGTGAAAACTAGGCCGG
>NW_006399784.1:18375356-18392073 GCF_000299155.1 Elephantulus edwardii
ATTCTGGGAATAGATAGAGGGTCAGAGAAAGAATGAGATAATGAGATAGAGGGACACAGTGACTGTAACAATGGATGGGAGCACATCAGAGATAGTGAGGATGGTACAAGATAGGGCAACATTTGGTCTGTTGTTCATAGAGTTGCTTTGAATTGTAATTAAGTAGATGTCACATTATAACATCCTACACCATCTTTGGGGATGGTTGGCGTCTTGATGGCAGCTCGACTTGGTGATAGTCAAGGCAAGGGAAGTTTTTGGGGTCATTTTTGCTGTGTGTTAATGCTCCTTTTGCCCTTCAAAAGTGGGTGGGTGGCCCAGATCCTTAAGCTAAGGGGAAGTAAGGATGGAGCCTGCGGAGCTTGCTCTAGGCAGTAGCTTAAAATCCTTCACAAGTCTTGGGCATTGGGGTCTCCCTCCACTCTGGAAGTCAGTGGGCTGTAGGGCCCCTGAGCCTGTGGCCCTTGGGTCTGTCTTTAATTGTTTTTGGTAAAACATTCTTTTAGGTCATATAGTCCTGCTGTGTCCACTTGCTGTATGGAGGTAACTTGTGGTTGCTGTGAAGCTGAACACTGCGACATTGATGTGTCAACTTCGATAATGGTTACCCATGGTGGACAGTGTTTGGTGGCACTACCCGGTTAAAACAAGCTTAGAAGCAGGAGTAGCATCCACTTCTGTAAAGAGCTTGCCTCCGGAAACCCTACGAACCTGGAGAAAGGATAAAAGTCAGGAAATTGTTGAGGACTTTCGTTCATAGGGTCGCTATGAGTTGCTTACAACTTGACAGCACTTAAGAACAACAACACAATCTTTACAATTGATGTTATACTTAGGGCTGTTGTTGCAGTCACTGTGTCAATTCATCTCCTTGAAAGGCTTCCTCTCTTTGATGACCCGCTCCTTTACCAAATGTGCTCTCTTTCTCCATATTTATAGAGAAAATGACCTTTTGACTTATATTTCATATTATACACAAAAGCTCATTAAAATAGATTATAGACCTTAATGAAAAAAGTAGAACAATAAAGATGAAAACATGGAAAATATTTTCATGACTGTAGGCATAAGTAAAGATAAGAAGACCAAACAGAAGTACTAACCATTAAAAATAAGGTTGACCAGTGGCACTTTATTAAATTGAACAACATTTTCTTCAAGACACGACCAAGAGAGTGTAGAGGCAGTTCACAGACTGAGGGGGGGCTGTTCATAGTACATATACTTGAGAAGGGATTAGTGTTGAGAATATTTAGAAAACTCCTACAACTCAATAAAGGGAAACATCCAAAGTTTCTTTACAACTGAGAAAAATATATAAGCAAAGCCTTTTTTCTCCCAAAAGTGGGTTGCCAAAAAGCTAATAAGCATGTAAAAATTACTTAATATCACTATGCATTAGGAGATGCAAATTAAAATAACCATGAAATACTTTTACACACCCACTAGCATGACTAAAACATAAAGGACCAATAGTACAAAGTGTCAGCAAGAATATTGAGCAATTAGTACACTCATCCATGACTGGTGGGAGTTTAAATTAGAACAACCATTTTGGAAAGGTGTTTGGCAATATCTGTTATAGCTTAACCATGCCCATCGATGACTTAACAATCCTACTCCTAGGTACATAGCCAAGAGAAATGAGCCTGCACACCAAAAGAGATCTACTAGAATCTCCATGGGAGCTAAGTTTAAAATAGCTCAGATTTTGAATGAACTCAAAAGCCCATCACAGTAGAATGGATAACTTATGGAAGATTCATTCATATAACAGAAAAACAGCAGTGAAAATTAGCAAATGCTACGTTGTTATTGTTGTTGACTGCTGTTGAGTTGAGCATGACTAATAGTGACCTTATGAACAAAAGATCTGAAGCATTTCTATAACTATCATCATTTCTCTAAGTTCATAGGGTTTCCAGAGGCATGTTGTTTAGGAAGTGGATGCCGCTCCTGCTTTCAATGTATCTCCCAAATCTCTGGAGTGGTTTTCTTTGGGATGATGGTTGGTAATAAGTGGTAAAGAGCATTGGAAGTGAGTATTAGGGAGCTTCTGGAGAGATGGAAAGATTGATTTGGGAAATTAAATATGTAAGTATGTGTGAGGTTGGTATATATGTAAAAATTAACTGAGTTGAAATCTGTGTTCCTCACAAAAAAGAAACTCTTAAAAATAGGCATCTCTCTCACCCAAGATGCTAATAGAGGGAAAGAATAGTTCTAATCTTGTAAAGTGAAAAGAGAAAATACTGGGGCAGAAATTTTGTTTCATTTGTGTAACTTGTCTGTGGAAGACTTTAGTCCAAGTATAACCACAGTTTTTGGAAAGAAATCTCATTATCTGGTGAAGAGAAAGAATAAACAAATTTGCAAAAGAAAAATGAGACTCTACTTGGAGTACTTTGTGGAGGAAACAAAGAAAATTACCAAACTCTCCAGGGTTTTGGAATGGAAGCGCATGTGAGAGTGGAGGGAGGGAGTCTTCTAGGCATCTTCCATTCATTTTAGATTTTGAGCAAACACTTTATTCACTGCTGGAGCCAAGGCATTGGCCAAAGACAATGGCAGGTATTCCAAGAGAAGCAAGTGGAAGAACTTCCCACGTTGCTATGGTAGATATATTCGTATAATAGAAATAATGAAAACAAATGGCAGAGAGAATACAAGAAGTCAAGTTGTTGAGTTCTGTGTAGAAGATATAAGACATTTTCTTAGTTGGAGAACCTTAAAGTTCTCTGTGCTAAATGGCCAAGCAAGCATGCCAGGATATGATCATGAAGAAGACAGAGAATCCATGAGAAGAAAGGGGATCCAGTGTGGGGACAAGAAAAGGCCCTTACCTGGTCACCACTGGTGAAAGTCCTCGCAGCAAAATGTAGACTGGGAGTTTTCATCACTGTCATCAATCACTAACAATGCTTAATATTTTACATATATTTTTACTTAATCTATCATAGACTTACACACATGAAGTAGTACTATTCTTAACCATACTTTACATATGAAGAAAATGAGGCTAAGCAAAGTTAAGTCATGTGCTCAAGGTCAACACAGCTATCACTAGAATAGCCTCCTGGTTAACCTGTCTGACTGCCACATGCACTTGTAGGAATTAATCCAGCCCAGTGGAGATGCTGACACTGAGGGTGTTGCCAGGACTGGATCCTGGGACCGAGGCAGGAAGGGTAACAGATTTTGAGGGAGAAGGCAAGGCAATGTTTAAAGAGGGTATCAGTGGTCAAATGCAGAGTGGGAGTTTAGGACTAAAATGAGGGGTGCCATCAGAGGTCAAAAATGAAGGAAAGAAGGAGTAGGCTGGACAATTGAGGCACAAGGGTAATGAAAGATGAGAAGACCATGAACTTTGGAGGTAACAAATGTTCATTCCTAGTGCTGCTTTATTGTGGGGTGGAGAGAGCCAGCTGCGGTTCAAGTGCAGAGCTGTGATACACAGTGTTTGCACATTTATTTTCAACTTGCTGAATATATTTATTCCTGAGCTACTCATTTACCAGTGTGAATTATTTGTCTCTATGAAGCTCTACTACTACCACTCGCCAGTTAGTTGTACTGTGGTGACTTACGTGTCTGTGACTAGTTAGTTAGTTGTACTGTGGTGGCTTATGTATTTCTAATATTCTGGGATGTTAGAAGCCATGCCACTGGTATTTCAATCACCAGCAAGGTCACCCATTTTTGGACAGGCTTCAGTAGAGCCTTCAGACAAAGGATGGATTAGAAAGAAAGAACGATCTACCCCTGAAAATCAATCAATAACAATGTTATAAATAACAAAAGAAATTTGTTCAACTTACTTGCTTGGAACATATAATTGGGAGGTGTTAATTGCTGGAGAAGAACATCCTATTTGGACCTGTGAAGGGTGATCATCAATGAGATCACTGCCATAGTGGTTACAACAATGCACTCGAATATGCCAGTTATCTTGAGGATGATGTAAGACTGGGCAATGCTTCATTCTGTTGTACATAAATTAAAACATATGAATCAGAGTAAACTTGATGGCATCTATATTAGATTTATGTATAGGTGAAATCTGTAGATCTACTATAGATTTATATACTTATGAAATCTGAAGTTTAAAAAATACCTTCAGCTATTGTTTAGAAAATAACCACATAGACTCAATCAACATTGGGATCCTCCTTCAGTTAGGTAGGATCATATCACTTTCCCACAGTCCCTGGAGAAGTCTTCCATCTTAAACTTGTATATAACCACAATTTATTTTCCAGTGAAATAGTCAGTGGTTGTTCCTTCATAATTTATATACCAATCAGAAAAACTGACTTGTGGTGTTAGCCTAAAAGTTGGCTTTTTTAGCTGTTATGTTAAACCCTATCTGGTCTCCAGCTACCTTAACTGCAGACACATGCATGGTCTTCCAAATCATCAACCACTGTGAGATGAGGATAAGAGAAAGAATGCTTCCCACACTGATGGACAAGGCTTGAAGGAGACTAGAGCAAGACCTAGGTGAAAGTGAGACCCTGGTGATGGTGGTAGAGAGACTGTGGCATTGTGGAGAAAGTGGTAAGGTATGACCTGAGGAGTCCTGAGATAAAGTCTACAGTTAAAGGTTTTGCTATGCCTGCTGGATAATTAAGGAGAAGCTGACTTACAAACTGCTATGAGGCAAACCTGGCTGGATGACTGAGGAAAACAGAGGCTTCTTGAATTTGTGTTGCTGAACTGAAACCAGAGCTTGAACTAATTGAGGAATTGTGCCCTAGGACTGCTGAGCTAAAACTTGGATTTGAATTGGGTGATATTTCTGCCTTCCTCTCTTTCCAATTTACATCCATAATAAACTCCATTCTCAATGCCATAACTGTGAGTCAACAACAAATAAACTAACCTCTTGCTGCTGCTATGGCTTTAGAGGCACCATGGGGCTGGGCTACAGGCTCTTTAATGGCTTTTGGCTTTAGGGCAGTGAGGAGCTGTGCTATTGTCATTCCCTCTGGCCCTAAAGAGAGATGCTTATGGCCCTGTGCCTTTAAGTACCATTTTCTGCAGCCCTTTAGATAGGAATTTATTTTCAAGTATCTTATAGTAAAATATTTAAATTTTAATGGTGTTAGAAAGTTCAAGATAAATGTTCTTAATGTAAAAATAATTCTCACCAACTTAAACTCATTTAAATTTAGAGAAAAACTGTTGCATCTACCAGGGCCTATATTTCTATACAGAAATGTACATTTACAGTCACAGTTTAACCAGGACTTAGTTGGGACAAATTTCTGTGCTTGAAAAAATTACTCTTATTACATTTGCTGATCTACTTTTTGAAAGTGAAAAAGAAAAATACTTAGTATCATGTTGTTCACAGCTTTAGTTTGCTTGGCTCCACGGTCAACACTCTCGACACCAGTAGTCAGGAGATTGAAAGACGTATTGCGATGGGAAAGTCTGCTGTTAGGGACCTCTCCAAAGGAATGAAGAGCAATGGTGTCTCTCTAGAGACTAAGGTGCATCTGATACAGGCAATGGTCTTTGCTATCACTTGTTATGCATCAGAGAGTTGGACAGTGACTAAGGAGGATAGAAGGAGAATTGATGCCTTTGAGTTGTGGTGCTGGAGAAGAGTATTGAATGTACCCTGGACTGCCAAGAAAACAAACAGATTCATCCTAGAGAAGGTTAAACCAGGCTACTCCTTGGAGGCAAGGATTCTGAGACTTCATCTGACATACTTTGGACATGTTGTAAGGAGGGACCAGTCCTTGGAGAGGGACATCATGCTTGGTAGGGTGGAGGGACAGCGCAGGAGGGGAAGACCCTCTATTAGGTGGATTAATGCAGTGACTGGGGTAATTGGGATGGGTGTGTCAGAGACAGTGCGATTGGCACAGGACATAGCAGAGTTTAGGGCTGTTGTACATAGTCGCAAGCGACTTGATGGCACATAACAACAACAAGAACAAGAACAGTATCATGTATTCATTATTATCCAAGTCAGGGCACATTTTTTGAGATCTTGTTGAAAGTGAGAAGGAATTTAAATGCTTGCTGCAGAAGATCAAGGACTATAGTCTTTGGTATAAATTACATTTCAACACCAAGAAAACAAATATCCATAGCACAGGCCCAACACTCAACATTATGATAAATGGAGAAAAGATTGAAGCTGTTAATTATTTTATTTTGCTTGGATCACCAATCAATACTATTGGTACGAGAAGTCAGAAAATCAGGAGATATATTGCACTGGGCAAGTAGGCTATCAGGGACCTCTCTAAAATATTAAAGAGCAATGATGCTAGTTTGAAGACTAAGCTGCACCTGATTCAGGCCGTAGCGTTCTCAATCACCATCTATGCACCAGAGAGCAGGACAATAAATAAGGATGGCAGGTGAAGAGTTGATGCCTTTGAGTTGTGGTGCTTGGGAAGAGTATTGAATACCCATGGACTACCAAAAGAACAAATCAATATGTTTTGGCAAAGGTACACCCAGACTGCTCCTTGGAGGAAGGATGATGAAGCTTCATTTATCATAATTTGAACATGTAGCTAGGTGAGGATATTCCTTGGAGAGCGACATCATGGTTGGAAAGACGGAGGGTCAGCAAAAGAGAGGGAAGACCCCCAGTGAGATAGATTGATACAGGGCCTTAAGCAATGGGCTTTAGAGTCTCATGTATGATGAAGATGGCACAGGATAGGGCAGGGTTCAGGATGGCTGTTCATAGTGTGACTATGAGTTGTATGTTAGAGCACCTAAGAACCACAACAAGCAAAGCAAATGCTAACTTTACCATTTGCATTTCAACATTAATCCTTGTTGATTGTTGCTATTAGGCACTGTCGAGTTGGCTTCAATTCATGGCAACACCGTGTACGAAGGAACGAAATGTACTTAATCCTGTACCACCTTCTCTGTCACTGCTGTGCTTGACCCCATTCCATGTCAATGAATCTCACTGAGAATCTTCCTCTTCTTCCCTGATGTGCTACTTTAGACAACATGATGTCTTTCTCCAGGGACTGGCCCCTTCTGAAAACACCCTATATCCATGTAATATGAGTAGAAATAGATCTTTCTTGGAGAGGGTGAAACCAAGTCTCTCCTTGGAGGCTAGGATTTTGAAGCTCTGCCTCCGTTACTTTGGGCACGTGGCCAGGAGAGATCAATCCTTAGAGAAGGACATCATGCTTGGAAGGGCAGATGGACAGCGTAGGAGAGGAAGACCCCGCATGAGATGGATTGATACTGGGACAATGGGGGTTGGTGTGTCTGAATTAGTGAGACTGGCTCAGGACAGGGAAGGGTTCAGAGCTGCTGTACATAGGGTCACTACACATTGCAGGAGACTCAATGACACATAACAACAATAACATACTATGACAGGTTTGGAAGCAGTAGTGGCATTCACTTCCTAAATAATATGCCTCCAGAAACTATGAACTTTGATAAATGTCGATAGTTGTAGAGGGGCTTCAGGCCTTTTGTTCATAGAGTTGCTATGAGTCATGTTGGACTCGAAGGCAATCAACAACAACTACCACAACGTGAGTAGAATGAGAGTTGTGGACAGCATACTAACTTACTTATTTTGCTAACAGGGCTGCCATTGTTGTGCTGATTGTGCATAAGACCCTGTGCCATGCTGGTCTTTCTGTGGGCTCTGTCAAGGATTACACCTACTTGGAGAAAAAGGCATTCTATTGATTGACAGAAGCTGATAACCTTGTCTCTTTGTCCTAGTTCTTGAACAAAATTGCTACATTCAGGTACTAATGGCTAGACAGTCTCACCCACACTCAATGTTTGCTTCTTTCTTATACTTTAGGTGGCCACAGTCATGAGCATGCAAGGTAATTTGGTTAGAGCAAAACTTGAACATCTCCACTGCTGTGTCCTGGGCTTTGATAAAAGAAGGAAGAGAATTGGAGGCTTAGAAATGCAAGCATGGATTTCCGATTGATTGTGCGGTAAGAACACAGTGAATACTGAACAAAGGGAATGGAAGGCAGGGTGATGAGAGAAGATTTCAGGGGCAAGGAAGTGAGTCTACTAGAAGGATAAGATCCAAGACAAGCCACGCCAACTTAGCTGACTATGCTTAAAATAGCACACAGGCCTGATGATGTGTTTGGGGTGCATATGATGACAGGAAGAAATGGCTCAAAAATCCAATACTGGATGGAGCATCCAGAAGAAAATGTATTGTTAAGTGAGAGAGATGCTAGGGAGAGAGGGAGGTCAGGATAGCTTTCTTCAACTAAACAGGACAGTGGTGCATTCTTAGTCTCCCCAGATTGCTGCCTTCAGCCTAGGAAACCACAAAACCCTGCCTTGTGGCTCCCTTGGGAAGCTCTTCCCAGACTCTCTCTGCATTCTGTGGACATGCTAATGTGGACCTCAGCCTCAGGGGGTGGGGGTGGGGGAGTGATGGAAAGAAAACAAAAATATGGGTTTGTCCGGGTTACCAAGTCAACCAAAAATGTTTTCCTGAATATTCACCAGTTGCTTGCCATCAATCACTCAGCTTCTAGATAAAGCCAATGCAAAACTATCTTTTCCTCCATGTCCGGAATGGAAATTCAAGTTCTAATGCAAACATAGTTTACTTTTTAAAAAGATGTGTGCTGGTTTTAGCAAAATTTATCTCTGACCTGTGTTAAAGGGAAGATAAGTAGGTGTGATGGTCACTGACATTTTTTGAACATTGTTGTTTTTGTTAGGTGCCCTCAAACAGAGCATGACTCATAGCAATCCTGTGAACCCTGTTTTTCCTGTGCCATCCTCACACTTCCTGTCACATTAGAGCCCATTGCAGCAGTCACTGTGTCAATCCACCTGGCGAGGGTCTTCTTCTCCTTTACCAACTCTCCACCTTTCTGAGCATCATGTCCTTCTCCAAGGAATAGTCCTTCCTAGCAACATGCCCAGCGTATGTGAGGTGATGTCTCATTATCCCCCCTCCAAAGAATACTCCGATTGCTCCTACTCCAAGACATATTTGGTTGTTTTTTTTAGCAGTGTATGAGATGTTCAGTACTCTTTTCTAACACTACAGTTCAAAGGCATCAATTTTTTAAAAAATTTACTTATTTATTTATTTTGTTATTGGTTTACATAAAATTATTCATATACATTGTGTTTCTTTCCTGTACCTTGTGTTTAATACATCCTTTATTTACATTGTGTTTCATATGTGTTCATGTACATTGTATTATATAGAATTACTATTTATCTATACCTATTATTTTTTAAATAAAATTTTTATTTTATACTAGTTTACTCAGGAAGTCCACAACCTGGATCAGACACACCTTACTCCTCAAATTGACATCATTACCCCTCAATAATATGGAGAGGTCCCTAATTGCAGACTTCCCCAGTGCAACATGCCTCCTGATTCCCAACTGCTGGTAGTAAGAGTTTTAATTGAGGATTCAAGTAAGACAAAGTTGTTGACAGTTTCAATTTTTTTCTCCATCTACCATGATGTTGTCTACTAGTCCAGTGGTCTGGAATCTTTGTTTTCTTCACATTGAGATGCAGTTCAATTGTGGAGAAGCAATCCAGTTATTGTGAAGTTGATCCAGATTCATGGCAACTCCATGGGCCTGAGTGGAGCACTGAACCACAGGGTCTTCAGTGGCTGTTTTTCAGAAGCATATCACCAGACCTTTCTCATGAGGTGTCTCTGAGTGGACTCAAGTTGCTGTTCACTTGGTTAGCAGCTGAGAACATTACCTGTTTGTATCACCAAAGACTTCTTTAGCTCTTTGTAACATACAGCACCCTTCTACATTTTCCACCTCTGGAGTTTAGTGGGGCGCTCCTATCCCACTTCCAGCGCTCACTGCTGTCCTGTGGGGGTTGTAGAATGGTGTGAACAGGAAGAAATGAATCTCATTTCAGCAACTCCAGTGCTAGATATCTCTCAGGGCAAAAATGCTCCATTATATTTTATCTATCTAAATCTTACATTTATATTTACATTTCTATTCCTATTCATATTCATATTCATGTTTATATTTATATTTCTATAAAAAGCCATATTAACTCAAAAAATACCATCTCATTTTATTCAGAATGTCTCCTATTCCTGAAAACAAACTAAAAAAATCATTGGCATCAAATTGGACCCAACTCATAGTTGGCCCTTCAGTGGGTTTTCTGAGGCTGTAAAAGCCCACAGGAGAAGATTGTCTTTCTCCTGTAGATTCAAACTGCCAGAGAAGTGCAACCTTTGAGTTAGCAGCATGACTCCCACTGAAACTTTCTCCTGCAAACAAACTCTCAAAGCAGAAAGTAATTCAGTCTTGAAAGGGTAAAGCTGAACACAGCCCATTAACTGCAGTACCTCACGAACTATCAAACTACTCCCACCTGAAGGCCGAGTCCTGGGATTAGAAAGAGACAGCGTGACCCTTCTCTGAAGGGCATTCCATACTGAATCTCAGCTTTTTCTGAAGCTTCAGTCCTGTCCTGTCTTCCCAGTAAGCCCTTCTCCAAAGACAGAATTTCATGTGAATGATCCTGCACTTGAGACTACAGACTAAAGGTAGCCAAGAAGGTTGGACAAGTTGCACCTGCTGGATATGGGAAAAGGACACTTTTAGAAATAAAAGTTACTTCCGTTTTTAAAACATTTTTAAAAGTTACCCACTGTCAAGGTCTACTGGCGATTGATTTTATAAAACATAATACATGAGAATGATTGATTGTATGAGACACAATGAGAATTAAGAATAGTGTGAAACACAATGTGTACAAACTTTCTTAGCAAACCAATTTAAAAAGAATGTAAAATATAATGTATATGAAAGAATTTGTTTGAATTTGTATTTGAATTTTGTAAATAAACTAATAGAAAAAAATATAATGTATATGAAACACAGTGTAATGAAAGATTGTCTAAAACACAATGTATATTAATGAAACATAATATAAAGGAATTATTATATGAAAAACAATAAAAATATATTTTAAAAAATTAACCACTGTCACTTTTGTGACAAAACCAGAAAAACTAAACCATTATCATTGTATCATTGTCAGTTTGGACTCATGGAACTCTTCCATCAATCAGGCAGAGGAGATAGAGTACCCATCTTTGTCCTATGAAGCAGCTAGTGGGTTCTAACTGCTGACTTTTTGTTGGCGGCCCACCATTCATCCTACTACTTACCACTAAGGAGCTCTGGTGGCCTAGTGGTAAGGAGCTGCACTGTAAATACAAAGGCACATAGTTTGAATATGCTAGTTTTTCTTCAGGAAAAAGATAGGCCATCTCCTCCTTTGCAATTTACTGCCTTTGAAAACTTAGTGGAGAGTCAGCAATGGGTTGGTTTCAACACCACGCTATTAAAAACAGTAAATAGAAACAAAACATCTCACAGCATTTCTGCTCCAAGTGACCATAGATAACCAAGAACTTTCAGGGCTTCTTAGAAATGGTAGACACCTAACATACATTTGCAGGCTTCCATCCAGTGGTCTATGGCCTTTGATCTGAAAAACACTGACCTGGCTTGCATTTTAAAAATCTCTATTGGCAAACTCTCTCTCTTCTCAGTTACACAGAACACTATTTGACAGGGGCTTCCAGTCTGGTGAATGTGGAGGCTCTGAATCTCCTGATAATCTTCCTCTATTTTCCCTAAGAGTCATGTTTTTCTGAAACACTACAGACTCACATGCCTTTCTTTCTAGTATTGTGGCAAATATATATTTTTTTAAAAAAATTTGCTATGTTCAGAATCTTCTTCACATATACTGTTCAGGAATGCTATGTTTATCATGCTGTTCAAACATCAGCCTTACTCTTTGCCATTTTAGCCTGTCACCCTTAGCAGAAGCTCACTCTCTCCTAATCATGAAGCCTTACATTTCTCTCTTCCTGCAGTTTTCACAGCATTCAGGAAGGGATAGACATTCTTGCATGTAATCCTGTTCTTTCACCGTTGTTGAATTGGAACCAACCCATAGCTGACCCGCCACTGGGTTTCTGAGGCTGTTAGTCACTCAGGAGGAGATTGCCCATCTTTCTCCAGCTGAGGTGCTGGTGGGTTCAAATCACCAGAGAGAGCTGCCAACTCCCCAGAGAATACACATTTAGAGCATCCTCTGAGTCTACCCAGGGTAGTAAAACCAACCACTTTTATGTGGACTTGGTTTAAATATAAATTTGTTTAGTCTTCAAATTTGAGATTTATTTGTGCTAATGAAAGGAATTTTATATCCTGGAAAGTATTTTAGGTCTCAATGATTTCACATCTCTCAGGGGAAAAAAAAACCCCAAAACCCAAAACAAACACACACACAAAGGAAAAATATTTCTTCTAAAGTTTTATGCAGAGGTTCCTGTGTCCAGGTACCATAAATATTGTCCATCTTTAACTGCCCTCCCAGAAAAGGTATCATAGAACTGGAGACCTTATAAAGGACAAAAAAAACCCCAGCTCTTTACCTCACACGGTGAAGAGCGAGCACTTTTAGAAATTTGCTGTCCCGCCCGTCTGTGCATTCCATTGTTAGAAAGGGAGAAAAGTGCTGGCTTGAGAAATGTGTTTGCTGGTCAGCAGAACCCTGACTCTACAAAATCTTTGGTCAGACCCTGTAACCATGGCTACCTGTTCAATTAGCATCAATACATCTACATGCACACACGCACATACACACAGAGTCAGTCTCCATAGGATTAGCTAGGACACAAAAAATTCTTTTCTAAATCTTTTTTCAACTACCTAGATGATTGAGGTCCTTGAGAAAACCATTACAGTAGAACTAAATAGTGTTTTGGGTGCTATTAACTCTAAGTCTTTGATCCTCTCTGTTGTGGTTAGAGAAATTTCACTAGACTTTCCATAAAAGGTGTTCTAGGCTCTCAATAAACTTAATGGAAGGCAGCAAGTAGACTCCCTGGACACCTCAGCAGACACAGCCTCCAAAAGGGAATATGGGGAGTTGTGTTGGACACTAATGTCTAGGGTCCTAGCCTCATTATCAGGATGAGCACATGACCCAAAAAAAAGCAGCTCATTGGTAACAATGGAGTCAGTTCTATGCAGATGTATTTGTATAATGTCTCATGTACAATTTGAGTAAAGAGAGAAATGTCTATTTCTGCACCATCTAACCAGGGAGTGGAATGTTCTGGCTCAAGCTAAAATGGTGGTAGGACAGAATGGGTGAAAGCAGGGAGAAGTAGTATTGGCGATTGGCTTGGTTATTCTGCACTCATTTAGGGAAAATATTTTTTCATCAGTATTTCTTTTTTGGGGTAAAGGATTTAAAAAATCTGTTACTGTTAGGTGCCATTGAGTCAGCTATGACACGTAGGGGCCCTGCGAACTTTGCCCCTGTGATCTCCGCCATGCTAGAGCCTATTGTTACAGTCACCATGTCCACACATCTCATCGAGAGTCAATCTCTCCTTCCTTAACTCCCAGCTTTCACCAGCGTGATGTCTTTTTCCAAGGACTGGTCCTTCCTGATAGCGTGCTCAAAGTATGTGGGTTGAAGTTTGACCATCCTTGCCTCTAAGAGCACTCTGGTTATACTTCTTCCAAGACAGATTTGCTTGTTCTTGCAGCAGTCCATGGTACATTCAATACTTACTCTTTGCCAACACCACAATCCAAAGACATTGATTCTTCTTTGGTCTCTGTTGTATATTGTCTAACTTTCAGATGCATACAAAGCAATTGAAAATACCATGGCTTGGATTGGGCCCACCTCAGTCTTCAAATTGATGCCACATACAAGTAAAATATTGCTGAAGACTATGAAAAAGCAGATGAAATAGTACATTCAAAGAGAACTGCCAGAAATTCATGCAAGATTCAGAAGAAATGAAACAAGGAATGTCATTACTGATGGCAGATCAATCTTGGCTGAAAGCAGAGAATACTAGAAAGCTATTTACTTATGCAAAAGCATTTATTTGGATCATAATAACTTATGGATAATATTGAGAAGAATGAGAGTCCCAGAACACTAAATTACAATCATGTGAAACCTATACGTAGACAAGAAGCAGATGTCCAAAAACAATGAGGAAACACTGAATGGCTTAAAATCCAGAAACGTGTGCATCAAAGTTGTAGTCTCTTTCCCTGACCTATGAAATCTGTATGATGAGCAAACTATTTCATAATTTGGACTCTCTGAAGATGAATATGACATCAGGATTGGAGAAAGACTCATTAACAAGCTGTGTTATGCATATGACACAACCTTGCTTGCAGAAACTGAGACTTGAAGTACGTACTGCTGTAGTTCTAAGACTACACAGTTTTCAACATGGATTGCATCTCAACATAAAGAAAGCAAAAACCTTCACCACTGAGCTGGTAAACAACATCATAATAGAGGAAGAAAAGATTAAAATTGTCAACTATTTCATTTTACCTGGATCCATAATCAACATTCATGGCAGCAGCAGTTAAGAAATAAAAAATCATATATTGCAATGGAAAAATCTATTGTCAAGGACATCTGCAAAATGCCAAAGAGCAAGAATTTTCTTTTGAAATGCAGTAAATATATACATCACAATGTGTGACATCTGACATTTCAACAATCTTAACTGTTCAGAGATAATTGTGTTCATTGTACTGTTCAGCCCTCACCTTTATCTGCTTCCAAATTAGACCCTTAACAATAGCTTAGAGCCCCCTCAGCATTGAGTTCTTATTTTCTCCTGTCTGCCACATGCCTCTGGTAACACCAAATGAAATCTTGCCTGTTTTAGATGTTTTATTTAAGTGAGATCATATAAATGACACAGTACTTGCTCTTTTGTAACTGGCTGACTTCACTCAGCATAAGGTTTTTCAAAGCTTATCCACGTTGTAGTGTGTATAGGAACCTAGTTTCACTTCATGTTGCTGCTATGAAATAAGCTGTGTCCCCCAAAATATGTTATAAATCCTAATCTCAAAGCTGTGGTTATAATCTCCTTTGGGGATCATTTTCTTTGCCATCTTTATGAGGCAATTTTAGTGAGTGGTTGTTGTGTGCTGTTGAGTCAACTATGACTCACCGAGACCCTATGAGTAACAGATCTGAACTTTGCCCTATCTTATGCCGTCCTCATGATCTCCTGTATGCTCATTGTTACGGTCACTAGGTCAACCTAGTTTTGTTGAGGGTAGGTCGTGTTTAAAATAAAATAAATTTTTTTAGATTTCAAGGAGCAGATAAAGCAAACAGTGAGGATGCAGGGTTGGGGGAAGACAGATGTGACACCATATGAAGATTGTCAAGGAATAATGAGAAGATACAAGGACCTTCTTCCCCTACATCCCACAGAGAAAGAAAGGTTTCTCCTAAAGCCAGCACACCTAATATAGACTTCTGGCATCCTAAATTTGGCTTGTAAAAGTCACTCGCTTGTAATATTTCTGTTCCAGAACCCCAAGTTACGACTAGAAGAGTTATTGTTGTTAGGTGTTCTTCAGAAGAGTTTCTGGTCATAGCAATCCTGTGTGACAGAGAAGTAGTGATCTGTAGAATTTTCTAGGTTGTAATATTCAACTGTACTTTGTCCATTCGGCTGTTGATGGATATTTCCCCTTTTTTCACTGTTGTAGTGAGTCATGATGAACAAATATCTGTTTTAATTTCTGCTTTAAATTCTCTTGGGAATAAGCCTCAGAATGTAATTGTTGGGTCATATTGTAACTCTGTGTTTAACTTTCGGAGGAACTGCCAAACCGTTTTCCATAGTGGCTTCACCATTTCACATTCCTCCCAATAATGAGTGAGGGTTCTGATTTCTCTACATCCTCCACTGCAATTGTGTTTTCCATTTTCTTAAGCGTTAATTTTGGTGCTGAAGAGAAAATGCCATGGTTTCAGAAGGAGTTATAAGAATAGGGAGTCTGAGACTCAAAAAGAAATCAGTATTTGTGCTGTTTACACATCTGGTTGTGATTTAGGTGATAAGTGCCCTCCGTACTGATGATAACCTGAAGATCTACAGTTTTTACTTTTGAAATGGATTCCTGATCTATATTAAGTACCTTTGGAGGCACTATAAGTTTAAGAACATGTTGTGGGATAAGTATTCACATAGTCAGTGTTTTTCATATTTAGATTTCTTGTAAAAAAAATAATACAGTAAAATCTGCCTAGAAAGGACACTTTAAGCCACATTGCTAGTCTTAGCTTTCTTGAGTCCTTCCATTCAGACTTGGTGGTATCAAGAGGCCTTGGGCCTTGGTGTCCTGTAACTGGATAGTGGGCTGTGCTGACCCTAGGGCATTAGACCAAGAGATCTGCTGGACATAGCTTTGTGATGAGAGAACTCCATCTCTATCTCCATTGCCAGGCCTGACTCAGAGTCTTGTACAGACCTGCCTCTTACCACAGCAAGATGGGGCCCAGATGGGAGCAGATGACTGTGGCTTCTCTGAACTCCAGGAAGAAAGACTTCATTGTAGATGGGATTTTGATCCCAAATTCAGACTGGGTGACTCCCTCCTCTTTCTTCACTCCCTTACATTCTTCTGTCTCTCCCTCACTCCTGTTTTAAATCATACTAACTTGCTACCTGAATGAAAGGGCTCTCTCATTTCCCAAACTCTCCTTGTTAGTCTTCCAAACAAGAAGTTACCTCAGGCAATGTGGTAAAGTGGTTAGAGTCAGAAATATCTGAATTTAAATCCTAATGTTGCTATGTAAACTTGGGCAGAAACCCATCACACATAGGAAGTTACACTGCTAA
>NW_006399784.1:18396013-18403125 GCF_000299155.1 Elephantulus edwardii
AGAAAAGTAAAGATTACTTCTGACACATATTTATGGGAAAATAATTCAACAATTTCATTTTAGGCATAGGTACAGATGATCCCAAAGACAAGACCAAAAATGTTCATAAAATCACTATTTATTATAGTTAAAGCTCAGAAACAACCTAAATATCTGTTTTCAGAAGAACAGACAAATTTATGGAGGACTAAAGGTGAATTGATGTCTTTGAACCATGGAGCTGGAGAAGGGTACAAAACATCTTATGAATTGTCAGTCTGTCCTGGAGGAAGTGAAACCAGGATGTTCTTTAGAAGCCAGGATGGGGAAATTTTCTCTCAGGTACTTTGTGTCTGCTGTTAGGAAGGGCCAGTCCTTGGGAAAATATATCATTCTGAAAAGGTGAGAAGTGAGAGAAAGGAAAGACCTTCAACAAGGTGGAGAAGCACAGTGACTCAGCAACGGGCTGGAGCATTACAGAAATCATGAGAAAGGCATAGGACTGATCAAGTTTCAAATCTACATCTGTAGGATCTTTATCAGTTGTCAGTTTGATGGCACCAGGAGACATATTGCATTGGGTAAGTTGGCTGTCAGGCATCTTTCCAAAATACTGAAGAGCCAATGATGTCTGTATAAACACTAAAATGCACATGATTCAGGCTGAGGTCTTTTCAGTCGCTTGCTATGAATCTTAGAGCTGGACAATAAATAAGAATTATAGAAAAACAACTGGTGCCTTTGTGTTGTGGTGTTAGAGAAGAGTACTGAATATCCCATGGACTGCCAAAAGAACAAACAGATACATCTTGGGGAAAGTGCAGTCATGCTCCTTGGAGACAAAGATAGTGAAGTTTCGTCTTTCATACTTTGGGCATGTTGCTAGGAGAAGCTATTCATTGGAAGAGGACTTCATGCTTGAACAAGTGGAAGGTCAGCAAAAGACAGGCAGACCCTCAGCAAGATGGATTGACACAGTGACTGCAGCAATGGGCTCAAGTGTGTCAGACATGATGAGGACATTGAGCCAATTTTTACTCACAACAACTCCAAAGGATAGAATGAAACAGCCCCACAGAGTTTGCAAGTCTGTAAATCTTTGTAGAAGCAGACTTCCTCACATTTCTCCCTTAAGTAAGAACCATGGGCCCTTTGGCTAGCAACTTGGGCTTTAACCCTTGTACTTCTAGGACCCTCCCTCTTTGCAACATCAACTCGACTCAGTTCATTGCTTTACAGTTGGAACCAAACAATAGCTGACCCTCTAGCAAGTTTTCAGAGGCTGTGAACCACATGGTTGGATATTATCCATCTTTCTTCCTTGGACCAGCTGGTAGATTTGAACTACCTTTGGACTGACAGCATAATTTCTTATCTATTAAGTCACCAGAGATCTCTTCAGCTAGATAAAGATGTTATTATTTCTTTAAACCACACGTATGCATTACACCACATGCACTCTTTTTTATATACTAAGTGTTTAAAAATGTAAAAATACTAAGGGGAGAACATGATGAAGTAGCTAGAAAATAAAGAGGGAATGAAAGGGGGAAAAACATGAGAAAGAAATTGATGAAGAAGTCATGCTGAAAAGGCAGGGATAAAACATTGATTATAGCTGAAAACAAATGACAATAGTTATTTCCATCTTACAATAGAACGTGATGTTCTCTGGAATTAAGTCCTTGGCTCACAGCTCTGCTCTAGCTGCAGACATTATCCCAGAGCGCTTTAAATCTTCTCATGCATGGAGCATCACTGTTATGCTGGGAATGACCAACATTTCCCTCCATCTCGGTTATTGTCACTAAAGCATAGACTCCTATATCTAACTACATCTGGATGTCTCTACTTGACCATCTGCACAGCCACACAAACCCAACATGCTTGGAAATCAGCAAATACCTTTCCTTCTACATTTTTCTTTTTTTCTGTGATCTACCCCACCAAAAATACATCGCTATCTCTCACCAGTGGTTAGAATCATAGGTGATACCTTCTCTCCTTACATATCCTCATACTCCATATTTCAGTAACCTTTAAACTTTCTGATGATCCTTTGGGCCTCTCTAGCTCTTCTGTCTGTCTCTTTTCAATCTCAGTGTTGATAGGAAAATCCAGGCCACTCTATCTTTCATGTTGTTATGTGCCCTTGACTTAGAACCTGCCCAAAGTATGTAAGATCAAGTTTCCCCATCCTAGCCTCCAAGGAGCACCCTGTATGCACTTCCTCCAGGACAGACTTGTTTGTTCTTTTGGGAGTCCATGAGATATTCAGTACTCTTCACCAACACCACAATTCAAACGCATCAATTCTTCGAACTCTCTTATTCATTGTTGCATAGGAAACAAGAACATGGCTTGAATCTGATACACCTTAGTCTCTAAACAGACATGTTTTCTCCTTGGAACTTTAAAGACATTCTTGACAGTGGATTTCCCCAGATGAAATACATATTTTGATTTCTTCATTACTGTTACAACTGCTGTTGATTATAGATTCAAGTAAAATTAAATCCTTGAGAACCTCAATATGTTCTCCATATATCATGCTGTTGCTATTGGTCCAGTGATGAGAATTTTTGTTTTCTTGATATTGAGATGTAACCCTTATTGAAGCCTGCAATATGGATTACATCTCAACATCAAAAAGACAAAAATTCTCATCATTGATAGGATAGACAACATCCTTATAGATGGAGAAAAGATTGAAATTGTCAATTATTTCATCTTACGTGTATCAACAATCAATATCTTTGGTACCAGTAGTAAGGATATCAGGAGATGTATTGCATTAGGAAAGTCTGTAGTCAGGGACCTCACCAAAGCAGCGAGGAACAATAATGTCAATTTAAAGTATAAGGTCTGCTTGATTCAGACCATGGTCTTTTCAGTCACATGCTATGCATCTGAGAGCTGGACAATGAGTAAGGATAACAGAATAATTGATACCTTTGAATTACAGCATTGGAGTGTTGAATATTCCATAGACTACCAAAAGAACAGACAGATATGATGTGGAAAGAGTACAGCCAGAGTGCTTCAGAGATGAGGATGGTGAAGCTTCATCTCATATACTTTAAGGATGTTGTTGGAGAGAGAGATACCACTTAAAAAGGTGGAGCGACAGAGAAAAAGAGGAAGACTCTCAGTTAGATGGATTGACATGAAGACTGCAGCAATGGGTTCAAGTATGCCAGAAATTATGAAGATGGAACAGGGTAGAGCAAAGTTCAGATAGGTTATTCACAGGACCTCCATGAATCATGCTTGATTCAATGACATAACAACACCAAGCCTTTGGTCATCTTTAGTAAATCTTTTAAATCTTCTACAAAATACTGTGTCGTCTTCATAAAGCAAGTTGTTGGGTCTTACTCTAACCCTGACGACACATTCTTCTTCATCTTATTCAGCTTCTCTAATTATTTGCTCAGCCTACATATTGAGCAGATATGGAGAAAGATTCTTACTCTGAGATAAACCTTTCCTGATTTTTAGCCTTGCAGTATTCTGAGAGAAGACTGTCCATTCTTCTCCTAAGAAACCACTGGCAGAGTTGAACTGTCAGAGAAGTATGGCGTTGGAGTTAGCAACACAACTTCCTATAAATTGTACCACAAAAAGGCACTCTACCTCACTCTTGCTCTCACAACTCTCTCTCTCACACAAGCAATTCTACACTGACGTACCAACTTGAAGTTGACTCGAAAGCACATAAAAACAACAATAAAAATATACCAACTTAAGAGCAATAGGTTTAGATTTTAAATTTTCTGCCTGTAATGTCCTACTAACCCCAGCTATTCATCCCTTTAAGCCAATTAATCCTGTCTTGAGGGAGTAACTTCTCTTTAGGGCCAACAGATTTCTGTCTAGACCAATATATTGGTCCACCAGGTCTGATAGAACAGGTCTACTGTTTTTATTTTCCAAGAAAATCAGAAATCTGTTTTGCTTATGTGTGTTTTTAAAATACTATTTTTTACTTTGTTGTTGTTGAGAATATACAAAATAAAAACATACAAATTCAAGTTTTAATATATACAATTCACTGACATTGATTGCATTGACTATTTCTGATTGTGTAACTATTTCTACCTTCCTTGTTTACATTGTCCTTCCCTCATTAACATAAATTCATTGTACTTATTTGTGGTTTATTGGTCATGCAAAGGCATTAAACTGTGTGGATCATAACAAATTATGGCTAGCATTGAGAAGAATAGAAGTCTCAGAACACTTAATTGAGCTCGTGCAAAACCTGTACTTAGATCAGGAGGCTGTTGTATGAACAAATGAAGGGAACACTGTTGTAGTTATGACTCATAGCAACTCAATGAACAACAGATCTCAATCCTGTCCTATACTGTGCCATCTTCATCATCTCTGACACACTTGAGCTATTGCTGTAGTCACCATGTCAGTCCATCTCATTGAGAATCAGTCTTTCTTTTGCTGATCTTTCCAAGCAAGATGTCACTTTCCAAGGAATTAGCCTCTCCAACTAGCATGCCCATGTATGAGAGATAAAGTTTCACCATCCTTGTCTCCGAGGACCACGGTGACCACACTTTTTCCAGGTCATATCTGTTCATTGGTTCAGTGACCTATGGAATATTCAGTGCTCCTTTCTAACACCACAACTCAAAGACTTCAGTTTTTCTTCCGTCATTCTTATTCATTGTCCAGCTCTCAGATACATAGCAAGTGATTGAAAAGATTATGGCTTGAATCAGGCACACCTTGGGCTTCAAACTGACATTATGGCTCTTCAATATTTTGGAGTGTCCCTCCAGCTAACTTGTCCAAAACAATATGTCTCCTGATCTCCTGACTGCTGGCGCCAAGTGTGTTGATTGTGGATCTAAGTAAGATGAAATCATTGACAGTTTCAATCCTTTCTCCATCTACCATCATGTTGCCTGTTGGCTCAGTGGTAAGAACTTCTGTTTTCTCAGTGTTGAGATGTAATCTACATTAAAGACTATAGTCCTTGCTTTTCTGCAGCAAGTGTTTCACTCTCAACAATCTGTATAAAACAAGTTACTGATGAGTCTCCTTCTGATTCTGATGATCCACTCATAAATCCTAGCTTCTCAAATGGTTTGGTCAACATAAAGATTGAATAGATATGAAGAAAGGATGCAAAACCTTCCTGATTTTTAACCATGCAGTGTTCCCTTGTTCTGTTCAGACAGTAGATTCTTGGTCTAGGTATAGATTTCGTATGAGCATGATTAAGCATTCTCACATTCCCATTCATCTCAGTGTTAGCCGTAGTTTGTTGTGATCCACACAGTCAAATGCCTTTTTATAGTCGATAAAACACAGACATTCTTCTGTGGATCTACCTGAAATCAGGAATGATATCCCTAGTGCCATGGATTCTTTTAAACCCAGTTTGAACTTCTAGCAATATCCTATCGATATACGGCTCCAGTTGTTTTTGGATGATCTTCAGCAATGTTTTGTTTACATCTACCATTAATTATATTTAATAATTTCCACATTCTGATGTGTCATCTTTCTTTGGAATGGGAACAAATGTGGATCTCCTCCAGGTAGTTGGGTATGCAACTGTCCTCCACATTTCCTGGCTTAGACTGGTGAGAACACATATAGGGTTGCATCTGTTATTTTAAATATGTCAGTTTGAACCCCATCTATTCCTAGTGCCTTATTTTTTGCCAATTTCTTCAATGCAGCTTGAAATTCTTCTTTCATTACCATTTGCTCATGTTCATATGGTACCTCCTGAACTTTTTTAGGGTCAGTCAGTTCTTTTTGGTACAGTGACTCTGTGTGATCATTCACTCCAACTACTTTTGATGCTTTCCTGGATCATTCAGTATTTTGCCCATGGCGTCTATCAATATTACAACTCAAAGTTTGAATTTCCCCCAGACCCTCCCCTCTGTCAGCTTGAAAAATTCTGAGTGAGTTTTTCCATTTTTATCCTCTAACTCCAGCTCTTTGCACATTTTGTTACAATATTTATCTTTGTCTTCTCCAGCTGCTCATTGAAATCTGCTTAGCTCTGTTACTTTGGCATCTTTTCCCTTTGTTTGCACTTCTCGATGCTCTAAGTCAATTTTCATAATTTCTTCTAACATCCATTTGGTTTTTTCTCTCTCTCTATTGACTTTGTAATACCATCTGTTTTTAACTGAGTGAGCAGAACTTAAAAGTGTTTGCTATACAAGATAAAAATGGATTACATCTCAGTGTCAAGAAAGCAAAAATTCTCACCACTGGACCAATAGGCAGAATTATGACAGATGGAGAATAGACTGAAATTGTCAATTACTTCGTCTTATTAATTTGACTTGATAGTTCCTAACAACGACTTTGGACCTTTAAGATTCCTACCTAATCTTTTACATTTTGTTGTCCATTTAATCTCATATGTTGCTATTAGGTTCTGTCAAGTCAAGTATAATTCATGATGACTCTATGAACAACAGATCTGAATCCTGTCCTGTCCTGTGCCATCCTCACAATATCTGACACACTCAAGTCTATTGCTATGGTTGCTGTGTCAGTCCATCTGGTTAAGGATATTCCTCTCCTTCACCATCAGAGATGATAAGGATGGCACAGGATAGGACTGCGTTCAGATCTGTTATTCATAGGGTTGCAGTGAGTCATATTCAATTCAATGGCACCCCACAACAACTATAAATATAGTTGATCTTGATGACATCAAAGACATCATTCATAAAGAGAGCAAATGATCATTACAAAGACAGAGTAGATTGTTGGTGGGATTACAAAATGGTACAACCACTCTGGAAAGCAGTCTGATGCTTCCTCAAAAGGCTTAATATAGAAATTCCATATGACCCAGCTATTCCACTGACTGGAATATACTCCAAGAGACTAAGAACTGAGGCACAAATTGAGAACTGTACATCAATGTTCATAGCAGCATTATTCACCAACACAAGAATATGGAAACAGCACAAACGTCCATCCACAATTGAATGGATTGAGAGATTATGGTACATTCACATGATGGAATATTATGCAGCATGCAGGACAATTATTTTATAAATTATTACCTAACTTCAGAGGGCCTGAAGAGCATTATGTTGAGTGAATTGACTCAGTCACATAAGGACAAATATTGT
>NW_006399784.1:18403849-18405118 GCF_000299155.1 Elephantulus edwardii
TATCAATATTGATGGAGGAAAGATTGAAGTTGTCAACAATTTCATCTTATTCTGATCTGCAGTTGACACCCTTTGTATCAGGAGATCAGAAGACATATTGCATTGGGAAGGTCTGCAGTCAAAGAACTCTCCAAAATACTGAGGAGCAATGATGTCAATTTTAATTTTTTAATTTGAGGAGCAATTTTTAAATTTGAGGATCTATCAAGGTGCACCTTGTTCAAAATCTGGTCTTCTCAATCATCTACTATGCATCTGAAAGCTAGACAATGAATAGGATGACAGAATAATTGATACCATTGAGTTGTGGTGTTAAATAATAGTGTGAGTGTCCCATGGATTGCCAAAAGAACAACAGATATGTCTGGAGAAAGTTAAGCCCAAGTGTTCTTTTGAAGGAAAGATTGTGGAGATTCACCTCACATACTTTGGGCATGTTATTAGGAGGAGTTATCTCTTGGAAATGGGCATCATGCTTAGAAACGTGGAGTATTCGTGAAAGGGAGATAGATTCTCAATGAGATGGATTTGACACAATTACTGGAATAATCGGCTCAAAGTATGTCAGGGACGATAAGGGTGGCACAGGATAGGGATCTGTTGTTCATAGGGTTGCTGTGAGTTGTACTCAACTCGATGGCACCTAACAACTATATATATATATTTGTTCTATCATCTATTTTATAATAGTTGTAACCACAGAAAGAATGAAGGAAAGTGAATGAAATCAGCTTGAAATGAGCTAAAAAAAAAAAATCATCTACTTGCTACAGTAAGTGTATCTCCTAGTAACAGCCACAAACCATAGTGACATTCTTTTCACATATTCTTCAGGGATTCCCAAGCACTAGTCAAATCTCATTAAAATAAGCCTAAGGACTGTATAATTGCTGTTGTAAGTAGGTCACCAGCTGGGGCTTGAAAATGTTTTATTATGTGGAGAGATTTTCCCCCTTATGCATATTGTAATTGGATTTAACTCAGAGCTTTCCTAAACATTCATATACTCACAAAACCCATGAGACTAAAAATAAAATATATAGGACAGTAATCTCATATCTATTTTTTCTTCTCCTCTCAATAGAACTACAACCTATGTACAATTTCTGAGATACTTTCAGGAACTTGAACCTTTAGCTTCTGACCTGGCATAACACCAAAAAGATAATTTCTAGTTTTAAAACCTGTCTTTACCATAGCTGAGCCCCTACATCTTGTGGTTCCTAACCTCTACACTATAATAGACAAAGTGCTAGTCTATAGGCCTTT
>NW_006399784.1:18406060-18426585 GCF_000299155.1 Elephantulus edwardii
CTTTTAAAAAAATTTAACTAATTTAAAATAACCTTTAAAACTTGGGAAGAATTAGCATTACATGCAACTGTATGTCTCCTGTAGGGGATCCCAGGACATTTACCACAGAATTCTAGAAGAGCCTGAACTGGCAAGCCTCTATCTAACTGTTGAACAGTGTCCCAGCATTGAGTCGACTAATGGTTTATGACTTATTTAATAATACTAGGGATGCCAAAGTGATAGGGTGCAGTCCCTACCTAGAAGAAGTTCTCTGAGGGAGAAACTCAGAAACAAACAATCCATGGAAAACCATGTACCAGGCTCCCACAGGAACAGCCTAGAGACAAAGTGTTTCCATTGTCTACAGTTATTTGTTGTTATGTGCCATCAGGTCACCTGCGACTCACAGTGACCCTATGCACAACTCTGAACTCTGCTCTATCCTGAGTCTCACTGACTCCAGCATCCTTACTTCCATTATCCCAGTTGCTGTGTTCAATCCGTCTCATCCAGGGTGCTCCTCTCCTGTGCAATCCCTCCACCCTTCCAAGATTGATGTTATTCTCCAGGGACTGGTCCCACCTGGCAACATGCCCAAAGTTTATGAGACATCGCTTCAAAATCCTTGCCTCCAAGGAACATCCTGATTTCATCCTCTCCAGGACAGACCTGTTTGATCTATTGACAATCCATGATGTATGTTCAATACTCTTCTCCAGCACCACAATGCAAAGGCATCAATTCTTCATCTGTCATCCTTAGTCATTGTCAAGTTCTGTGATGCATAGCAAGTAATCATGAAGACTATGGTCTGGATCAGGCATGCCTTAAACTCCAGGCTGACATCTTTGTTCTTCAGCACTTTTGAAAGGCCTCTGACAACAACCTTCCTTAGAGCAATTCATCTTTTGAGTTTTTCGTTTCTGGAGCCAAGAGTGTTGATTGTGGACCTGAGCAAGTGTTAAGAAACTCAATCTCTTCTCCATCTATGATGGTGCTTCCAATTGGCCAGTGGTGAGAATATTTGTCTTCTTGATATTGAGCTTCAATGCATATTTAAGGCTGCAGTCCTTGACCCTCTGCAGCAGGTACTTCAGGTCCTCCTCAGTTTCAGCAAGCAGGGTTGTGTCATCTGCATATTGTAGCTTGTTGATGAGTCTTCCTTCAATCCTGATGCCACATTTCTTCTCATACAGCCCAGCCTCCAGGATAATCTGTTCTGTGTATAGACTGAAAAGGTATGAAGATAAAACACACCCCTGGCATACAGCCTTCACGATTTTGAGCCACGCAGTGTTTCCTTGCTCTGTTCTGATGACTGCTTCCTGGTCCAAGTATAGGCTTCACATAAGCACAATCAAATGTTCTGGGATTCCCATTCTTCTCAGAGTTAGCAACAGTTTGTGTGATCCACACAGTCAAACGCCTTAGCAAAGTCAATGAAACACAGATACATATTCCTCTGGTACTCTGCTTTCCACCAAGATCCATCTAACATTAGCTATAATATCCCTAGTACCATGGCCTCTTCTACTGCACTTCAGACAGTTCTTTGTTAATGTGCTATTCTATTAGTTTTTGGATAATCTTCAGCAGAATCTTGCTTGCATGTGGTATTTATGATATAGAAATACCACAGGTTATTCACTCATTCATTATAGACTAGCTGGAAATTATTTGCTATTAAATTAGTTATTATAAAGATAGCTCTGACTTAGGGTGACCTTCATGATCACTGGTTCATTTGAACCTCTTGTGGCTTTTGTGTCACTTCGTATCATTAAAGGAGCCCTCATTTTTGCTGGACCTCTACCAAATATGAGGGGGACATGTGGTTTAATGTCTCTGGAGGGTCAGCTCTGGGCTGGTTCCGACTTAAAGACATACAATAACAACTACCTAATGTTCTTTTTTATTGATTGGACTTTCTCAGTAACATGTTGGAAGTAAGTGAGTGGCAATACCACCATCTTCTCTTCTAAAACACTCTAGCTCTTTCTAACTGGCTTTCTCTGACTTTCTCTTGGAGAGACGAAGGGGCCACCGACTCATCACTGCCAACAGGAACTGGAAGTCCAGGTTCTCCACTTGACCTCCAATGATGTCTGAGTGTAGGAATCTCATTACTACTGTGTGGAGGTGACACTCAGCTCCCTACGTAGTTTTCACTGATACCACAGGTATTCGTTATGGAAGTTACTACTCCATACTTGACCTTGTCTGGCACTACTTATGGGGATGTCGGGGCACCTCATTGCAACCTTATCAGAGCGGAAGTAACTGCTCATTCAGCCTTTGCTGATGAACTCTTTGCTGAAGTGTTTGGCTAGAATAGAGTGGTTGTTGTCTAAAAGTTCTCTGTCTTGTAGGCTGCCTCTTTTCTAGTCCTTTGGCTAAATATTGTGTTGTTGTTAGCTCTTTTTGAGCCAACCATGACTCATAAAAGAAGCTAAACCTTGCTCTATCCTAGTCCCTGATATATTTGAGCCCATTGTGACAACTTTTGTGTTAATCCATTTTGTTGAGTGTCTCCCTGTCTTTCTCTCACCCTCTACTTTTCCTAGCATGTTGTCTTTTTACTAAGGACTAGTTCCTCCTGACAACATGTCCAAAGTAAATGAGACAGTCTAACCATCCATTCATCCTTGCCTTTAAGAAGCACCTTGGTTGCACTTCCTCCAAGATAGACTTGTTTGTTCTTTTGGCAGTCCAGGCGATGGTCAGCACTTTTCTCTAACACCACAAATCAAAAGCATTGATTCTTCTGTCATCTTTGTTCACCCTTTGGCTATATGTTGTTGTTAGGTACTGTCAAGTCTAGTACAACTCATAGTGGCCTTATGAACAATAGACCTGAACCCTGTCCTATCCTGTGCCACTCTCATCATCCCTGAAACACCTGATATTGTTGTTGTTGATTGCCGTCAAGTCAAGCACAATGTATAGCAACCTTATAAACAAAAGACTTGAAGTATTTCTTTAACTATCATCATTTCTCAAAGTTCATAGAGTTTCTAGAGACATGTTGTTTAGGAAGTGGATGCCACTCCTGCTTCCAAACCTGTCTTAAACTGGGAGCTTCACCAAACGTTGTCCACCATGGGCAACCATTATGACTTTTGACACCTCAGTGGCACAAGGTTCGGCACCACAGCAACCCCAGGTTACCTCAGTAAAGCATATTGACAGAAGAATGTTCCTCCAAAATATAATAACAACCGACTTTTAAATAAAAAGGCCTTCCATGAGGTCTTGTTGACATTAAACAAGAGGCTTAAATAAAAAAGAGCCAATATATGTTGTGGTTATGTACTGTCAGGTTACCTGCTACCTACAGTACAGCAGCTCTGAACCCTCCCCTGTCCTGAGACAGTCTCACCAATTCCTACACACCAACCGCTATTGCCCCAGTTATTGTATCAATACATCTCATCCCAGGTTTTAGGTACCCCAAGTCACCTGGAGCCCAATGCATAAACATAATGAGTCTCTAAAACCCATAAAAAATATTAACTTATTTTAATATTATCAGCTTTTCGTTGGTACTTTCTCCCCCTGTACTTATTGGTGTTTCTGAGTTGCTGACTTTTCCACTCCAAGTCTAGGATATATGGAGTAAAAAGAAAACTCAAGGAACACAGCACCATATTGTTCCTAGGATTTTGAATTCCCAAGGCAGGGTTATATCTTCTGTATGCCTTCAAGAATGTTCTTAAACTTCACACACACACACACACACACACACACACACACACCCACATGAGATTTTAGTTGTTCACAGTGGGAAGAATAGGGAAATGTATGCCTATCTTTGCAGAAGTGTCCTCAATAATTTTTAAAGAATATTAAGTGTCTTAAGATTTAAAACTTTGAGAAACACTGCTCTGAAAGTATAGAAAATATGTCAAACATGTATTTAATTCTTAAGAAATTTATGGTCTTGTTGTGAATGTGACATTTTAGAAGTTTTTAACATTTAACTCTTTATGTTAGACTGTGTGTATGTATGTATGTTTTATATAATAAGTCGTCTCCAATTATAATGTCCAAAACAAAAGCAAAACTCTAGTTGCAATACTATTTTAGAGACTTACTTTCCTGCTTTTCACCCCAGCAAATCACTCCACACATCACACACCATACATCACAGAACACTATTCTGCCCCATTTTACTCTGTTCCTTTCCATTCCACACCAAACCACTCCACACTACACCATACCACACCATGATATCCCACACCACACCACAGTATACTACACTGTACTTACACCACACCACACCACTCGCCACTACTCTGCAATAACAGTGATACACTTCATATTTCCGTAACCAATGACAGTTTACAACATCCTCTCATTTATGCGATAACATTTGACTCTCATAGGTTGGCAAAACTCATATCTTTTCATCACCACAACTTGTGTTCAGCTTATATACACCAGAAGAGTTGACACGAATGCTAAAAAAAATTACAAATCCATAACTGCTGCCCTCATGGAGCCTCAGGTATCCCTCCTGCATCCTGCCCTTCACTGCCTAATGATTCTGCAGATAAAATGCTGACGCTGGGTCAAGACAGAGACCTCAACCTGTGCCAGACTTAGCTGGACCATGTCTATGCCACTACTGTGTGGCAAAAGTTTAGAAATTACCTCTTAGTCTTTAACTCATGAGGAAACTGAAGGTGTGAGTATAAATGGCCTACTCAATCAGTGTCCTCATAACAAAAGAACTTGATTTTTCTGGAGACAAGAGGTGGCCGAAGAGTTTAAGTATTAGGACTTTTGAGGGCTCTCCATACATCCGCCTCTCATGCCTCTCTCTGTGCCTTGACACTTGCTATTCCTCCACATAACCTAGAACACCCTCTGGAAGCCAATTCTGGCCACCTTATCCCAGTTTCTTTAAGCAGTACCCTTGTGCCAAGCACCCTACACACCAGTTTTTATAGAAAGAGGTTCTATAAAGAAAAGTTATATCTTTTTTCCCCCAAAGCTTATTAACTCTCTTGAAAGAATCAGGTCTTATTATCCCAGTCATTTGGCACTTAATGCTATGAACATAATGGGTTCTCTATGCCTTTCTTACTTTGGGCATGTCGCTAGGTGAGACTATTCCTTGGAAAGGGATAACCATGCTTGGTAGGATGGAGGGTCAGCAAAGAGGATGAAGACCCCCACCCCAATGAAATGGATTGACAAGGTAACGTCAGCAATGGGCTCTAGTGTGTCAGAGATGATGATGGCACAGGATAGGGCAGGGTTTAGGTCGGCTGCTCAGAGGGTTGGTATGAGTCACACTTGACTTAACAACAAGAACAACAGCAAACCCCAGGAAAACAACTGACAGGCTACCAGGCTATCAGACACGAAGTGAAATCACACTCTCCCCTTTCTCTTTCTGGTTTTTCACCTACATAAAGTTTCATATACTGTACACACCCATGACGTAAGATGTAGATGAGCCCAAATATATTGTTCCCAAGTCGTTAGACATGTAAGGAAAGCTTTAACTTGACAGTTATATGAGTGGTGTGTACAGGCTCCTCATACAATTTCTTAGTGTATGTCAGGAAGAGAATGATATAAGCTTTGATGAGTCAATGGGAAAGGGAGGCTTAATCAGAACTCTCCAACTCTGTCTGTCTGAGAATACCTGGCTTGGCACGTTCTTGGGAAAATAAACAGCCACCTCACGTGTTAGAGGCTTTGACGGGTGTTATCACCACATGTTCTAAAAGATGTGTTCAGGAAACGCTGAATGAAATCCTGTCAGCCTGCGGTAACAGACTAGATGAGGAATGACACGAATACAAATGAGATGGTCCCTAAGCCCTGAGGCTTTACAATCTGAGATCATGCCGGGAAGGTCTGTGAAGACAGCCTAGGAGGCAGGCACTCACCTTGGCCTGTGTTAAGTGAGGGCCAGGTTTTGCGATATGCACAGCACATAGCTTCCACCCCACTCACTGCTCCTCCCTCCCTGCTGTGTACTCTACCTGGGGCCAAGGGTTGCTGTTTTAAGGGCCAAATCACATTTTCACCACATAAGGGATTCAGAAATTGTCTGATGGTGGTCAACTATGTACTTTGGCACAGTTTGTTTCTCTCCTGGGAAAGACACCATCAGAGGGTGGAGAGGATTAAACATGACAAGAGAAAGGGGAAAGAAGAGACCGAGAATGAAAAGCAAAAAGAGAATCCCAGGCTGCCTGCCAAACACTCTGACCATCAGTCAGTACAGAAGGGGCCTTAGATTCCCGGGGCACCTGTGCAGTGACGTGCAGACACCCAGTGGCACCTACTGGATGGCTCAGTGTGTGCTCTGTGGTTCCAGTTTTTCTGTTTACTTTTCTGAGGCTTCCAGATGAGAAATTAACAGTCTACAACACAAAACTTGCCTTCTTTGTCTTGCCATAGAAGTGGAAAAGTTGTGACTGAAGAATCGATGTGCTCTGTACAGGACTATACTAGCAGGAATAGCTGATGGGACAGCAGAGCAACTGCTGAGGGTCTAGGAGTGTCCCAGAGCCCACTCAACTCCATAGACCGAATACACACACACACACACACACACACACACACACACACACACGTACTCACACTAACACATTCACACACATTCAATCACACACACATATACATACAAACTGTCACCCATAAAATCACACATACAAATGTACCACTAAGCCCTGCATCCCCTTCCCTTTGTGCTTCTGTGCTCTGCTCTTGTTCCCCAGAAAAGAGTCTTAGGTTAGAAGACTCTCACTTCATTCACTCTACTTAAATATTCTGGGTCTTAAACTACAAGGGTCTTGAAGACACACCCCAAACAGCATCAACTTTTAATGTCTGCATTATGCTGGGATGTACAAGGAGGAATGTGGCATCAGGATTGGTGGAAGAATCAATCGTTATGCAGATGACACAACCCTGCTTGCTGAAACTGAAGAGGACCTGAAGCCCTTGCTGCAGAAGGTCAAGGACTGCAGCCTTCAATATGGATTGAAGCCCAGCATCAAGAAAACAAAGATTCTCACCACTGGGTCAATTGACAGCATCGGTATGAATGGTGAAGAGATTGAGATAGTTAACAGTTTTCGTTTACTTGGTTCCACAGTCAACACTACTGTTAACAGCAGTTCGGAAATCAGGAGATGAATTGCATTGGGAAAATCAGCTGTGAGGGACCTCTCAAGAGTACTGAAGAGCAACAACATCAGGCTGGAGACTAAGGTATGCCTGATTCAGGCGATAGTCTTTGCAATTATGTGCTATGCATCAGAGAGTTGGACAGTGAATAGGGTTGATAGAAAGAGAATCGATGCCTTTGAGCTGTGATGCTGGAGAAGAATGTTGAATATACCATGGACTGCTAGGAGAACAAACAGGTTTGTCCTGGAGAAGGTGAAGCCAGAATGCTCCTTGGAGTCAAGGATTCTGAAGCTTCATCTGACATACTTTGGGCATGTTACAAGGAGGGACTGGTCCTTGGAGAGGGACATCATGTTTGGGAGAGTGGAGGGACAGTGCAGGAGAGGAAGACCCTCAATGAGTTGCATCGATTCTGTGACTGGAGTGGTGGGAATGAGTGTATTTGAGACGGTGGGGTTGGCACAGGATAGAACGGCGTTTAGGGCTCTTGTACATAGGGTCACTATGAGTTGCAAGCGACTCAATGGCACACAACAACAACAACAACCTGTTGGAGTTTGCCCCTCCCTGTGGGGCCCTAGGCCCCCACACTCAGAATTCTCATGTCCGCTCTCCTGAGGACATAGTTCCGAGACTTTTATTTTACCTAGTTAATTGTGACTGTGATAATTAAAGCGGCACAGACTAGAAAATCTATAAACAAAATCTCTGCACATTTTTTCCTATTGTAAATATTTTCTCTCCCAAGGGATGGTGAGTTCTAATGAGAGCAGTTTTCCAAAAGATAATAGCATCTTTAAGAACACTGAAGCACTGCGTCTGAATTTGCAATGCCCTGGGAGCTATTTATTGATGATAGCCACACCCGTGCTTAATGACCTAGCAATCCTGCGATTCCGATTCCGATTCCAGTGTCCAGGAGGCTCTCTCTCCGCAGCTGGTGGGCCAAGGAGGCGCGCTCCCTGCACGGGGACCCGCTGTTCCACCCGCCCAGGTGTGGGAGGCTCAGGTGGGAAAACAATACCCTCTTTCACGAGAGGCAGGTGGTTTTATTGCAACATAGGGTGAGAAACAGCAGACCAAGACGAGAGGTTTTCTGGAAATGTACTTCCAGAGGCAAGGAGGCTGACGGAGTGCTATGATGTGCCCAGCCTTCACGCCCTTCAGGGCGGAGCCAGTTCCATGCTTCAACAAAATCGTGAATGATAAAATATGGAAATATTTTGCTTGTGATTGTTACCTGGCTCTTCCTTTTGGATCGGGCCTCTCACCACCGCCAAGTCACTGAGGATTCAGTGGACAGGATACAGAGGCCCTCTAGCAACTCTGTTCTGAATTGTCCTTGCTGCCTGGTCCTGTACCATTCCGTGATGGCTTGTGGATCAAATTGCTGTAATCCACATGGCTTTCACTGACTGGTTTTTCAAAAGTAGATCTCCAGGCCTTTCTCCCTGCCTGTCTTGGTCTGGAAGCTCCTCTGAACCCTGCTCCATGTCACGGCCTCCGCTGATCAGCAGTGATTGCTGAGTGAGGTGCGCTGGCCAGGAATCAAGCCTGAGCGTCCATAGTGAGACTTCTGCCAGTGAGCCGCCACTGACCCTTTCTTCCTCATTGCCTTCTTGTCAGAGCCGACTCAGAAATGACTTTCCAGTGGTTTTTCAGAGGCTGTAAATTGCAGGGAAGAGACTGGCCATCTTTCATAGAGGACTGACTGGTGGATTCAGACTTCCAGAGAGGCGCTGCGGTTGGGTTAGCAGTGCAACTCCCTACAGACTTCACTCCCACAGCTCCCTACCACTGCCCCGTACTGACAAACATTACCACATTACCACTGTGCCGCATGTACTTCAAAAACCCCCACTCAGCATCTCAGTTGAATAAATCAGAGATCTGAAAGACATACTCCCTACCGTTGTTCTTACTGTGTGCCTTCCAGTCGGAGCTGACCAGAGCTGACCCTGCGGTGGGTTTTCAGAAGCACTTAATCACATGGGAGAAGATTGCCCATCCTTCTGCCTGGCAGCAGCTGGTGGCCTCAAACAGCATACCTTCAAGATTACAACGTAGCTTCTTGCCGCTAGGCCACCAGAGCACTCCACACTAAGAGCCCATAAATACATTGCTTTGAAGGGGAGCTCTAGTGGCCTAGTGATAAGGGGTTGTGTTACCATCCTAAAGGCAAGGAGTTCTAATCCACCAACTGCTGCTCAAGAGAAAGAGGGGCAACCTCCCCCTGTGTAATTTACAGTCTTCTGAAAACCTACTGGAGGGTCAGCTATGAGCAAACTCTGCCTCGACAGCACGTAACAGCAATAACAACACACTAGTTTGAATTCAAATGGACCTGACTAGGAAAAGACAGGACAAAAATGGTTCATTTCTCCATCAGTCTGAGAGAAAAGACATGCTCGTGTCTGTGTATGTGCATATGCATGTGTGTGAGAGCAGTGAGGGACATTCTGTTATTTCTATGACCTGCATGCAGCGAATGAAGATGGGACCTGGTGATGGTGGAGAAACAGATGGCTTTGAAAGGAGTGACTAGCCTGGAGCCCCCATATGCCTCTCAGAAGACTGATTCTCATACATGCCTGATCAGCACTCTGAACTACTCAATTTCACTCTGCCTGTTGGAAGTTTTAGCTAGTATTTCACTGAGGTTTTTGAAACTGCGTGCACTTATCTATGGCCAAGAGAGACCTCAAGAATGCCCGTAATCCAGGCTTCCCTACTAACAGATGCAACAACCTAGGCTGACTTTTCTTGCCAAAATCAACCCTGATCTACCCTCAGAACCAGGAGAGACAAAATGAGAGCAGCTGTAGCCATTTCAACTGGTTTCCCTGGAGCATGTCTGGCCATGGGCAGAGGTGGACAATACCAGTGGCAAAACTAGGCTCTGTGGAATCTGAATCTTACACAATTTGTGAAAACACATTAAGAGAAAGAATGCAAAATTAACAACATAAAAAAGTCAAAGCCTTGAAAAGAGTCCACACGAGGTAATTGCCTAAATCTTATGTTTCATTACCTTCATAGCATACTAACCTCTGGCTCAAGCTGATAGGAACGTGGGCGTGGGTAGGGAGGAAGGGGAAGGCAGGCACTAACGGCAGTGTTGAAGCACCTGGTGCCGTTCTGAAACTTTTGGGGTTTCAGGGCCTCAGTTGTTGCTCCACTGGGCTTTCTAAGTGGGAGTGTCTCCTCTACCCGCTCCCACTACCCCGGGACACCTGGAGGAAATGGAATTCCCTCCCAACAACCTGCTGGTCAGATGCCCTTGTGCTTTGTCTTTATTACTCGCGTCTTTGCTCCCACAGATTCTTAGCATTGTCCTGCGTGTCCCAGGGAGAACTGTGGTCATTCCCACCTAGAACCTTTATGTCACCCCTCGGTGACTGTGGGTGGACTTGTGCTCTGGGTGGGACCACAGAACCCAGTGCACTGATGCCAGTGAGGTCACAGTCTGGTGACCTGTGACTAATGACAACTAACCCTTCAAACATACAGATGCCTCCACAGCCACAAAACCCCCCAGGTCACCCCACAAACACAGAGTTAAGTGACTCGGTGGGTGCCCAGGTGGCTAGAGAGGCAGGTGATTTTATGGAGACTAGTCTTCTTAATTATGTTTTGCTCAATCTCCAAAGTGAATTCACTGTCCCTGAACACAGGGAAAGGAGTTCAGTGTGCTAAGTGTTAGACCCCTAATTTAAAGGTCAGCTGCTGAAAGGGAGAAAGATGAAAACATCTGCCATTGTCTAGACCTTTGGAGAGTCTACAGTGCAATTCTAGCCTGTGCTACAGGGGTGCTAGGAATTGGAGTTGTGTCAACAGTAATTGGGTGGAGGGCATATGGAAATACAAGTGGTGGGGACAGGCCAAAGAGTTCAAGTGTCAGAGGGAAGTGAAATTGGGCTTTAAAAAGAACAAAGACTTACAAAATGGCACTGCACACACATTCTGGGTGGGAACATTCACACTAGCAAGGTGAGCTGGTCCCTTTGCTTCGATGTTCTATTTCCCTGAACTCCAGGCAAGACATGCCATTCTCAGGACTCATATTCCAATGAAATACACCCAACATTGAAATGTGACCCAAATGGTTCCATCCATCCTAGCTTGATTTGCTCCTCTGAATTTGGCAAGGCCCCAAGCCATTGTCTGGAACCTGAAGTATCCACAGACTCAGAGCTGCGGTTATGAGCCATGCAATGAACAAGCTGCATCTTGTTGGCTCTGTGAGATAAAACAGATGCTGCTTCCTAGTCACCAAAGTCAAGGATGATAGGGAAAGTGTGCTATGTGAGCTTCGTGGTGTTGGGACTTTAGATCAAGAGGCAATGCCAGACAAGAACAGCTATGTATACCGATAGCAATGTTCACTGGTGGTTGTCAGGAGAGGATAAAGGGAAGACAATTCATTCTTTAGACTCATTCAAAAAACTAAATGCACTGCTGCTGAGTGGGTTTTGACTCAACCATTCTCCTTCAGATTTCTAAGTTTGTAAATCCTGATAGGAGGAGACTCCTCCTCTGTCTTGTTTGGAGCAACTGATAGACTCAGACCTGAGTTGCAGTTGTTGGTTTGCAGTGCAACGTCATGTGGACTGAGCCACCAGACAGTACTAACTTTCTATTTACAATGATGAGAGAAGTAGCATCAAATGTGGGAGAAATGTGCGCAACTTAATCAAACTAGCTGATGTCACTAGATTGTACACATACATACGATTTTGGTAAATACTGTTGTTTATAATCTTGCAACAATAACCAAAACATACTTGTGTATACAAGTATTTATGTGTAAACAAAACAAAGTTCACTGAAATTGGTACCTTTTTATGCCAGATGTATTGCACTGGGAAAGTCTGAAGCCAGAGACCTCTTCAAATTACTGAGGAGCAATAAGGTTAGTTTGAGGACTAAGGCACATTGGACTCAGGCCATGGTCTCTCTGATCACTTGCTATGCATCTGAGAGCTGGAGAGTGAATAAGGATGACAGAAGAAGAATTGACACCTTTGAACTGTGACATCGGAGAAGAGTGCTGAACATTCCATGGATGGTCAAAAGAACAAGCAAATATGTCTTGAAGAGGGGGCAGCCAGAGTGCTCCTTGAAGGCAAAAATGATAACGTTTCATCCCTCATACTTCAAGCATGTTGTTAAAGAGGTTTGGTGAAGGACATAACACTTGGAAAGGTGGAGGGACGGAGGAAGAGAGGAACACCCTCAACTGGATGTATTGACTGACACAGTGACTGCTGCAATGGGCTTGAGTGTTTCAGAAGGTGTAAGGATGGCACAGGATAGGACAGGTTCAGATCTGTTGTTCAGAGTGTCATAATGGCTCATACCAGACTTGACAGCACCCAACAACAACAATTGCTTCATAGGATTAGTTTTCTTATTTACACTTGTATAGGATCATAGTCTCATGAGATAAACTCAGTCAGCATAATAATGTTGTTGTTATGTGCCATCGAGTCATTTGCAACTCATCGCGACCTTATGTACAAGAGCTCTAAATGCCGATCTATCCTGTGCCAACCTAGCCATCTCAAATGCACTCATTTCCACCACTGCAGTCACAGAATCGATCCATCTCATTGAAGATCTTCCTCTCCTAACCCAGGTAACACCATGGGGGCACTAGACAGCCCGCACCCCAACACCATTGCCAGAAAAAGAGTTTTGGGCCTGGGGGCCACTTCAAATCAAAGACAATCAGTATTAACCCATGAGATAGGAACCCTGGAGTGGAAGTTTAAGAACAAGGATTTTTTCTCAGAACCTTCCAAGAAAAGAAGTTGTACATTGCAGTTGTACTTAACAACTTTAAATTGAATTCATATTGGCTGCACCATAAGAGACTGACAGCAGCACATTATGTTCAGAATCACAGAAATCCTGATGGCTTGAGACTTAGGCTATCACATCAGGGGCTGGTCAATGGGTGACAGGTGTTGAATGCTGTAGGCAAAAGGAAGAAGGGATGGTGTTGGAGTAAAGAAAGGGTGGATCAAAAAAACCCCAAAACCCAAAAAACAAAAACATGTAGCGGGGATGGGCAGCAACATTGAATCTATTGGTCATTTTTATAACTGGGCAAATGTCTTTAATCTTCTGTTTTCTGTGGAATGCTTGTCTGTCTAATACTATTATATATATATATTTAAAGATTGAGACAGACTAGGAAGAAGGATTTGCCATCCGCTTCCAAAATGACAGGCCTTCAGAAACCCTATGTACAATAGAGCACACTTAGCATAATACAGCTAATAAAATTTATATTTTATATTATTGTCTGGGGTTTTGAAAGTTTTCAAGTAGCCGTCTAAGATACAACTATTGGTCTCTACAGGGCTGGAGCAAAAGAGAGAGAAGGAAATTCAAGACACAGAGAAAGAACCAGCCTGCAGATTGAATCGTCTACCTCAGCACAGCCTTCTCTATCCTGAGACTGGAAGAATAGGACCATGCCTGGCGGTCACTAACATACATTTTGAGCAAGAATGCAATAGATGAAACCTGATAAGAAGGAAGAAAAATGTGGAACACAACCTCAAATTTTAAAAAATATCCAGACTTTTTGGAGCCACCTGAGACAGGAGGTATCACAGAAATTATTACTTTGTGATAATCTTTAAGCCTCAAATAGGAACAATTCCTTGAAGTCACCTTTTAGCTAAATAGCATGTTTGGCTCAAAAGCAATGACTGTCACCCCGGAATGACACCAGCATCTACATGGGATCAAACAGTCACTAAAGCGTAGATGAGCAGGCTATGGAGCTGTGAGATGACGCTAATAGGAGTGGAAATACCAAAACAGAAATAATGAGATTAACAATGCAAAAAATGTAGCCAATGTCACTTACCAAAATATGTAGAAGCTATTTTGCAATGTGCAAAGTATAATAAAGTATTTTTTTTAAAAAAGGGAGAGAGGCAGTTCTGTCATATTTGACTGCATTGCTATTTGAAGATGTGAAACACAGTTCATAAATTGACCAGCTTTGACAAGAACATGTTAGATCCTCCTAAGAGAATGTTATAATTTGAATTTTGTTCACGTAAAAGGCCATAATTCTCAGTATTATGGCTTATATTCCATCTTATATTTCCATAATTATTCTGTGTTATAAATCCTAATCTCTACGATGCTAGTAGGGCACATCTGTAATGTTAATGAAGGAACCCTGGTAGTGCAGTGTATTATCAGTTGTGCCATTCACTTAAAAGTTAGCCATTCAAACCCACCATCTGATCCTCAGAAGAAAAATGGGCAGTCTCCTTTCATAAAGATTTACAGCCTCAAATCCAGTGTGGGGCTTGGGGACTTGTTGTGAGTTGGATATACTTTATGGAAGTGAGTTGGTTTATGATGTCAATGAGGCAGGATTAGTGGTAGCTGTATTAATAATAAAGCGGTGCTGCAATCTCAAAGGCACATGGTTTGAGGCCAGTAGATGTTCTGCGGAAGAAGGATGGACAATCTCCTCCCATGAGATTAACTGTCTCTGAAAACCCACAGGAGGGTCAGCTCTGGGGTCAGTTCACAGAGAGAGAGAGAGAGAGTGGGTGGGGAGGGAGAGAGAGAGAGAAAGTCTACAAATTAGGGTATATCTTGAGTGAATCTCTTTTGATAGAAAAAAGACAAGCAAGTGAGCAGAGATAAGAGGGAATGTGAAGAAAGGAGGGAATGTGGTCACTGTGAAGAAAGAACAGCTTGGAGCAGAGCTTGTCATTTGAACCTGCTGGGAACCTTCTAGAATCAGGAGATTCAGAGAGGGCAAGCCTGTTCCTAGAGCTAGTAGGCCTCTTAAAGGGTGAGAAAAAGAAATGTTTGTTAAAACCATTAGTTTGTGTATTTCTATTACAGCAGCACTAGTGACAAAGACAGCAAGGACAAGCAAGATCTGTGCTGACCCAAGCCCAGTGCTGTCCAATCACCTTGTTCAATTCTCTTCTGTGACTCTTTGAGTCTCCTTTGTATCAACTACTGCCAGCTGATGAGTGTTCATGGAAAGACAGGCACTTCCTTTCTGTCTCTTAGTTGACAAGGCATAAAGTCTTCCCTTTTTGTGGGTCATTGCTCAGAGATCTAAGCTGCCCTTCATTATCCACCTCACATGGCAACCACCAGGAGGTCCGCTCTCAGCTCCAGCCACATGGAGTGTCCACAAGACACAAGGCCACAGATGTGTGTTCACAAGTCTACTGTTTCAGAGGGACAAATGGGCTGCACCTAGGAGAACTGTTCTTGCTGCCTGCACCACCATGCTGTTCAGAGGACAAGTGCTGGCAGTGAGTAAAGGTGCTGCAGTGGATATTTTCACTGCTCAGGTGAAACCTTGTGTCTGTCACGTAATTCAGGAGTTTTAATTTATCCTACATTTTGATCATCAAAACACTGCAAGATGGAAACTTTTGTTTAAGTATCAACGACATGATCCTGGGGTAGTGTAATAGGGAGCTGTGGTGGCATAGTCCATAGGGAATTGTACTGTAATGTAAATGCTGCATCTCTCTGGTCAATTGAATCCACCAGAAGCTCTGAAGGAGAAAGATGAACAATCTCCTCCCCTGCAATTTACAACCTTTGCAAACCCACCGGAGGGCCATTTATGAGTTAAATCCAATTCAATAACAATGTTGAGTGGGGTGGTGTAAATGGTGTGTGTTCTATTCCTAACTTAAAAGTAGGCAGTTTGGACCTGCCCACAGAAGCTGTGGGAGAAATGCCTGGTGAATTCATATAAGAATACAGCTGGGGAAACTCTATGGAGCAGTTCTATGCTGTAGTACATAGGGTGACCATGAGTCATAATCAAACTGATGGCATTGTTGTTGCTGTTACATGCCTTCAAGTTAGTACCCACTCAAAGATTATTAAGCAGGAACCTTGGCCAGTAGGGACAAAGCATTTTTAATGCCATTGTGACCCAGTGACTGGCATAGTGCCCAGCAGAGAGAATTGTTAGTTGCATGAACAAGTGATTAACTAAATGAATGGTATATTAAAAATTAAGTTGTGGCAGTATGAGAAGGACTTTTTTTTCACCATATAGGACAATAAAAGCCATCAGAGAAGGCTCCATCGAGGATGAGATTTACTGGATAACTAGATTGGCTGGGATTTAACCAAGTCTGAAAGGGAAAAAAACTCAGACCATTCAGTCAAAACTCTCGGGAAGGATAGTCCCCATCATTGGAGATTCAGTCAATTAGTAACCATCATCTTGGAAGCTCAAGGTGTTTATTTCTCTATGGACCAAGTTCGACTCTGAATGTAAGTGTTAGAAATTTGAGATTATGCAGCACAGGCCCACAAGTAGAATCCATACAACAGGACCGACCATGTAGGGGGAACATATATACTGCAGGAAAAGGGATGAGTCCTCAGAGTGTATCCCTCAGTGGGTGTGTGAAGAGAAAGGGTTAGGGAAAGTCTATCTCTCCCTCCCACTCAGTACCCTGGACTCCTATTCACTTGCACCAACAGGTTTCCCATGCAAGCTTCTTGGATTTCCCCTAAAAACCCATTTGAACAGAACCATCTTCTCTGGGTGTTCTGTCTTAATACCCACAGAAGCCCATACACTGATAATGTATCACATGCCAGCTTGTCTAGACGCAGCAGAGAACGAGGCAGGCATGGCTTCTGCTTCCAAAGGGTTTATCTTTGGTAAGGAAAACAAACAATAAACAATTAAAGACATTTTTGAAAAACAAATTTGAGGTAGTGAAAGGAATGATAAAAAATAGCAATCAAAATGTGAGCTCTGGTGGCCTAATGGCAAGAGCTGCACTGCAATCCCAGAGGAGAGCAGTTCGAACCCACCAGATGCTGTGTTGGAGAAAGAGGGACAACCTCCTCCTGTACCAGTTCAATCCAATTTGATGGTATACACACACACAAAAAAATAATGAAAAATAAAAATAGCAATCAAGTGACATGACAGAATGACAAGGTGGACCAATCTCAGATGCAGTGGCCAGAACAGACATCTCTGGGGAGATAACATTTGAACTAGAGGTAAAATATACTCATGTCAAAAGTTAATTTAAAAAGAAAGGGGAATAAAGTTTTAAAATAATATTAGTCAGAAACTGATATTAGCAAGGCCTAATTAAAGTGGGATAGATGAATTAGATATTTATTTCTCTCATATAAAAAAATTACAAGACTAGCTCACCAGGGGTCCAACTCCCTGTAGTTTTCTGTTCCATCGTTTCTAGCACCTGGCTTGGGATTTTAGGATCATACCATGACCCAAGACTACTTCTAAAGCCCCAGCTGCCACATCTATATTCCCAGCAAGAAAAAGAGAAGGATGCTAGATGGAGACTAACCAACTATTTGCCTTCCTTTGAAGAAACTTTGCTGGAAACCATACCAAGTGAACTCTGGTTTATATGTCTTTGACCAGACTTTAGACATTGGACTATTCCAAGATGTGAACGAGGTCAAGAAAGAGAAAATATTTTGTATTTTCTACTTTGGACATGTTGTAAGGAGAGACAGGTCTTTAGAGAGGGACATCATGCTGGGTAGAGTGGAGGGACAGCGCAGGAGGGGAAGACCCTCTATGAGGTGGATTGGTTCAGTGACTGGGGTACTCGGGATGGGTTTGTCAGAGGCAATGAGATTGGCACAGGATAGAGCACGGTTTAGGGCTGTTGTACATAGGGTCGCTATGAGTCGCAAACGACTCGACGGCACATAACAACAAACAACATGTGTGTGTGTGTGTGTGTGTGTGTGTGTGTGTGATTTGAGTTCAAGTTCCCAAAGCATATTGGGTTTTCATTCAATCATTTATACACATTTTGTTCCATAGCATTCATTACAATACTCGATATGCAATGGTCCCTTTCCCAGTTCCTCCTTGTATTTGCTATTTCCATTAATATTTCCATACTACTCCTCCTGTCTTCAGCGTTTTATCTTGGGCAAATGTTGCTCTTTTGATTGTATATGATAGTTTATTCTAAGGAGTGAGTACTTCCTTCATGTAAGTGGTCACCTTATGTTGTTGCTGTTATTATGTGCCATTGAGTTACCTGCAACTCATAGCGACCCTATGAACAATAGCTCTAAACCCTGTCCTAGCCTGAACCAATTTCACTGTCTCTGACACATCTGCCCCTATACCCCTGGTCACTGTGTCACTCTATCTCATCCAGGGTCTTCCTCTCCTGCGTTGTCCCTCTACTTTTCCAAGCATAATGTCCTACTCCAAGAACTGCCTCCTCCTTGCAACATGCCCAAAATATGTGAGCTGGAGCATCAACACATTTGCCTCCAGAGAGAAACTTTATTTAATCTTCTCCAGGATAGATGTGTTTATTCTCTTGACAGTCCATGGTATGTTCAACACTCTTCTCTAGCAGCACAACTCGAAGACATCAATTTTCTTCTGCCATGCTTATTCATTGTCCAGCTCTCTGATGCATCGTAAGTAATTGAAAAGACTATGGCCTGGATCAAGCACACCTTAGTCTCTAGACTGACGTCATTGCACAGTAGCACTCTAAAGAGGTCCTTAACAGCAGACTTTCCTAATCCAATTAGTCTTTTGATTTCTTGACTGCTGGTTCCAAGAGTGTTAAATTGTGGCCTCAAGCAAGCTGAAATTGTTGACAATCTCAATCTCATCTCCATCTATCATAATGCTTCCAATTGGCTCAGTGGTGAAAATCTTTGTTTTCTGGAAGTTGAACTTCAATCCATATTGAAGACTGCAGTCCTTGACTGCCTGCAGCAGATACTTCAAGTCCTCCTCAAGTTTCAACAAGCAAGTTTGTATCATCCGCATAGCACAAGTTGGGGTTTGTTTTTTTTACTAGTTTATTTACAAAATTCTAATACAAATTGAACAAATTCTTTCAGTTTCCCTCACCCCCCTCATGAAATTGTACAATCCAATGATTAATCCCCTTTCCCCCCTGTCCATCCACATCCCTCTGCTTTGAGCCTCTCCCACCCCTCCTGGATCCTTATACTCATTCTACATTAACAGTCTTATATAATATTTATCCTAATGGGACTGAGTTAGTTCGCTCAGCATAATGCTGTCCAGTCCCGCCCAAGTTAGGCAATAATTTACAAAGTTATTACTCCTACATGCTTCATAGTATTCCATTGTGTGAATGTACCATAATTTCTCAATCCATTCGTGTGTGGTTGGACATTTGGGCTGTTTCCATGTTTTTGCAATAGTGAATAATGCTGCTATGAACATTGGTGTACAAATCTCAGTTTGCAGCTCATTTCTCATATTCTCAGGGTATATTCCAAGTAGTGGATAGATAGCTAGGTCATATGGAATGTCTATGTTCAGTTTTTTGAGGAAGCACCAAACTGCCTTCCAGAAAAATCAACTCGAGGTGGATCAGAGACCTGGGAGTAAAGCCCAAAACCAAAGCGTTCATAAGAGACAAACAGGGATCAAGCTTAGAAGCACTAGTCCAAGATATAAAGAGACTGCAAAATACAATCTGAAATGCACAGTCTAAAGAGGATAAAACTGATGCATGGGACTTTCTAAAGATTAAATTTTTGTGCACATCAAAAACTTTTTCCAACAGGGTGAAAAGAAAAACCTACAGATTGGGAACAAACATTTGGTAATACCATCTCAGACATGAGTCTTATAATAAAAGTTTACAGAGTACTCCTGGGCCTCCACAAGAAAAAGACTGATAACCCAACTACAAAATGCGCAAAAGACATGGAAAGAACATTCACAGAGGAAGATACATGAATGACAAACAGACATATGAAAAAATGCTCCAAATCACTGACTAAGAGAGATGCAAATCAAAACCATAGTGAAATCCCACCTCACTCCAGTAAGAGTGGCAAAGTTTAACAGGGCAGCAAGTAATAGATGCTGGAGAGGATGTGGCAGGAAAGGAACTCTTATACAGTGTTGGTGGGATTGTAAAATGGAATACAAGTTGTTGATGATTCTTTCTTCAATTCTGATCCCACATTCTTCCTCATAAAGACAAGTCTCATGAATGATCTGTTTAGCATATACATTGAAGAGGTACAGAGATAGGGCGGATCTCTGACACATTCCTTTCCTGATTTTGAACCCTGCAATGTTTCCTTGTTCTGTTCTGAGGACTGCCTCCTGGCTAAAATATAGGTCTCACATGAGCACAATCAGGTGTTCTGAGATTCTCATTCTTCTCAAGGTTAGGCACAATTTGTTGTGATCCACACAGATCCACAAATGCCTTTACATAGTCAATGAAACACAGACTTTCTTCTAGTTCTCTCTGCTTTCAGCCAGGATCCATCTCACATTGGTAATAATGTCCCTAGTGCCAGAGCCTCTTCTAAACCCAGCCTGTACATCTGGTAGTTCT
>NW_006399784.1:18427400-18471545 GCF_000299155.1 Elephantulus edwardii
GGCATCCAGATTGGCCAAAAGATGGTTAAAATATGACTATATGCAGATGAAATGATAGTGTACACAGAAAACCCCAAGAACTTAACAAAAAAAACCTGTGAGAGCTAATAGGCCAATTTAGTAGAGTGGAAGGATATAAGATCAATATAAAGAAATCAGAGGGATTCCTCTACAGTAACAAAGAAAACTCAGAGAAGGATACCAAGAAAGCAATACTATTTACAGTAGCCAACCACAAATTGAGATACTTGGGAGTGAACATAACTAGAGATACAAAAGACCTATGCAAAGAAAACTACAGAACATTTCTACAAGACAAAATAAAAGACCTAAAGAAATGGAAAAATGTGCCCTGTTCATGGATAGGAAGACTCAATATTGTGAAAATGACAATCCTACCAAAAGCTATCTACATATTCAATGCAATCCCAATCCAGATGCCAAATTTTTTTTCAAAGAGGTCAAAAGACAAATTGTCAAGTTTATTTGGAGAGGCAAGAGACCCCCAAATAAACAAAACACTTGTGAGAAACAAAAATGAAAGTGGGAGGTATAGCACTCCGTGACTTCAAAACCTACCACACAGGGTAGTAACAAAAACATCATGGTACTGGTACAATGACAGGCACATAGATCAGTGGAAGAGAATTGAGAACCCAGAAATAGATCCAGCTATCTATGGTCAACTGATATTCGACAAGGAAATAAAACCTATCAAATAGGGAAATTATAAACTCTTCAACAAGAGAGGCTGGCAAAACTGGACTGCTACCTGCAGAAACCTGAAATAGGATCCACATCTCACACTGTACACAAAATCACCTCAAGGTGGACAAGAGACTTGGGAGTAAAGCCCAAAACCATAAAGTTTATAAGAGACAAACTGAGATCAAGCTTAGAAGCGCTTAGTCCAAGGTATAAAGAGACGGCCAAATACAGCCAGAAATGTACAATCTGAACAGGATAAAATAATGAATGGGACCTTCTAAAGGTTAAATCCCTATGTTCATCAAAACATTTTTCCAACAGGGTGAAAAGAAAGCCTACTGACTGGGAAGAAACATTTGGCTATACAATCTCAGACAAGAGTCTCATAACAAAAGTTTATAGAATACTCCTGGGCCTCCACAAGAAAAAGATGGATAACCCAATTACAAAATGAACAAAAGATAGGGAAAGAATTTTCACAGAGGAAGATATTCAAATGACCAACAAACATATGAAGAAAGAAATGTTCCAAATCACTGGCAATAAGAGAGATGCAGATCAAAATCACAATGAGATACCATTTCACTCCAGTAGCAGTGGCAAAGTTTAACAGGACAGCAAGTAATAAATTTTGGAGAGGATGTGGTGAGATGGGAACTCTTCTACATTGTTGTTGGGATTGTACAATGGTAAAATCACCCTGGAAGGCAGTTTGGCACTTCCTTCAAAAGCTGAACATAGAAATTCCATATGACCCAGCTATTCCATTGCTCGGAATATACTCCAATAAAATGAGAACTGAGGCTCAAACAGAAACTTGTACACCAATGTTCATAGCAGCATTATTAACTATTGCAAGAACATGGAAACAGCCCAGATGTTCAACCACAAATGAAAGAATTGAGAAGTTGTGGTACAGTCATACACTGGAATACTGCACAGTGCACAGGAGCAATGATTTTGTAAATTACTACTTAACTTGGGAGAGACTGGAGAGCATTATACTGAATGAACTCAGTTTCACAAAGACAAATACTGTATAAAACCATTATTGTAGAATGAGTATGAAGATCCAAGGCAGGGGGGAGGGTGGAAATAGAGGGGTAAGGATGAGGGGGATGAGTTTTTGTTTATTGCTGTTGAGTCACAGGTGACTCGTAGTGAGCCTATGAAGGATAGTCTTCAGTGCTTGGGTGTCTTTCATCATCTCTCCAGGTTCATAGGGTTTCCAGAGGCAAGCTATTACGGAAGTGGATGCCACTCCTCCTTCCAAATTTGTTTTAATCGGGGAGCTCCACCCCACTCTCTATCCGCATTGGGTAACCAGCCATTAATGCATTTGACACATCAGTATCACAGTGTTCAGCCTCACAGCAACCATGAGTGACCGCTGCTGTATGGCAACTTATACACCAGGGCTATACGACCTAGAGGAATGTCTGAACAAAAACAATGAAAGACGGGCCCGAGGGCCGTGGATTAAAAGCCACCTACCTTTGGCTTGGTAGCATCGCTTTCTGTCCCCTGGGCCAGCTGATCTCTCGCTCTATGTTGCTGTTGTTGTTGTTAAGTGCCGTCGAGTCGCGGGCGACTCACAGTGACCCTATAAAGGAGAGTCCTCGCAGGGTTGCACAATTTGATGGATGGGTGGGGAAATGGGAAGGATCTTTTTGTCAAAAACAATGTGTTCAAACTTTGTAAATAAATCAGAGTAATGCATATAAGAAATATCATCCATGAAGAATGCAAAAGGTCATTACAAAGAGAGGAGAGAGAAAAGACTGAGATGGATGTCAAAAGAGGTCACCTTATAGGTGCACCTAATTCAGACCATGGTCTTTTCAATCACTTGCTGTGAGAGCTGGACAATGACTAAATATGACAGAAGAATTGATGCCTTGGAACTGTGGTGCTGAAGAAGGGTACTAAATATCCTATGGACTGCCAAAAAACAAATATGTCTTGGAAAAGGTACAACCAGGGTGCTCCTTGGAGGCAAAGCTTAGCCTCTCGTACTTTGGGCATATTTGGGCACGTACTTTGGGCTGGGAGAAGCTATTCTTTGGAGAGGGACATGTTTGGCAAGGTGGGGGGACAGTGAAGGAGAGGAAGACCCTCAAGCGGATGGATTGACACAGTAACTGCAGCAATGGGCTTGAGTGTGTCAGAGATTGTGAGGATGGCACAGGATAGGACAGGGTCCAGATCTGTTGTTGATAGGGTCACTATGAGTCATACTCTACTGGATGCCACCTAACAACAACAACATAGGCCTGCGCATTGTGTGGCTGAGAGTTGAGTCACAGAGGTGAGTTTGTTCCAAATTTAAAAGTTTAAAGGTGAGGATCATAGTCTTGGAGGCTTCCTTGTCACTCTGAGATAAAGTCATTTAGCTGAGCACACTGTCCTGACAAATAAAATGGAGACCCTGGAAGGAGTATAGACATATTACCTCTCAAAGAGCCTGTTCCTCCACTCCTGTAGGCCAGCTCTGATAATCTCACACTCCTCCTCTTTTGCAAGGTCCTTGAGGGCCCTGAGGGCAGCCATTAATAGGTAGATTGACAGGACATGCAGCACTGCTACAGCTAAAAGCAAAGGTCACAGCAGCAATATGGGAAAGACAGCAAAACAGCTCTGTTCCCAGGGAAATACCAACACCCAGCAGAAACGTTGCCAGCTAGAGGGGAAAGTTGCAAAGTAGGCAGCCACAGATCAGCCATCAGGTGTGTACAGGGAGGGCCTTTATCCACTTTTCCTGGTGACCTCCTAAATCAGTAATGTTCTGGCAGTAGTTGGGTATAGCACTCAGCACGTGTCCTGCATTGGTTAGCAGTCACGATGTCTAGAGCCATTTGGTTGGGTAAGATCATCTTTTTCACTAGGTCATTCGGCAGCTAATAGCCACAAGCTCTCTCTGCTGTCATTCAAGGTCTGTTTTCAGAGCTTCTGTTTATTCTTATTACTTCTGTGGAGTCAAAAGAAGGAACAAAGACAGTTAAAAAAATCATAATGCTGTACTTGGTCCACTTGGTTTTTAAAGACTATGCAAAACATACCTTCCCCCCCCCTCCCTTCTTTTCAAACTGTTTTTTTTTTGGTGTCACAAACCAAGGTGAATAAAATTCACTCTCGCACTTTCTATCACTAGATAAATATCCTCAAGTTTGTTTTTACTATCTTTCAATTCTGGCATTACCAGACATTCTTTTTCAAGAAGACATTCTTTTTCATTCTTCCTCTTTTTCTTTACTAAAGAAAGCTAATCCCAGTCCCACTACCCTGTCATTTTCCACAGAAATTCACACTACTCTCCCTCATGTATCTCCTACAGCTGTTTAATCTTGAGCAGTTTAGAAGGGGAGCTGTCAACACACACAGCCACTTCTTTTGGAGAAGCCTGCAGCAAATCTGTGAGCCCATTCAATGGAAGATGCTGGCAGACCTAAAGGGGAGAAAAGCAGAGGAGAATACATTTACAGTGGGGAACACAGGGGTTTAGTAAGTACCCAGAGTAGTAACTCTTTCCTTTCTATTTGGGTCACACAAGTGGGAGAAGGATAGACAATCTCCGCTGGTGCCATTTACTCTCTTTGAAAACACACTGGAGGGTCAGCTATGAGTTGGTTTTGACTCAAAGGCACACAACAAGTGGCTTTTCTTTGGTCATAAGAACAGCAGTTGCCTTGGGCATTTTCTCTGGCAGAATAATACCATATACCTGGAGAGATAACTTGAAGCTTAGTATTTTGTTGTGTGCCAGACAAGGACACTCACTTCTATCCCTTGAGTTAGCCACTGGAGGTGACCGTTGAGGGTCTCCGTGCAGCAGGATAGTGGGTTCCCACGTTAGGCTGCCATTTTTTCTGCCTTCACACCACCCCAGGTGAGTAACTCATGACAACTGTTGGTAGATGGCTCCACTTTGGCGACAAAAGGCTATGCTGTTTAGCCCTGATGACAGCTGGAGCAGATATGCTTCCAGAGCCTTTGATGTCACTCATATCATCGTTGCAGAAGCTCCAAGTCTGTCATATGGGGCTCAAAGTCTTCAGTGGAAGCCGAATTTTTCAACTTCAGAGTTGCAGGAGCACCTTGGCTCACCCCATCTGGGAAGTTTTGCAAGTTTGTTATTGACTGTATTTTTTTTTTTTATGTATGTGTCCAGAGTTGTGAGACAGATGCCCCATAACTACTGGTGTGAGCTCACAAGACAAATTTGTACAACAGCTGAAAAAGCACTATTTCAGTGCTTGCAGTGAATTTGACTATTCTCTTTGACTAGTTTGCTATTTTCTACCCAACATAGACACTGTGGTGTGTGTTTTTCTGGTGGGGGTTGTGGGAAGCTTCCTTTCTGGATGCATCGATCTCGCTTGTGCTATCCCATCTGCTTTTTGGCTCTCTAACAGGAAAAGAAGTGAGTGGGCTGCAAGAGATGAGAAAGAAATGAGCATCTGAGGTTTGGGGGCAATTCCAAATGTCCTGCTAGAGGGTTCCCCTCTTGTTCACTATCTTTCACTGCTGTGTATGTTCTTGGCTGATCCACGTAGTTAACTGACAGCCTACTGCCAACCTATCTATTAACAAATGGTAAAGGGGGATTGCAGGGCAGCTCTTTGCCAGTAGGCCACGAGAGCTCCCTAATTAGGCCGTACACAGGTTAATCTGAAACCAAATAAATTTCTGGATAACTGAAAAAAAAAAATGGTAAAGGGCCAGAAATCACTGCTGATGGCCGTTTTGCAGCTGTCAACTATTGGACAGCTTTGCCCTGAGTGGGGTTCACATACTCTAGCTTGAATCACTTGTGTACTAGGGATTTGCAGACAGTAGACCTTTCCTACAGAGCAGAGAGGAGCAGAGTGGCTTTGATAGCATGCTAGCCTGTACAGAGGGGTTCATCTCAACATGTAACCCTTCCTGTGTTATGCCCAGCATTTTAACTCGCACAATCAACACTTCTCAAAAGCTTGCTGTTCTTTGTCTCTGTCTCAAGAACTCTTATTTAAAACTACTTAATAGAGGGATCTCAAGCACTGTGTGAAATGAGATATAAATACTCTCTGATACTCATCCACTCCTCACCCCCCTGGAAAAACAAAAACACACCCAAATCACAAAGATTTGTTTATACTTTTTTGAGTTGTCCTGGGGGTAGGGTAGGTTTGTCTTTTGGCTTCAGGCAAGACACAATTTTACCCAACCAGACAACTCTTAAGAGCTTAATCAACATTTCTGGTCCCTGAGCCCTGTATTTAGTTATCTAAACAATCGCGAGGAGCTGGAGTTGGAAAATCAAAAGGGCTGAACTCACTCAGCATTTCTTAAGCTCAAGGAACTGAAGAACAAATTCAAACCTAGAGTTGCTGTAATCAAGGATGCTTTGGGCAGAATATTAAATGATCCAGGAAGTATTAAAAGAAGATGGAAGAAATATACTGAGTCATTATATAGAAAGGAATTGGCAGATACAGAGGAATTTAAAGAAATAACATATGAGCAAGAGCCTATGGTGATGAAGGAAGAAGTTCAAGCTGCTTTGAAGGAAATACCAAAAAATAAGGCCCCAGGAATAGATGGTATACCAATTGAAGTATTTCAGATAACAGATGTTGCCCTGGGTGTGCTCACCAAGTTGTGCCAAGAAATCTGGAGAACAACCACTTGGCCAACTGACTAGAAGAGATCTATATTTGTTCCCATTCCAAAGAAAGGTGACCCAACTGAGTGTGGAAACTACAGAACAGTGTCATTGATTTCACATGCAAGCAAGATTCAGCTGAAGATTATCCAAAAACGATTAGAACAGCACATCAGCAGAGAACTGCCAGAAGTCCAGGCTGGGTTTAGAAGGGGTCATGGTACTAGGGATATTGTTGTTGATGTTAGATGGATCTTGGCTGAAAGCAAAGAATACCAGAAGAATGTCTACCTGTGTTTCATTGATTATGCAAAGGCATTTGACTGTGTGGATCATAAACTGTGGCTGACTCTGAGAAGAATGAAAATCCCAGAACATTTAATTGTGCTAATACGAAACCTATACTTGGACCAAGAGGCAGTAGTCAGAACAGAGCAGGGTAACACTGCATGGTTCGAAATTGGGAAGGGTGTACACCAGGGATGCATCCTGTCTCCATACCTTTTCAACATGTATGCAGAGCAGATTATCCAAGAGGCTGGGCTCTATGAGGAGAATTGTGGCATCAGGATTGGTGGAAGCCCTATCAACAATCTGCGTTATGCAGATGACACAACCCTGCTTGCTGAAACTGAGGAGGACCTCATGCACTTGCTGCGAAGGGTCAAGGACTGCAGCCTTCAGTATGGACTGAGGCTCAATGTCAAGAAGACAAAGATTCTCACCACTGGACCAATTGGCAGGGTCAGGATGGATGGCGAAGAGATTGAGATTGTTCACAGCTTCAGTTTGCTCGGCTCCACAGTCAACACTCTTGGCACCAGCAGTCAGGAAATCAAAAAGCGTATCGCGATGGGAAAGTCTGCTGTTAGGGACCTCTCTAAAGTACTCAGGAGCAACAGTGTCTCTCTGGAGACTAAGGTGCGCCTGATACAGGTCATGGTCTTTGCAATCACTTGTTATGCATCAGAGAGTTGGACAATGACTAGGGAGGACAGAAGGAGAGTGGATGCTTTTGAGCTGTGGTGCTGGAGAAGAGTACTGAATGTGCCATGGACTGCCAGGAAAACAAACAGATTCATCTTGGAGAGGATTAAACCAAGCTACTCCTTGGAGGCAAGGATTCTGGGGCTTCGTCTGACATACTTTGGACATGTTGCCAGGAGGGACGGGTCCTTGGAGAGGGACATCATGCTTGGGAGGGTGGAGGGCAGGTACAGGAGGAGAAGTCCCTCTATGAGATGGATTGATTCAGTGACTGGGGTAATCGGGATGGGTGTGTCAGAGGCAGTGTGGTTGGCGCAGGATAGAGCAGGGTTTAGGGCTGTTTTGCATAGGGTCGCTATGAGTCGAAAACGACAGCACATAACAACAACAACAACAAACAATCTTACAACAGAAACATCTTCAGCAGTTAGCATCATGTAATCAATGTAATGAAATCAAGGGAGAGAAGTAAGGAAAGAAAAAAATATTAATAAACCTGTCTCTAGCAACCAATGCAAATAGTGGAGTTATGCTGATTTTTCTCCATCACTGTTCTTCCAAAGTGATGACACCTGTCCTGAGCAATCAGGGCTAGAACTAGCAACAACTCATTGCCATCAAGTTGGCTCTGACTCATAGCTAATTCTCCAGTGGGTTTTCAGGGGCAATAAATCATACGGGAGGAGATTGCCCATCTTCCTCCCATGAAACAGCTGGTAGATTGAAACCACCTGTCTTGAGGCTGGCAGTGAAACTCTCCTTACCCACGAGGCCTCGAGAGCCGAGTCTAACACAGCATAAGAAGAGCTCTGGTACTAACCCAAAGGTTGTGTGTCTCTGGCATTTCATCTCCACTAGGAGCTCCATGGGAAACAGGCAATCTTCTTACAGTTTACAGCCTCAGAGACTAGAGACTCACTCTGAGTAGGAAGCAACTTGATGGCAGTGAGTTTGAAATTTTTTGTTTAGATTCGTTCTGTTTTGTGAACATAGCATATTATATGCATAAGTTTCTACTCACAGTTTCCGACATAATATTCTGTTTGGAATTCCTTTTGCTTGTTGTTAGAAATTTCCCTCACAGAATCCATTCAAATGTATTTGGGGTTGAAACTACCAAGGGCTGATTAACCAACCAGCTTTCTCTGATTAACCAGTCTGATGTCTGTTTTTTTGTTTCTGACCAATGTTTTGTAACTTCTGCATGGGGCTATTGGTCTTCCTGAAGAGCTCTAACATGCTGGTACCAAGGCTCCCGGACCCCTGATCTCCAGCAGATGATAGGGTCTGAACAAAGGCAATGACCATTTCTTCAATAAGAGGGGCACTAGAGTCACCACTTTTGCTTCAACATCTTCTAAGGTTGTCCCTAAACTGCAGTTGTTTGCTTATCTTTTTTCCTCTCCTCCTTTACAAACTGCTTTCAGCCTACTCCCAGAGGTTCTCAAGGGGCTTCTGGATGGCTGACCAGCCGGCAAGCCTTCTTCAGTACCCCTTCCTTTGTTTTGCTCTTTCCCCATGCATCACACCCTTTCTCTTCAGTCTTCTCATGGCAGCCAAAGTCTAGTACAAGCTGAAAGCTGTAAGCTGCGTGTAAGCTTTGTGTGAGGCTGGCACCACATGCAAGATCCCTGCTTTCATTTCTGCAGCAAAGAATTTACTGTATGGGCCTGTTGTCCCGTTGTTGGGAGAGTTAAGCCCTTTTTTTGTCTGACTTAAACTTCAGGTACTGACACAGTGCTGCACCCTAAACAAGAGGGGGTACAGGGAGGAAGCTGAGGAGAAAGGAAAGGGAAGGCTAGGGAAGAAATCTGACAGGAAGTCTCTGCATGCCATGCTTCAAGAGCTGGTTCAGTCTGGCCACGTCCTCCTGGCCACTCTCATGGTCTGAACAAGATAGAGTCGAGAACAACAGCTGATCCAAGTCAGGGCTCTCGCTTATGGAAAGAAAGCAGTGGTTGTAGTGGCAGCTGGCAGGTGGACAGCTATACTTTCTCACTCGGATTTTGCACTCTTATTTGTCATTCACTCTCCCTGAATTTTCCTCCACTCTCGTTTCTGCAAACCCAGCTGTTGGTCTCGTTCATAGAAGCGTCTACGCAGAATGCCAGGTGTGTCTCCACCCATGCCTGTTACTCCTCTCTCCCTGACTGTAGCCACTTCTGAAGTGCTCTCAGTGCATCTTCCCAGCTAAATGGGGCGGGGGGAAGGGCCCATGGCCAGACAAAGCCCCAAACAGTGGCCACTCCAGTTTGTTTTCTTAGCTTTCCCCCCATACTTAGGAAGGCATGGCTTTTCCCACAGCCATGTTGTGCATCTTGACTTTTTGGGGTGTCCTTGTGCTCACATAGAACCTAGGGGTTTCCCCTTTCATTGCATGTTGTTGTTGTTGTTATGTACCATTGAGTAACTTGTGACTCATAGCGACCCTATGTACAACAGCCCTAGAATCTGCTCTGTCCTGTGCCAATCACACTGTCTCCGACACACCCATCCAGATTACCTCAGTCACTGAATCAATCCACCTCGTAGAGGGCCTTCCCCTCTTGTGCTGTCCCTCCAGCCTCCCAAGTATGATGTCCCTCTCCAAGGACCCGTCCCTCCTCACAAAATGTCCAAAGTATGTTAGACAGAGCCTCAGAATCCTTGCTTCCAAGGAGCCGACAGGTTTAACCCTCTCCAGGCTGAATCTATTTGATTTCTTAGCAGTCCATGGTACCCTCAATACTCTTCTCCAGCACCACAGCTCAAAGACATCAATTCTCCTTCTATCCTCCCTAGTCATTGTCCAACTTTCTGATGCGTAACAAGTGATTGCAAAGACCATGGACACACCTTAGTCTCCAGAGAGACACCATTGCTCTTCAGTACTTTGGAGAGGTCCCTAACAGCAGACTTTCCCATCGCAATACGTCTTTAATTTCCTGACTACTGGTGCCAAGAGTGTTGACTGTGGAGCCAAGCAAACTAAAGCTGTGTACAGTAGGGACTATATATCTCCACAGAGAAGTCCTGACCCCTGGGATTCTCCTGGGGCTGGACACCTCTCTGCTACTCACATGAAACTCCCAGTGCCTGAGTCAAATCTTTCCACATAGAGGTCATTGATCCTTGGGTTTATCTCTGAAGAATCCTTCTCCCTCATCGACTATTTCTTCTATCTTCTAATGGGCTTGCCAAAGTTTTAGGGCTAATCTGAATGAGTAGGTTAAAATTTGTCCCACAATGATGAGAAACCAAAAAAGGGGATTAGAACTTCATGATATTAATATGGGAGTTTATTAAGGGGTCATTTGTTGAGACGATGCCCAGGCCAGTGGCTGGAGCAGACTTGAGTCCACCTCTCAGATGGAGCAGGGGCGTTTATTTCTGGTGAAGAAAAGCATGTTGTCAGGGCCCCAGACCTCCAAGGCCACCCCAGCAAACACTGAGTAATGGTGACACAAGCTGAAGTGAGTTAGTAGCAAGCAAGGGCATAGCCTTATCTGGCCTTGCAAATGCCTGTTCCTCTGTCCCTGCCCAGAAGCACGTTACTTTGAAGAAAGTCCTTGAGATCTACTACGGAAATCCTGTGGAGCACAATTAATTCTACACTGATACACTGTGAGATGGAGTTGGCCCACCAAGAACTGGTTCACCAGCAACTAGTGAGGACAAGTTAGAATTGCATTGCAAATGATGCAATCCTGCATTAAAGAGCTGAATATAAAAAAATTAGATTGCAAGAAATGGAAAATACATCAGATTTTTTTTAACTTGGGGGGGAGGAATTGTATAACAATGAAAGAATTTTTCTTGTACTTTTCAAAGAGAAGAATGAACTGGAGGGCAGGGGTGGGTAGGGAGAAAAGTGAAACAATGAATGAATGGAAATTCAAAATATCTGTAAATTTTCATTAGCATTAATAATAATAATAAAAAGAAAAACCTGTCTTGGTTTGCATATACTCGTTCATATGTATCATGTTTTGTGCATGTACTTTGTGTTCTGTACAATCACCTAAGTACATTATATGCTATATTATTGATTACCATTGCTCTATGTCTATTATCACTCCCTCTTTCAATTCCCTATTGAACCTTTCCCTTTACTGCACCTCCCCCCTCCCATTAACCTCTGCTAGCCCAGTGATCACCCCTTCCTCTTTTTCTACCTCCCTTCTCTCCTTCCTCTTTCAAACCTTTATACATAGCTTGCTCAGTTTTCCTTCTATTTTCACAATAGTGGCTTTATGCAATATTAGTCCTCATGTAACTGATGTATTTAACTCATCGTAATGCTCTCTAGTCTCTCCCAAGTTATGTAATATTTTACAAAATCATTGTTCCTTACTGCTGCATAGTATTCCATTGTGTGCATGTACCACAACTTCTCAATCCATTTGCTTGTTGATGGGCATTTGTGGTGTTCCCGTTTTCTTTCTATTGTGAATAATGTTGGTGTTAACATAGGTGTATGTATCTCCATTCATGTCTCAGTTCCGATTTCCTTGGATTCCTAGCAGTGGAATAGCTGGGTCATATGGGATTTCTATGTTGAACTTTTTTGAAGAAACACAAAACTGCCTTCCAGAGTCACACATTTTGAAATCTCACCAGCAGTACATGAGATTGCCAATCTCTGCATCCTTTCCAGGATTTATTGCTTGCTGTCCTGTTAAAATTTGCTAATGCTGCTGGAGTGAGATGATATCTCATTGTTGTTTTGATTTGCATTTCTCTGGTTGCCAGTGATTTTGAGCATTTCTTCATGTTTCTGTTGGCCATCATATGTCTTCCTTTTTGAAGAGTCTAGGTCTTTTGCCTGTTTTGTGATTTAGTGGGGTTTTTGCTTTTGCATTTTATTTTTTTTTTAGCTGTGGAGATCCTGGAGTGTTCCATAAAATTTTATTATGAGACTCATATTTGAAATATCTTTGCCAATTTCTTTTTTTTCCAAATCTGTGCACATTTGATTTTTACCTTGCAGGAGAAAGTTTTTGATGCATCCAGGGATTGATTTTTAAGACGATCCCATTTGTTGATTTTATCTTCTTTAGGTTGTGCAATTTTGGCTGTGTTTGCAAGGCTATTTATTCCATAAGCCAAGGCTTCTAGTTTTGTTCCAATATTGTCTCATGATCTTCATGGGTTTGGGTTTTCTATGACCCACTTTGAGTTTGGGTTTTATGTATGATGTGAGATACGCATGCCATTTTAGTTTTCTGCAGACAAATGGCTAGTTTTGCCAGCACTAATTGTTAGATATTGTCATTTCCCCAGTTAATGAGACTCGAAGTAGAATGATAGAATTTTGTAAAATCAATGACTTGTTGCAAATACCTTTTATAAAAGCACAAACAGCAACTTCATACATGGACTTGATTGAGTGCACAGGAATCAGGCTGATCACATCTGTGGAAAGAGAATAGTTGAAGAAGCTCAATATCAACTTTGTAAACTAGGCCAGGTGCTGATTGTGAAACAGACCATCAACTACTCATATGCAAGATCAAACAGAGGCTAAGGAAAATTAAAACAAAGCCACAAGAACCAAAATTTGATCTCAAGTCTATGCCACCTGAATTGAAAAACCATCTCAAGAACAGGTCTGAGGCTTTGAACACTAATGAATGAAGTCCAGATGAGCTGTGGGAAGATATTAAGCATATCTACCATGAAGAACGCAAAAGGTCATTACAAAGACAGAAGAGGGGGGAAAGACCAAAATGAATGTCAGAAGAGTTTCTGAATGTTGCTCTAAACTACCAAGAATCCAAAACAGAAGGTCAGGGACTGCAGTCGTCAATATGAATTGCATCTCAACATCAAGAAAACAAAGATTCTCACTACCTGGGCAATTGGCAGCATCATGATAGACGTATAAGAGATAGAGCTAGTTGACAATTTCTCCTTACTCAGTTTCACAATCAACACTCTTGGCTTCAGCAGTTAAGAAGTCAAAAGATGAGTGGCATTGAGAAAGTCTGCTGTCAGGGACCTCTCTTGAGGGCTGAAGAACAACGATATCAGTCTAGGGACGAAGGTGTGACATGTTGCCAGGAGGGACCAACCAGTCCTTGGAAAAGGACACAATGCTAAGAAGGGTGGAGGGTCAGTGCAGGAGAAGAAAACTCTGGATGAGATGAATTGACACAGTAACTGCTGTAATGGGAACAAGAGACAGTTAGATTGGTGCTGGATAGGGATATTGTTCACAGGGTCTCTATGAGTCATTGTTGACTTGATAGCACATAACAACAGTGACAATTACCTTGTCAACTATCAGTTGACTGATGAGTTGATTTCTGTATTCTCTGTTCTTTATCATTTGGTTTCTATGTCTGTCACTATGCCATCACCATGCTGATTTTTAGGTTTTAAATAAAATTTTTATTTTATACTTGTTTACTTAAAAAGTTCATATACATTGTTTTTCACACCAGATCTTTCCCATTTCCTTTACCCAGACCTTCTTCCACCCATCAAATTGTGCGACCCCATGATTACTCACTCCCACCCCCACCCATCCTCACCCATCTGCTCCCACCCTTCCTTCCTTGGATCCTCTTACATGTTTTACTAGTTATTTTACCATGCTGTTCTGACTGCTATGGGGAAAAGACATCAGATTTTTGAGAATATAATTATTTTCTCTTCCAGTCAGTTGGCCAGGGGGTTATCCTCCAAATTTCTTGGCACAACTTTGTGAGCACATCCAGGGCAGCGTCTGTTTGTTGAAATATGTCAAGTGGTATACTGTCAATTCTTGAAGTCTTATTTTTGACAATTCTTTCAGAGTAGTTTGAACTTCTCCCTTCATCACCACAGGCTCTTGCTCATACATTGTTTCATGAAACTATTTTGTGTCAGTTAATTCCTTCTGGTACAGTGGCCCTTTTGATTTTCTGACTCCAGCTCTTTGCACATTTCATTATAATACTTTGCTTTGTCTTGCCAGATGTGTGCAGGCTGAGTTTAGAAGAGGCTGTGGTACTAGGGATATTATAGCTAATGTTAGATGGATCTTGGCAGAAAGCAGAGAACACTAGAGGAATATCAATCTGTGCTTCATTGACTATGCAAAGGTATTAGACTATGTGGATCACAACAAACTGTGGCTGACTGTGAGAATAATGGGAATTTCAGAACATTTGATTGTGCTTATGCAAAACCTATACGTTGACCAGGAGGCCGTTGTCAGAACAGAGCAAGGAGACAAAATCAGAAAGGGTATACACCAAGGATGTATTCTGTCTCCATACCTTTTCAATCTATGTGCCGAACAGAGCATCCAGAAGGCTGGGCTATCTGAGGTGGAATGTGGCATCAGGATTGGAGGAAGATTCCTCAACAAACTGTGTCATGCAGATGACACAACCCTGCTTGCCGAAATTGAGGAGAAGAAACTGAATTGCTTGCTCCAGAAAATCAAAGACTACAGCCTTCAATATGGATTAAAGCTAAATATCAAGAAAACAATGGTTCTCACCACTGGGCCAATTAGCAGCATCATTATGGATGGTGAAGAGATTAAGATTTTTAAGAGCACTAGTTTGCTTGGTTCCACAATCAACATTCTTGGTACCAGTAGCCAGGAGATCAAGAGATGAATTACATTGGGAAAAATGGCTGTCAGGGACCTCTCCAGGGTACTAAAGAGCAATGATATCAGTCTGGAGACTAAGGTGTGCTTGTTCTAGGCCATAGTTTTGCAATTGTTTGCTATGCATCAGAGAGCTGGACAATAACAAGGGATGATAGAAAGAGAATTGATGCCTTTGAGCTATGGTGCTGGAGAATAATGTTGAATACACCATGGACTGCTAGAAGAACAAACAGGTTCATCCTAGAGAGGGTGAAACCAGGCTGCTCTTTGGAGGCAAGATTCTGAAGCTTCGTCTGACATACTTTGGACATGTTGCAAGGAGGGACCAGTCCTTGGAGAGGGACATCATGCTTGGAAGAGTGAAAGGACAGCACAAGAGAGGAAGATCATTAATGACATGGATTGATTCAGTCACTGGGGTAATGGGAATAGATGTGTCAGAGACAGTGAGATTGGCACAGGATAGAGAAGGATTTAGGGCTCTTGTACAGAGGGGTCACTATGAGTCACAAGCAACTCGGCACATAACAGCAACAATAATTATTAGGTGAAGTAATGTTGTTCTATACCATAGAGTCAGAACCCACCCATAGCTGACCCTCCAGTGGGTTATCAGAAGCAGTTAATCTCACAGGAGTAGATTGCCCATCCTTTACCTGCGGAGCAACTAGTGGCCTCAAACAGTGTCCCTTTGGGATTGTAGTGCAGCTTCTTGCCTCTAGACCAAAAGAGTTGATATAATTGGACATTAAAAAGCTACTAAACTCATTGATGTTGAGTTGATTCCAACTCAAGACAGTCCTTCTTGAGGTTCTTGGGGCTGTAAATCATTAAAGGAGTTGACTTTCTCATCTAACTCTCACAGGGCAGTTGCAAGGCTCTGATCACTGACTTCTTGGCATCCCACCATATGATGCCCTATGCCACTAGGCCCCCTAATATATCACAAAGAATATACAAGGTTACACATAGAATTTCACAATCTTTATGATAAAAATTACAGATCTCACACTAAAATAAACAACTAATTCATTCAAAGTTGAGAAGAACTCTTAGATCCTAATATATAAATGAAAAGACTATGAAATGTTTTCACTTTGGTAAATTCAGTGACCAAGGGATGACATCATAGCAGAAATCATTACTTTTTACTGCATCCGGCTTTGTGATTGACTATTCATGAATGACATCTCAAGGCCCTATGAATCCTGCTAAGGTAGATTGATTATCCCTGAGAAAGTGCAGCTGAGTTGTTCCTTAGAAGTGAAGGTGACGAAGCTTCGTTCACTTACTTTCGGCATGTTTTTGCGGAGATCAACCCTTGGAAATGGACATTATGCTTGGAAAGGCGAAAGGCCAGCAAAAGAGAGGAAGACCTTCAACAAGATGGATTGGCACACTGACTGTAAAAATGGGCTTGCATATATCAGAAATGATGAGGCTGGAACAGGTAAGGCAAGGGAAGGCAGAACCATTGTTTATAGAGCCACTGTGAGTCTTACTCAACTCAATGGCACCTAATATCAATAATAATAACAATAACCACAATTGTACAAATAGAGCTCTAGTGGCCTAGTGGTAAAGAGTTGCATTGCTGGTCCCCTCTGAACCCTCATCATTTCCTTTACCTGCTCCCCCCACCGACCAAACTGTGCAGCTCTGCAACTGCATCCTGGCCCATCCTCACCCTTCTTCCCCCAACCCTCACCTCCTTGTACCCCAAATATGTTTTTTCCAATTAAAAAAACAAAAACAAAACAAAACAAAAAAAAAAGAGTTGCATTGCCAACCCAAAGGCCTGCAGTTCGAATCTACCAGCTACTCCACAGAAGAGAGATGGGCCTTCTCTTCCCATCTTAGAATTTACAGTCTCTGAAAATCCACTTGAGGGTCAGTTATGAGCTGGTTCCAACTTGAACCTAACAGTACATAACAACAACATTTTACATAGAAGTAAGCTGAGGCCCCAACAGCCTGGACAAAAAGAAAAAAGTCCTCAAACTCATTACCACCAAGTAGAAATCAACACATAACTGACCCTTTAGGGCGTTTTCAGAAGAATGTAAATTTTATAGGAGGAGATTGCCTCTATCTTTCTCCCAAGAAGCCCAAGCAGATTCGAACCATCCGAGAAGCACTGCCTTTGAGATGCAAGTAAAAATCTCTCTACTGACTCCACCATCTGAGCTCCCTGGAAAAAAACTCAGACAGATGGAATTTGAACTGCAACCTGAGACAAGAATTATTATTGCAGGCAATCATGCATTTTATTTATTCGTTCTTATTTTACTTCCTTTCTGTTGGAGTCGGTACTGCGCTCGGGGTGCTAGGGTAAAAGATGGACAAGATTATTTTTTCCAGGTCTTGTCCTCAGAGACCTGGAAACCAGAGAAGGTAGACAAGAGACTTGGCAATCAAAGACGGCAAGATAAGAGCTGTTATCAGAGCGCACAGAGAAGAATCAAAGAAACACATGCCAGAGACGCTCCGTGTTCAGGATCAGTGTCCAGTGCTTGATGCTGTGTTGTAGTGCCAGCACCAGCTATGGAAAAAAGTGCTGCAATTCTCAGCAGGGGACAAAGTGACACTATACTTTTTTTTAACCTATGTTACTATATCGTTTCTTTACCTGTATTATTCACTCCTAGGACTATATTTCAGTAAAAATAAGTCCGACATTTTAAAATAAAATTTATCGTATGTTTATTGTTGTTATGCACTGTTGAGTTGCTTGTGACTTCTAGCGACCCTATGTACAAGAGCCCTAAACCCTGCTCTATCTCGCGCAAACCTTATTGTTTCTCACACAGCAACCCCCATTATTCCAGTGACTCAATCAATCCATCTCATTGAGGATCTTCCTCTCTTGCATTGTCCCTCTACCCTCCCAAGCTTGATGTCCTTCTCCAAGGACTGGTCCCTCCTTCCAACATGTGCAAAGTATGTCAGATGAAGCTTCAGAATCCTTGCCTCCAAGGAGCAGCCCTGGTCTCACCCTCTGTGGGATCAATTTGTTTGTTCTCCTGGCAGTCCATGGTATACTCAGAACTCTTCTCCGGCATCACAGCTCAAAGGCATCAACTCTCCTATCATTCCTAGTCACTGCCCAGCTTTCTGATGGATAGCAAGTAATTGCAAGGACCATGGTCTATAACAGAAATACCTTAGTCTCCAAAATGGCATTGTTGCTCTTCAGTACTTCAGAGAGGTCCTTGACAGCAGACATTCCAATGCAATTCATCTTTTTATTTCCTGGATGCTGGTGCCAAGAGTGCTAATTGTGGAGCCAAGCAAACTGAAGCTGTCGACAGCCTCAGTCTCTTCACTGTCTATCATGATGCTGCCAATTGACTCAGCAGTGAGAATCTTTGTTTTCCTGTACTTCAAAATATGTAACAGGAAATTAAGAGTAGACAACAAGCATTTTAAAACATCCTAGGACAAAAACTTGGGTTTGTTGACTGAAGTGTATAGATCCATAGAACTGAAGTCCAGCAGGACTGATGAAACTTGTCAATGAGGAACTCTTGTAGCCCTGGTTTCCCCATACTCATGAAATACCTTTTAGTTATAGATCTAGCCTGTCTGAACCTGGCATGTGTCTCTGTGATAATTTCCATTTCTGATCCAATCTATACACAGCCATGATGGTTAACATGAGGGAAACACTGTAACAGAATATGGTAGATAAAATAGGATGAAGGATCACTCAGCATTAAAAAAAGATAAAGATAACAGATGGTTATGCAGAAACATGGAAAAATATTTTATAGTAGAAACATTACAAGGGAAATGACTGAATATGTTATGTTTGAGCAACACAATGGAATATTGCAGCAGCTATTTTTAAAAAGGTAATTATGAAGACCATGCAGATAAATGGAAAATTATTGGATATTGTGATAAAGAAAAAGAACCAAACACAGAATTTTATTGTGAATAAACTATGCAAAAATTTCCTTATTTCCAATTTTCCCTTTTAAACTCATTTATTTTAACTAGCTTTTATCATTCTGAAAGTAGAATATACAAATCAAAAGGAGTAGACAAAATTTTGAGTTATGGTGAGACACATGATTAAAAGTTTCATTTTTTCATTAGCATTCTAATTTTAGTTGTTTCCAATAAGAGGGGAAAAAAACTATTAAAAAGATAGGTTATGCAATTATGAGAACTCTGCAAAAAACAGCAGAGAAATAAATGTTTGTTGAGCATCCTCAAATGCCTCATTGTAGGTTCTGGGGACAAAGGGTAAAAAGACACAGTGCCTGCTCACAAGTCCACATTACCTGTCTCCAACCCTCTGCCGCATTGCCTGCAAACGCGGCCACCCACAGTTTTTCCTGCTCCTGTACACGGTCCTGATGAGCATCAGGAAGTGGAGATAATTTTGCCTCCCCTGAAATCTGGGTTGGGCGCGTGACTTGCTTTGGCAATGGCACGTGGTCGATGTAACACAGTATGACTCTGGGCTTAGGCCTGAAGTGTTTGTTCTACTGCTTCTGGTTTTGCCATCTTGTGAGCCAGTGGCCATGTAAAGAAATCCAAGTACCCTGCTCAAGAAAGAGTCTTGTTGCTGGAAGAGAAAGGGGTGCTGGACAGTGAGAGACTTTGAAGGAAGAGCGATAAGATCAGTCAACCCCCAGCAGTTCCAGCCACCCAGCTGAGGAGCCAGACATGTGAGCAAAACTAGCCAAGGTCCTCTGCCAAAGCTAAGTGGAGCAATACGAGCTGTCCACCCTGAATCCTGCTCAACCCCGCACTGGAAGCCAGTACATGCTGATTATTCCAAAGCACTACCTTTGGGGATATTTCAATATATAGCAATGTATTCGTTAGTTAGTGTGGAATCAATTCCAATTAAACAACAATAGAACAAAACTTTGCCCCATCCTCCTAATTGCCATTATGTTTGAGGCGATTTTTGTAGCCGGTGGTTCAATCCATTTCATTAGCAATAGCTAACCAAAACAACATCCAACCGATGACCCTAGGACCAAAGCTGAGTCTCCTCTGGCATTGCACCCTCCTTCCCAGAACACAATCTGGCAATAGGTTGTTTTTAGGTGCCATTGAATAGGCTACAACTAACTCATAGGAACTTTCTATAGTACAGAATGGATAAAAACTGCCTGAGCACGTGCCGAGCTTATTAATTGCCGCTGCATGTAAGCCCATTATTGCAGTCATTGTGTTGACCCACATGACGTCTTTCTGTAGGATCTGCCTCCTTCTGATAATGTGTCTAAAGTACATAACCTGTTTCCCCGTCTTGACTTTTAAGGAGAATTCTGGCTGTACTTTTTCTAAAGGTTTGTTTGTTCTTTTGGCAGTCCATGGGATATCCAATATTCTTCGCAACACCACAGTTCAAAGGCATGAGTACTTCTTCTGTCTTCCTTATTCATTGTTTGACATTCACTTGAGACGATTGAAAATACAATAATTTGGACTGGTTACACCTTAGGCCTCAAGCTGACATCCTTGCTCTTTAGCACTTTAAAGAAATCCTTTATAGCATAATTGTCTAATGCAATTGTCTAGTAATTAGAATTTTGTCTAATGTTCCCTGAGTTGTTACTCACTTGGGTAAGTAGCTCTGGTGGCATAGTGCATAATGTGTTGGACTGCTAACCAAAAGGTCAAGGGTTCAAATTCATCTGTTGCTTTGTTCCTCTCCATGAAAGAAAGATAAACAGTCTCTTCTCATAAAGCTCTGAAACCCAGTGAAGGCTTAGTGTGAGTCTGAATTGACTTATTGGTAGTAACCGTCTTGTCGTGAGTTTTTTACTATAGTCTATAGAGAGTTGTGCTGCTGGCCCAACAATGGTGCCTCTCTGGTGGTTAGAAGTCACCAGCAGAGCAATCTCTTACCATGTGATTTACAGCCTTGGAAATCAGCTGGAGAGTTCACAATGAGTCGGTTGCAGCCTGACAGCAATGAATGAGAGTGAGTAAACTGCATGGGGGCGGAGACTGCCCACCGTGAGGAGCAGCTGATGGGTTTGAAGGGGCATCTCCTTTGAGATAATAGCATAATTCCCTACACACTGTGCCACAGTGCTTCCTGCTGCCTCAGTAAGCAACCCTCGGGTAAAACTCCTATGCCACCATCATAGCTACAAGCCTCCTTCTTTGTTCTCCTAACACCTGAAAACAAATTTCCAGTTACTGATCTGAGATTTTGTCTGAAAATAAACTTCATCAGTAAGTGCTTTGAGTCTTCATTTTCTGCAAGCAAGAGTGTGTAATATGAATTTTTTGTATATTAAAGGTTGTTTTCTAAAACATAAGAAATAAAGCATATCTTTCATACATAAACCATCTAGATCAAAGATTATCAAACTGTAACTCTGGCCTATCACTTTGTTTTCATATAATTTATGAAAATATAGGATTCTTTTCTATATATTAATGTATAATATTTTCTATACATTTTAACTTTCTAAAAACTTATAGTAATTATGTCTTATGTGTTGTTCTTGTTGTTGTGTACCACAGAGTCAAAGCCATAGCTGACCCTCTAGTGGGTTTTCAGGGGCAGTAATTGCACAGAAGGAGATTGCCCATCCTTCTCCCACAGAGCTGGTGGTGGCCTTGAACCATGTGCCTCCGGGGTTGCGCGTCTTGCCACTAGGCCATAAAGAAAAGTTTTCTTGAGATGTAGCCACACATATCCTTTACTTATTGATAATGCTGCCTTTGTGTGTCCAGAGCAGATTAAGTAGACTCTACAGAGAAGATGTGACCTGCAAAACCTAAAAGGATTGCAAGGTGACCCTATAAAGGATGAATTTTTCAACTCCTGGTGGAGATAATACTCTGTTGTCATGATCTTAAACAACCTATTTTGTGAATAATTATGAATAATTTAAGATATTATGGCATAGACAAGGCCTATGGGTCACTCGCTCACTCACTCACTCACTCACTCGCTCACTTATCACCATCAGGTCTGAACCAAAGCAGCTGACCCTCCATTAGATTTTCAGAGGCTGTAAATCACAGAGAAGGAGACTGCACTTCTTCCCCCTGCAGAGCCAATGGGGGATTTGAACCTGCAGAGAGGTGCTGCCTTCAGGTCAGCAGCGAAACTTCCTACAGACTACCACCAGGTGTTAAAGGGAGACACTTGCACTTAGTACACAAACTTTTTAGTTCAAAGATAATAGGAGGCTAAGCTTGAATAGTGTATGGCCTTAACCAGATCATCTCCCTTGGTTTTCATTTCTCCATCTGTAAGATAATCAGTTGGTGGGTTAATTTTCAACCAACTGTATGGGGACAAACATATTGTTAAAAAAGGAAATACTGAGGGAGCTCTGGTGGCCTAGTGGCAAGACACTGCACTGCAATCCCAGAGGTACGCGGTTCAAATCCACCAGATGCTCTGCTGGAGAAGGAAGGTACAATCTCCTCCTGTACCAGTCAGATCTGATTTGATGGTACACATAAAAATAATACAATAAAAATAAAAAATTTTTAAAAAGGGAATACTTTTTCAGTAACAGTGGTTAATAGCTATTACCCTGAATAGTAGAGAGTTCTCCAGAAACTCTTACCCTACTTTTTCCACCATCTCCATCAGATTCAAGAAAGGATTAGCATTTGGAATTATTGGGTTCCCCAAGATCCTGTGTTAATGTTTTGATTGGTCAGTATTTTAAATGAAGTCCTCAGATGCCCACATTAGTATTCTATGAACAGAGTACATTCTTTAAAAAAAAAAAAAATAAAAGTCAATGAATAGGTTAAAGTCTGTATTCCTTTTTTTCTTTTTAAAGCCATAATCAGAAAGTTCTGAACTTTTGCTATAACTTATAATTGAGTCTCCAAGTGAACAACTTCAATGAGAAGGCAAAGAGTTGAGAAAATGAAGGCAGACAGGAAAAGGTGTGAATATTCATGGATGTGTCTGGTCAGTTTAATTTTGTGGCGCACGGAGCCGAAGCCCAAGAGGAAACAGCTGGCTAACCTGTTTGCCTGGAGAACAGGGTTGATTCTGACAACTCTACCCCCAGAATCCTTTCGCCTTGTTCCTCCAGATCTCTCCAACTGAATGAATCTTGTAGAATGTGCTTCTGTCCACTGTGGGAACTCTCCTGAGAACAAGATTGAAGGAGAAGAAAGTGGTGGTCACTGGCGTGGGAGTGAATGCATCTTGTAGAATGTGTTTGTCTCCACTGTGAGAACTCTCCTGAGAACAAGATTGAAAGAGAAGAAAGTGGTGGTCACTGGCGTGGAGTGTGGCCAGATGCCAGATGTGAGGCAACCTGCCAGTGAGCTCTGGGCACATCCCTACCCTGACCACCCAGTCGTTGCCAGGTGAACTGGATACAGCCAGCTGTACCTCCTCCTGAAATTCAACCCTGCTCCGGGAAGACAACCTCACCTTATACTGCACTCTTCAGGGACTCAATGCTCATTTGTCTGCAAATAACCCCTTTCCTCAGACAGATTCCCTAGCAACTCAATTTTTTCAGGAGTGGACACCAGCCACTCCAGCTGCTGTTAGAGTTTGGAACCAGGAGCTTGAGCCTCAAACTCAGCTTCAGGCACTTGAGGAGATAATGAACCCATTTGTTGTCCTGTTGTAATTGCCATCAAGTCAGCCACCACTCATGATGAGCCCCTTCACAGCAAAACAAAATTCTGCCCAGACCTGCTTTATTTGCAGACCTCACATGCTCCACACCAATCCACAGAATAGGGTTTACCACCATCCTTCAGGCACACAGGTCTGTTTTGAAGATTAAATAGATACAAAGGTAAAAGATCCTGCAAACATAGAACCTTTTAGTTGTCGGTTGTCTTTTACATCTTCTCTCTTAGGTTGCTCATTTGGCTCTTTTGGAACCAAGTGAGAGATGCTAGGTCCTTTACTGAAAGAGGAGACAGGAAGGGCCTGGCCTCCTTTCTAAAAGCTGTGAGCTCATAGTCTGCTCAAGGTCCATGGAGGACAAGGCTGAAGCTAAAATCTCAAAGGAACCACAGCTAATCTCTCTCACCCACCAACAACTCAAGGGTAATTTGTTAAGCAACTCTTCTGTATTGAGAAAAATTCTCAAGACAATGGGTCACACCCTGGGTTGGGCCTATTCTAACCACACAGATGTGGAAACTGAGGCACAGAGAAGTGGAACGAATTGGGTGCCAGGATACAGAGTTTTGGCTGTGGTTCCGAAACAACATCTTGTCTTCCTGATAGGTAGCTTTGCCTCATGTAAGACACAGTCACAACAGCATGTTTCTAAGAGTGTGTTTCACAAACACTGTTCCTGCCGGAGGCCTACTGAAGAAAAGAAGGCACTCTATGATTTTGTGACATTATTTACTCACTGCCCCTGTGGAGGCAGAATAGACTCATAGCTGGCCCTTCAAATTTTCTTCACAAACATGCCATCAACTTAATTAAACTCATTGCTATTGAGTTGGAACTGACTCATAGCTGACCCTTTGGCAGGTTTCTGAGGCTGTAAATGACATAAGAGGAGACTGCACATCTTTCTCCAGGGAGTATGGTGGAGTTGAACCGCTGCCTCTGGGCTAGCAGCAAAACTCCTGTAGGCCACTCCTATAGGCTCAAATGAAAATGTGGATGAATTCTGCTATCCCATTGAGTTCTTTTCCACCCTTCTCAACCAATTCCTCTCCGTTGGTCAATTATTGTTGATTTTTATTTTCCCAGTTCTCAAAGTTCATATAAACAGGATCATACAATAAGTATTTCTTCCTTTTTTGCAATTTACTTTTTTAAAAATTAATTTTAATGAAAGTTTACAGAGATTTTGGATTTCCTTTCATTCATTGTTGCACTTTTCTCCCTGTCCAAACTCCTCCCCACCCCGTTTGCTTTTCTCTTTGAAAAGTAAAAGAAAAATTATTTCATTGTTTTACAACGCCCCTCCCCCAAGTCCACTCCACTATGCAGCCTTCGTTCTGGACTCCTGTCATGATAATAATACCTAATCATATATCCCTTTTAAATAGCTCTCTCCCCCATCTGTTTTAATGCAGTATTCATAATTTATCCCATATTTCTCAGTCTCTCCCCAACCCCAATGTCAGTCCTGTTTTACAACACTGGCACTATGCAATATTTGTCCTTTTGTAACTGAGATATTTCACTCAGCATAATGTCCTTCAGGGTCACCCATTTTGTATAATATTTCGTGAGTTCTTTGTTTTTTAATGCAACATACTATTCCATTGTGTGAATATACCACAGCTTCTCTAGCCATTCGTTTGTTGGTGGGCACTTAGGTTGTTTCCAACTCTTTGCTATTGTGAATAAAGCCATGATAGACATGGGTGTGCATATATCTGGTTAGGTGGCAGTTATGGTTTATATGGGGTATATTCCCAGTAGTGGAATTACTGGGTCAATGGCATTATATTTGCAACTTTATGAGAAAGCACCATACTGCCTTCCATAGTAGTTACACCATTTTACACTCCCACCAACAGTGAATCAGGGTTCCAGTTTCTCCACAACCTCGCCAGCATTTGTTGCTTGCTGTTCTGTTAAATTTTGCTATTCCCACTACAGTAAGATGATACCTCATAGTTGTTTTAATAAGTATTTCTTGTTGTTGTTAGGTGCCCTCAAGTCATCTGAGACCCATAGCGACCCTATGTACAGCAGCTCTTAAGCCTGCCCTATCCTGGGCCAGTCTCACTATTTCTAACACACCAACCCCCATTGCCCCAGTTACTGTCTCAATCCATCTCACCCAGGGGCTTCCTTTCCTGCACTGTTCCTCCACCCTTCAAAGCATGATGTCCTTCTCCAAGAACTGGTCCCTCCTGGCCACGTGCTTTATGTACAATTTTGTACCCAAATCTGTGAGATTCAATGACATTGTTGTGCACATAAAGCACATCATTATGTCTAGTAGCTTATTCTTTTTTACGATGAAGTAGGTTTTAATTAAATAAATTTGTAATAATGTATTTATCTGTTCTCCTATTGATGGACACACTAACCTGTATACAGTGTTTGACCATTTATGGATAAAGCTACCATTAACCTTCCTGTACAGGATTTTTTAGGACACATCCTGCCATTTCTCTTGGCTGAATGTTTAGAGGCAAGATTTAGAGTTGTGGAATAGATATATGGTAAACTTGAATGAAAATTCCAGTTTTCTAAAGTAGCTTTGCAACTAGTTTCCAAGGTGGCAAAACCACTTTGAGAAATAGCTGTGTAGGTTCTCCTACAGATTATGAGCCAAGTTTTGCCCTATATCTTTTATAAGTTAGTGGGAGATGGGTAGCTCTTCCCACAAGTCTTCCTTGACTTGAAAATCTCCCACCAGCAAAGTTTGGGTTGCTTTATATTCTCACCTATATGTGGCTCAATACATCTTTTTTCAATCTAGCTATTTTCATTTTTATATGGATTGCACAGAACAAGGAAACACTGCTCATTCAAGAGGCTGGGTTTTATGAGGAGTATGGCTTCAGGATTGGAGGAAGATGCCTCAAACCTGCATTATGCAGATGATACAACTTTGCTTGCTAAAACTGAGGGAGACCTGAGGCATTTGCTGCAGAAGGTCAAAGACTGTAGTCTTCAATATGGATTGAAGCTTAACAGCAAGAAGACAAAAATTCAAAACAACAATGAGATATCATCTCACCCCGGTAACAACAGCAAAGTTCAACAGAGCAGAAAACAATAAATGAAGGTGAAGTTGTGGAGAAATTCGAACTTTTATTCACTGCTGGTGGGTGTGTAAAATGGTGCAACCACTAGCACTTTCTCAAAAAGTTGGAAATAGAAATAAGATTTGACCCAGCAGTGCTACTGCTGGGAATATACCCTAAAGAAATAATAACTACCATCCAAACAGATATATGCACAGTCACATTTATTGCTGATTTATTTACAAGAGTAAAGACATGGAAGCAACCCAAGTGCCCATTAACAAATGAATGGATAGAAAAACCTATGGTATATTCATATGATGGAATACTATGCAGCACTGAAAAATGAACTTGTAATACATTATGACCCTGGAGCACATCATGCTGAGTGAAATATTTCAGTCACAAAAGGACAAATACTGCATAGCATCACTGTTAAAAAGCAGGTCTGACATGGGGGGTTGGGAGGAGAATAGGATAAGAATGGATAGATAATGACAATTACATTGGAAAAGATGAAAAAAAGAACTGTTTAAAATGAACATATAAGTAGGTGTTATATGTACGATAACATCCCAGAATAAGAGATAGATCATTGCAAAAAAGTTCGGGGTAGGTGGGAGGTAATTGTACAATAGCGAATGAACTTTTTTTTTTTTTTTAAAAAAAAAGGAACTGTCGGGGAGGTAGAGGGAGGGGGTAAAATGTCCAACAATGATAACTTCTCTGTAAATATTCATTAAAATCACAATTAAAACAAAATTTTATTTTAAAAAAGAAGGCACAAAAGGACAAACACTGCATAGTGCCACTGCTGTAGAATGGGACTGACATCAGGGTTGAAGTAAGAATGAAAAAAACTGGATTAATTATGTATATTAATTGAAACAGATGAGGGAGAGAACAGTTCAAAATCAATATATTATAGGGCATTATGGTTATCATAAGAGTCCGGAATAAAGGTTGCAGAGTGGAGTATACTCGGGTTGGGGGTGGGGGGTGCGGGGGGATTTTATGCCAATGAAGGAACTTTTCTTTTACTTTTCAAAGAGAAGAGCGATCTGGGGGTGGGGGTGGGGTAGGCGGGGAGAAAAGTGAAACAATGAATGAATGGAAATCCAAAATCTCTGTAAATGTCAATTGAAATTAATAAAAAAATAAAAAGAAGACGACAAAGATTCTCACCACTATGCCAAATGGCAGCACCATGATGATAAATGGAGAAGAGATTGAGGTTGTTAACAATTACAGTTTGCTCAGTTCCACAATCAACACTCTTGGCACCAGCAGTCAGGAAATCAAAAGATTAATTGCATTGGTGCCAGGAACCTCTCTAGAGTGCTGAGGAGCAATAATGTCATTCTAGGCCATTGGCTTCACAATTACTTACTAGGTATCAGATAGCTGGACAATGACTAAAGATGGCAGAAGAATTGAGGCCTTTGAGTTGTGGTGCTGAAGAAGAATACTGACCATACCGTGGACTGCCAGGAGAAGCAATAGGTCTGACCTAGAGAGGATGAAACCAAGTTTCTCCTCGGAGGCAAGAATTTTGAAGCTCCATCTCACATACTCTGGCCACATGTCCAGGAGGGACCAGTCCTTGGAGAAGGACATCATGCTTGGAAGGGTGGAGGGACAGTGAAGGAGAGGAAGATCCAGATGAGATGAATTGACATGATAACTGGGGCAATGGAATCAGGTGTGTCAGAGTCAGTGAGACTGGTTCAGGACAGGGCAGGGTTCAGAACTATTGTACATAGGGTTGCTATGAGTCGCAGGTCCCTTGATGGCACATAACAACAACATATGGATTGCATCTCAACATTGAGAAAATAAAAATCCTCACCACTGGGCCAATAGGCAACATCATGATGAATGGAGAAAAGATTGAAGTTGTCAATGATTTCATATTATTTTGGGGGTCTACAATAAACACCCATAGAAGCAGCAATCAAGAAATCATAATAGGCACTTCTTTGTAAAAATCTGCTGTCGAGAACCTCTTTAAAATGCTAAAGAACAAGAACATCTGTTTAAAATCTAAGATGCGCTTGATTCAAGTCATGGGTTTTTCAATTGCCTTCTAAATATCTAAAAGTTGGATAGTAAATAAAGACAGAAGAGGAGATGTCTTTGAAATTTGGTGTTGGAGAACACTGGATTGGTAGCATCATGATGGATGGAGAGGAGATTGAAACTGTCAATAACTTCATCTTGCTTGGATGAACCAACAGTCAGGAAATAAGGAGACACACTACACTGAGAAAATCTACAGTTAGGGACATTTCCAAATTATTGAGGAGTAGTGATGTCAGTTTGAGGACTAAGATGCGTCTGATTCAGGCCATAGTCTTTCCGATCACTTGCTATGCATCTGAGAGCTGGACAATGAATAGAATGACAGGAAAAGAATTAGCACTTTTGAGTTGTAGTGCTGGAGAAGAGCACTGAACATCTCATGGACGGCCAAGAGAATGAACAGATGTGTCTTGGAGAGGGTGCAACTCGAGTGCTCTTTCGAGGCAAAAATGATGAGGCTTTGCTTCACATTCTTTGGACATGTTGCTAGGAGGGCTATTCTTTGGAGAAGGACATGATGTTGGGAAGGGTGGAGGGTCAGCGAAGAAGAGGAAGACCCTCAACCAGGCGGATTGACTCAGTGACTGCTTCAGCAGGCTCGTTTGTGTCAGGAAGTGTGAGGATGGCACAGGATAGAGCAGGGTTCAGATCTTTTGTTAATAGGGTTGCTATGAGTTGTACTCGACCCGATGGCACCTAACAACAATAACCACCAAAAGAACAAACAAATCTGTGTTGGAAGAATGCTCCTTAGATGCAAGAATGGTAAAACTTTGTCTCACATACTTTGGGCATGTTGTTAAGAGGGAACAGTTCTGGGGAAAAGACATCATGCTTGGAAAGGTAGAGGGTCCTAACAACATTTTTTTGCAGGTGTATGAGGGCCACCAAGATAATATAGTTTAGCTGTAAGTCATCTCTTCTTAGGTCCTGGACTTCCATAGTGATTTCTGTGGCAATCAGCCCACTTCTCCATGAGGATCTCACAACTTCCAAACTTGTGGAAGTTTATCTATGTCCCACCCAGCCCAAATCTTGGTTCATCTAAGTCATCTGACACTCTGGTATGATGCTGGCCTGTGGAAATGCCTTCCCTTCCATCACCCTCAGAATAAGATTGGAAAATCTTTACTGGACTTTCAAGAGTCTCAACAATCTAGTCTCCGCCTCATTTTCCAACCATACTGTGCTCAGCACCTCCACACATGCTATACTCCAGCCAAAGGAAACCACTGCTTGGTTTTCGCTGCCCGAGTTCCTTTCTGGGGGGTTTGGGGGAGGGGGCTGTAACCTGAGACCTATGCACTTATCTCATTGTTGGGGAGTGGTGGGCAACTTCCATGAGGAGTGAGCTTGTATAAATCAGCTTCAGAATCATGAGAGATTAACCTGAGAATCTCAGTGCAGTTGGGTGCTTTTGGAGGTGGGCTATAAGCAGCATAATGATTAATGCCCCTCACCCTATTGTCCTCATATCTCCTACTCCTCCCACTCATCTGCCAGATCCTGAGGTGGGAGTTAGGAAGTGGCCCTCCCTTTCTCACAGTCACCATTTTCCGTGCTGCCCGCTTGGCCCCTTCTGAGCACTGCTGTCCGAAGTGCCTGCCTGATAATAGTCATGAGTGAAGAGTGAGCTATTCTGGCTACTGGAAAAGGGTGGTGCTAGAGGCTGACTTCCGTCAACTGGCCCTCAGAACCTTCTGGAACGCTTGTCTCTGGCTATCCCTGAGACCCCTCAGAGAGAGGTTAGCTTGAGCTGCTGTTCTTGGATTCAAGCCAGGCTATAAAGGCTGCTTCTACCCACCTCACGGTCCAGGTTGGAGCCAGGCTTCTGGAAAAACTGGCAGCAGAGGCCAGCTCCACCATACTCCACCCAGCCCCCTTTACAGTTCTTGAAAGCAGCACTGTGTAGTGTTGCCGAAACACCTACAGGCCAGTGCTGGTGGTCATGGGGACACCAAAACCACAGAGAAGTTAAGTCGTTTGGGTGCCATGAAACAGCTGAAGACTTGGGCTGTTTTGTTTTTATTATTATCATTATTAGTTTTAATGAAAATTTACAGAGACTTTGGATTTCCATTCATTCATTGTTGCACTTTTCTCCCTGCCCACCCCTCCCCACCACTAATTCGTTCTTCTCTTTGAAAAGTAAAAGAAAAATCATTTCATTGTTCTACAATCCCTCCCCCACAAGTCCAGTACACTATGCAGACTGATTTTGAAGCAACAAGCCTTCAACACTTGTGAGAAGTCTCAACAGTGGTATTGGAGAATGTTTCTACAAACACAAGCCCTTCTGGAGTCTTCAAAACGTATTGCTGTTGAATCTGAAACAACTCACAGCGGGTTTGCAGAGGCTATAAATTGCACTGGAAGAGACTATCCACTTTCCTCCCTTGGAGCAACTGATTCAAACTGCCTGCCTGGGAATTGGCAGCACAGCCCTCTATTCACTAGTGCTCTCTGGGCACATTTGAAAACGACTACACTCTAATGTAAATGAAAAATTTGGAGAAGTTCTATAGTGGGGGAAACAGTTGAAACCAGGGCTTTGCAAAGTTCATTTGGCTTGTTGGGATTGGATCATGTTGCTGGATAAAGCTCAGCGCAACCAGACCAGAACCCAAACCAGAAAGACCAGCTCCTACCTTCAAGGTTCTCAGGTTCAAGTGCCACTGGGGACCTGTCACCTTTTAAGAGGCCCATCAGGTCCTAGCTCTTCATAGGGACAGAGTAAGGGTCACCTCAGAAGAGAGTCATAGCCTTGGGCTCATGGAGAATGGGAGTGTGTGTTGTGGTGCATGACCAAGTCCCAGCTCAGGGAATAAGTAGAATTTTTTCTGCTGACTTGTTCTTCTTCACGGAGTTGAATGTTAGGAAAGGTACTAAGTTATAATACTTGTTCTCCAGATTAAGGAAAAGAAAGATAAATTCTCCCTTGATATTCAGCAACTTCATTAGGAAACACATCTTTTTTCAGGCACAGTTCAGAAATGTGACAGGTTGTTGAGTTCCAGACCATCACAGTAAAGTGAATATCATTAAAAAAGTGAGCTAGATATTTTTTTTCTTTTTTTTAGGACCTGAAGCATTTGCTACAGAAGATCAAGGACTGCATCCTTGAAGCTCAACATCAAGAAAACAAAGATTCTCACCACTCAGCCAATTAGCATCATGATAGACAGTGAACAGACTGAGATTATTAACAGCATCAGTTTGTTTGGCTCCACAATCAACAGTCTTGGTGCCAGCAGTTAGGAAATAAAAAGACTAATTTCATTGGCAAAGTCTGCTGTCAGAGACCTTTCCAGAGTACTGAAGGGCAATAATGTCACTCTGGAGACTAAGATGTGCTTGATCTGACCCATGATCATTGCAATTATTTGCTATCCATCAGAAAGCTTGACAATGACTAGGGATGATAGAAAGAGAATTGATGCCTTTGAGCTGTGGTGCTGGAGAAGAGTGTTAAATATACCATGGACTGCTAGGAGAACAAACGAGTTGATCCTAGAGAGGATGAGACCAGGCTGCTCCTTGGAGGCAAGGATTCTGAAGTTTCATCTGACATACTTTGGACATGTGAGGAGGGACCAGTCTTTGGAGAAGGACATCAAGCTTGGGAGGGTGGAGAGGCAGGGCAAGAGAGGAAGACCCTCGAGGAGGTGGTTTGATTCAGTGACTGAGATAATGTGCCAGAGACAACAAGGTTGGCACAGGAAAGATCAGAGTTCAGAGCTGTTGTCCACAGAGTTACTATCAGTCACAAATGACTTGACATCACATAACAACAACAATATAGATGATATCTTAAGGGAGTTCTGGTGACCTAGTGGTAGGAAGCTGTGCTGCAATCTTCCAAGGTCCAGAGTTCAACTTCACTAGCTGCTCTGTAGGAGAAGGATGGGCAATCTTCTCCTGTGAGATTTATTGCCTCTGAAAACTCACTAGAGAGTCAGCTATGAGTTGATTCAAACTTGGCAGCACACAAATACTTATTAAGAGAATTCAGAGAATATACTCCATAGCACTACTAACCAAAAGGTTGTGTGGTCCCTGGTGGTTCGAATTCACCAGCAGCTCTCTGGGAGAAAGATGGGCAGTCTTCTCTTGTTACAAATTACAGCCTCTGAAATCTGGATCTCCCTCAATGGCACGCTCCAGTAAGTGCACAATAACACTATGAAAATGTTGTAAGAATCATTAACATGACACAGAGACACCAAGTGAGCACATGCTGTTGGAAAAAGCAGGATTGATAGATATGCTCGATGCAAGGTTGCTGGAAGCTTTCAATTTATAAAATCAAAACAAAATCATTGAAATCTCTGGAGTGAGATAAAATGAGATGTGCCGATATTCAGGGGGACCAGAGCCCTGAGACAGGGATCTAGCTCTGGCTGGGACATGGATTTGATTCCACCTGCTGGCCTTCTCCTCCAGGGAGGAGAAGGGGAAGACATCAGCTTTGTAACGACAATGACCCTGTCAGGGTTCTCTTCTTGGGATGATCCCAAGGAACAGAGGAGGGAGAGAAGGCTTTTTTTATTAAAGCTGTGTGCTTCCACAAATCACCAAATTTGACACAAGAATCTTATTAACCAGAGGCTCAGTCAAATGCCACTGCAGGGAGGCTGTCCTATTGAGATATTATTGGCACAGAAGATCTATTAAGTGTCTGGAGGTGTGTGGCATTTATAAGAACCCAGAGGAATCCAGAGGTCATGCAAGGTGCCCTCAGGTCTGGAAAATGAAGGTCCACGAGTAGATGTGCTTATAATTTGAAAGACCACAGACATCCCAGAGAGGGAGAACATCTTGGAAAACTACAGGTAACACGTATTTCTTCAAAAATTTGGAAAAAGCAATTGTAGGACAAGTGTAAGTAAAAACAAAGAGTTCATTAGCCTGTCAAGCTGATGATGAAGTTCAAAGAGTTAAAAGCAGTAAGCAGCCAGTGGTTCATTCACAGGAACATGAGAAATAAACGGGAAGCAGAATGTTGAGTATAAATTGCTATGAAATTTTACAAGCTGGCTTTGAACTCAAAGCCCAGTATAAAGGCAGAATGTTTCCAAATACTGTTCTAACTTTTTAAAGATGCTCACCCTTTCTCCCTTCCACTCTTACAATGTCTTTTTCTTTAAACTAATAACCACTAGAGGCATCATTTAATGAAAAGAAGATTATTGGGCTTAAAAACCAAAGGGCCAATTTCTTCTTGACTTTTCCTCTTTTGGGGCTGACTTCAGGCAAATTCTCTGACTTCATCTGTTCAACAAGGATAACATTACCAAACAAAATTTTTATGAATCACCAAGATAATTTCTGCAAAGTGGTTGGCACCTGGTCGATCTCTGCAAAGCAAAGAAAAAAAAAATCACTAATACTTTTCTACAGACTCACTTCCAAATCAAGGTGACCACACACATGCCAGAATAGAATTATACTCTGTGGAGTTTACTTTCAAAGACTCCCATTTCCAAAAGCCTTTCTTACAAATTATATCTCTGAATATAATCAAATGTCCAACCTTTCAGCAACTGAGCAGACTATTTTCATCACCAGTGAAGCCATGGGTTGAAATCAACATTCTGCAACTCATATGGAAACATCTTCAGCCAAAACAGCCCTTCTAGCTTCAGCCACACAGTCAGGATGACAAGGAGAATCCAGACGTGGACAAGGAACTATGGTAGCAGCCCCTCTGAGTGGGCTGGGATAGTGTGAGAGCTGTACTAGCAGGTGATCTGGCAGAAACCGGACTCCCATGAGAAGAGGACCCTCAGAAAAGCCCCAAAGCTGGGCCAGGCTCAGAACATCTCACATGATCTGGGGCGTGCAGGACATGAGATGATATGGTTAAAACTGGGACAGTCAGTGACCATCACACACCTCTGCTGGGGACTGAGAGGTTGAAGAAGGGCAGCTTAAAGAGGACTATTCCTTTAGGAAGAAGAAACATAATTCATTAAGGCATTTGGCTGTCCTGCACTGCCGCTTACCATGCCTCAGACTTCAAGCAGGAGTAAGACTATTAGAAATGAGGAGGCCACCCAGTGAATTCTCCACTCCTGGCTGCTCCAGTCATTTAAGTGTGATCGAGCTGTACACATGAGACTCGTCCACAGTGTTGGAAAAATGAAACCCAGTATTAATATTATTTATAAAAAGCAAACTATAATCAACAGAAACAGATTGCTTACAGTGATCTGGTCCTACTCTTTTAAATGGAGCTGGTTTTGTAGAAAAGGAACCTGTCTATATCTCTAAGGAGAGTCGCAGCTCATCCTCCCCTCAAACTACCCATGTCCACTTTTAGATCACTCAGCTGGTGCAGATCAGATGCCTGACTTGGAGAGTTCACACTTTGTTGTTTCCGGTTCAGCTATGTAGCCCAAGGCCCCCCAGTTTCCATCTTGCTTTGCCTGCGGCTGGGCCTCCCTGAGCAGCGCTGGGCCTCCCTGAGCAGCCCTGGGCTCGCTCTCTGAGCAGCGCTGGACCTCTCTGAACAGCACTGGCCTCTCTCTGCAGCACTGGCCTCTCTCTGCAGCGCTGGTCTCTCCATGCAGCGCTGGGCCTCCCTGAGCAGCACTGGGCCTCCCTGAGCAGCGTTGGGCCTCTCTGAGCAGTGTAGGGCCTCCCTGAGCAGCACTGGGCCTCCCTGAACAGCACTGGGCCTCCCTGAACAGCCCTGGGCCTCCCTGAGCAGCTTTAGGCCTCTCTGAGCAGCCCTGGGCCTCTCTGAGCAGCCCTGGGCCTCCCTGAGCAGTGCTGGGCCTCCCTGAGTAGCACTGGGTCTCCCTGAGCAGCACTGGGTCTCCCTGAGCAGCCCTGGGCCTCCCTGAGCAGCATTGGGCCTCCCTGGGTCCCTCTGTGGTGTCACTGACTCTGACATGCAAGAAGACACCTGTCCAGGCTCTTCTGAACCTCTGCACATAGTCCCCACACAGGAGTGGCCCGTTTTCTTGGCCCAGCTTTGTGACAGCACCTCAGCAGGCCCACTAGTTTACCACCTTCTCAGTTTTCAGTGTTTAAAGCGCTTCACCCATATTATGGCTCTTTTATTAGAAATTCTAAGCCCAAGGACCATTAGTCCAAAGCAGATGCTCTGTTCTGGGATCCTGATAACTAAAAAAAATAAATAAATCTCGAACTCTTGATTTTAGGTTCTTGATAACTGAAAAAAAAAAAAAATCCCAAACTCAGTGTTTTCAAGTTAGAACTGGCTCTCGGCTCTCCGTTGAGTACCTAAGTCTGTAAATAAGAAGGCAGGGTGTGGGCGAGTGTGTGGTGGTGGTGGTGGTGGTGGTGGTGGCGGTGGTGTGGTATGAGGGAAGAATTGAGTGTATCTTTCTTCTAAAGAGTAACTGGTGGATTCTAACTACCGAAGAGGAATGGCTTTTCAGCTGGCCAATCGAATCTCCCCTGATGGGTGTTGTTGTGGCTAGGTGCCATTAAGTGGAGCGTGGCTCGTAGCAACCCTGTGAACAGATCTGAGACCTGTCCTTTCCTGTACCATAAGATCCTTCAAAGCCTCTCTGGGACTGGCCCCTTATTTAAGAAGATTGCCTGTCAATCCCAAGGCCTGGTCTTCCGAGTGGGGCCTGCAACCAGTAATCTTGCCAGTAAGCTTCTCAGTCCTGTGGGTGGGTTTACAAGACTTTGAAGGATAGTAATGCCACCAAACACTGCGAAGACTGCTGTCTCCTCATCATTTTGAGAGACTTACAAACACAGAGCCAAAAAAACCATGTGAGAGAAATCTGTTGCATTGTGGCACTTAAGATGACAAACTTTATTCTCACCACCACCTGGGCCGTTCCTCAGATGGATGGGACCATAAGGGCTCACTGAGGGCGGAGAGGGGGCAAAAAGGAAGCCTTCCTGCTCTGGGGTGTGGGGAGGGTTTTGGGTTTTTTTTTCTTTCTTTCTTCTGCTTTTTCATTCAAACAGCCTCTTGGAAGGAGGGACTCTTTGAACAGCTGTCTACTGGAGAAGATAAAGAACTTCCTAGACCCCCAGCAGGGAGCTGAAGCTGAGGAGGACACAATGCAGTTTCCTTCACTGAGAACCCTGGGAAGGGGTGTGCACATATGGTCTGTAGCTTTCTCCCGGGTTGATCCTCAGGCCCAGCCTGTTATATCTTGTTCTGCATTGAGCATGGTTTATAGACATATAGATGATGAATTTGCAGTTGGCCAGACTCTGTTCAAGTTGGAATTGAAGGCAAGCCTCCTCTTTTGTCTTCCATATGGCCTGTCCTCTTATCTTCTCCGTTTGTTCTCTCTCCCTTAGTTCTTTGTCCTTTCTCTTTCACTTTTTCATGCCCTTATGCTCTGGCCCTCATGCTGTGTCTTGATGAACACAAACAAGGTCTTGGTTGCTCCCCTGCCCTAGGTCCTCTCCTTGCTTCACAATCCCTAAAATTATTGCAGGCAAAGGCCATTTCCCCATAGTCCATGGTTATATTTACTCCTCTGTTGAACTGTGGCTCCCACAGAGGGAAGGATGGTAGAGTCCTTTCAGCTCTCTGTTCAAAAAAACAACCCACCTCTCTATATGGTTGCGTCAAAACCAACACAACTGACTCCCATGGGCTTCAGAGGCTCTAAAACAAATGGGAAGAGATTGCCTATCTTTCACCCTGGGTGACATCAGTGGTTTCAAACCTCCATACTCGGCCTTTGTGTCAACAGTGCAACTTCCTATGAATAATTAGGCCCAAAAAGGCTTCTTTTAGCAATAGGGCCATGTAATGGTGACTGGAGTGTAAAGAAAAGGGGAAAATGTTTGAATTTTCTTTACTTATTTGTAATTTCTTTTTCTTAAAAGTTTCAAATTCACTTAGACTTTTTTGTTAGTAGAACATACATAGCCTTGGGCCATTGTCCTTGTCAGCTCAAGGAACAGAAGTTACAAGGAGGTCACTCTGACAGGGGTAGGGAATGCCTAAGGAGTAATTTTACACCCCCCACCAAGGAGTAATTTTAAGTTAACGCTTCTTCCTCGCTCCATGTAGCTCATTTTGTCTATCCTGACCTCAGAAAAGAAAATCCTGAAGAGGGAAGAAGCTAATTTTTTTGAGAATCTGCTGTGTGTGAACCCACACATAAATTACCTCACTCACTCATAAAAGCCTTCTCTGATTCTGTTATTCTTGTTAAGCAGATGGAGTTTAATATTTCGTTCTAATATCATCCCCTTAAAGAGATAAACCAAAATCCAAACTAGCAGACAGAGAACAAGCTGAGAAGAAAGACAAGAGAGAGACACAGGCCTTTTTGAGAACAGGGACCCCAGTGCCAGGTCAGAGGCTTGGTCAGTTCCAACCCCACAGCCACACTTGTGTCTGCAAACCACATTCTCAACAGGCTGAGGCAGGACAAGCTGGGCCTGTATTGATCTGCCCAGGAGGAGGCTGCACTTTCCCCAAAGGAAGCTGCATGTGGTCCTCCCATCCTCTGCTCCCTGCTGGGGGTCTAGGAAGTTCAACTCCTTTTAAACCATCTCCATGAGACAGCTGTCCAAAGACTCCCTTCCTCCAAGAAGCTATTTGAATGGAAAAAAAGCAGAGAAAGGAAAAGAAAAGAAGCCCCCAGAGCAAGCCACCCCATTTTGACCTCCCAAATACCTCCACGCCTACCATGGCCTCCAATGCTCATGCTCTCAAAGGCAGGCCCTGCTCCTTTAGGTGGTGGCAGGAATTAGATTTGCTGTTTTACATAAACCAAGTTCCTTCATATAAAAAAAGCAAACCTCTTTAAGCTGCCCTCTCCACACCATCCCTCGCAACAAGATGAAAGCTGGCGAGGATGACCAAGGTGTCCAGGTTTGCGTGAAGCTGTCCTGGTTCTAGCACTGGAAATCTCATGTACCCCTAGTTCCACGTCACTCTAAAGCATTTTCAGGACCCCTGCAGCTTTGGAGAGCTTGAGTTTTTTGAGGGGTCCGCTGACCTCATCTCTGTCTGAACTCACCAATAAGCACCTAAGAGGAAAGGGGGATCCTAACGTGACTCTTCCTGGTTTCCCAATAGGCACTTAGATTCTCCTGTGGTCCTGGGTTTGTGCCTGAGGTAAGGAAGGGGCTTGTGTGCTGCTGGGGACTGTTACCTAAGAGCTGTTGCGTTTACTTTCCGGCATGTGGTCCCATGGATGATGTGAATGGTTTATCTGTTCAGCTGCTAACTGAAAGGTAGCAAGTTCAAGTTCACTCACCATTACTTTGGAATAAAGATCTGGAAACTGAATTGGAAACTCTATGCACCACAGTTCTACTCTGATACCCACGGGATTACCAGGAGTTGGAACTGACTCTATGACTGGGTTTTTTACATACCAGACGTGTATATTTTTTCCCCCTTACATGATTCTCCAAACCATCCTGGGAGGCCAAGGAGATGAGGAAAATAAGCACAAACTAGCTGTACACCTGACATTAAAACACATAATTGACCAAGTACAGATCCCATTCTCTGAAAAAAGAAAAAAGGAAAAAGAATCAGGTGTAGGAGAAAGTGACTGAGAGTTGGAGAGTGTGACCCAAAGTTCTCCCTCAACCAGTTAACAAGGTCTCTCAGGAAACCTTTTTTTAAAATTCCCAACTCTACTCTCTCTCCCTTTCTTCCAGAAAATCAGAATGAATGGCAGGGTGGTAGAAGCAGTAAACTATTTTTTCTAAACATTCTCCAGATCATTTTGGCCCGACCGTCCCACCCCCAGGACCCCACTAAGGATCAAGGGAGGAAAATGAAGAAGCAATATTTAAGCGTCTAGTTCTGAAAATCTCTCAGAAACATTCTTCCAGCTCCCTTGGGGTCAGAACACCTCACTTTATATTCCTGCCTCTGCCCACCCCTCACCCCAGGAGGGTTCAGGCTAAGAAAACTTGGTGTTTCAAAGACAGGTGTTTTCAGCCATTCTCTGAGTACTGCTTGAAGTGGTCACCCTTAAAAAGAAATCAAACCCAAAATCTGGAAGAAAATCCCCAAAACAACAAAAAACCAACCCAAGAGCCTTTAAAAATCAAAGGGCTTAGCATCCCTCAGCCTAACTAAATTATCTAGTTCTCATACTCTCCTTGTGAATAAATCAATCATTTGGAATTCTTAGGAATTTGAAAATTAAGTGCCACCAACAAAGGTATTTTGTTGCTGTTGTTAAATGCCCTCAACTTGAGCACAGCTCCCAGGGACCCTATAAACAACAGACCGGAACTCTGTCCCCTGCCCTGCACCTATCCTCTGACACACTGGAGCTCACTGCAGCTGTCACTGTGTCAATTCATCTTGTCAAGGATCTTCCTCTCTTTTGCTGACCCTTCACCTTTCCAAGCATAATGTCCCTTTCCAAGGAATATCCCCTCCTAACAACTTGGTCAAAGTATAAGATATGATGCTTCACAATTTTTTCCTCCAAAGAGCACTCAGGCTGCACTTTTTCCAAAACATAGCTGTTTCTTCTTTTGGCAGGTCTTGGAATATTCAGTACTCTTCTCAAACACAACTTGAAAGTTTCGATTCTTTTTCTGTCACTCATACTCATTGTTAAACTCTCAGGTATGTATCAAGTAATTGATAATTCAGTTAGCAAAGGGAAGAAATCAAGGAGCTGAACAGAAAATTTCAAAGGCCAACACAGGAAGACAAAATAAAGTATTATAATATATTTTGCAAGGAGTTGGAGTCAGAAGATGAAAGGGGCTGAACTTGCTCAGCATTTCTTAAACTGAAGGAATTGAACAAATTCAAACCTTGAGCTGCAATACTCAAGGATGCTTTGGGCAGAATATGAAATGATTCAAGAAGCAGTGAAAGAAGATGGAAAGAGTATACAGAGTCATTGTACCAACAGCAATTGGCAGACACAGAAGAATTTTATGAAACAATGTACAAGCAAAAGCCTGTGGTGATGAAGGAAGAAGTTTAAGCTGCTCTGAAAGAATTGGCAAAAAAGAAGGTCCCAAGAATTGACAGCCAATTGAAGTATTTCAACAAATAGACACTGCCCTGGATGTGCTCACAAAGTTGTGCCAAGAAATCTGGAGGCCAACTACCTGGCCAACTGACTGGAAGAGATCTCTATTTTTTTCCCATGCCAATGAAAGGTGCCCTGACAGAGTGCCAAAATTATCGAACAATATCATTAATATTACACGGCAGCAAGATTCTGTCGAAAATGATCCAAAATTAACTAGAACAGTATGTCAACAGAGAACTGCCAGATGTTCAGGTTGGGTTTAAAAGAGGCCATGGTGCTAGGGATATTATAGCTAATGTCAGATGGATCTTCGCTGAAAGCAGAGAGTACCAGAGGAATGTCTATCTGTGCTTCGTAAACTATGCAAAGGCATTTGACTGTGTGGATCACAACAAACAGTGGCTAACTCTGAGAGGAATGGGAATCTCAGAGCACTTGATCGTGCTAATGCGAAACCTATATTTAGACCAGGAGGCAGTCATCAAAAGAGAGATGGGAACACTGCATCGTTCAAAATCAGGAAGGGTGTACACCAGGGATGTGTCCTATTTTCATATTTTTTTTTTCAATCTATATGCAGAACAGGTCATCTGGAAGGATTGGCTCTATGAGGAGGAAAGTGGCATATGAGGATTGGAGGAAGACTCATCAGCAATCTGTGTTATGCAGATAATACAACCCTGCTTGCTTAAACTGAGGAGAACCTGAAGCGCTTGCTGCAGAAGGTCAAGAACTACAGCCTTCCCTATGGGTGGAAGCTCAACATCAAGAAAACAAAGATTCTTACCACGGGACCTATTGGCCACATCATGATAGAGGGTGAAGAGATTGAGATTGTTAGCAGTTTTCATTTACTTGGCTCCACAATCAACACTCTTGGCACCAGCCACCAGGAAATTAAAAGATTAATTGAATGGGAAAGTCTGCTGTCAAGGACCTCTCCAATACTGAAAAGCAATTATGTCAGTCTGGAAATTAAGGTGAGCCTGATATAGGTCATGGTCTTTACAATTACTTGTTATGCATCAGAAAGCTGGACAGCGACTAGGGATGATAGATGGAGAATTGATCCCTTTGCGCTGTGATGCTGGAGAAGAGTATTGAATATATCATGAACTGCTAGGAGAATAAGCAGGTTTGTCCTAGGGAGGGTGAAACCAAGCTGCTCCTTGGAAAGGATTCTGAGGCTTCGTCTGACATACTTTGGACAGGTTGCAAGGAGAGACCATACTTGGAGAAGGGACATCATGCTTGTGAGGGTGGAGGGACAGCACAGGAAAGGAAGACCTTTGATGAGATGGATTGATTCAGTGACTGGGGTAATGGCAGGAGGTGTGTTAGAGACAATGAGATTGGGACAGGATAAAATAGGGTTTAGGGCTGTTGTACATACAGTAACTATGAGCCACAGGCAACTCAATGGCGCACAACAACACAATAGAAAATACCATGGCCTGAATCAGGCATAATAGAATCTTCAAATGACATCACTAAACTTTAGTATTTTAAAGAGGTTTCTAAAGTGGACTTGCCCGATGCAATATGTATCCTAATCTCCTGTTATTACCAAGTGTGTCCATTGTTGATCCAAGTAAGGTGAAGTCATTGACAATTTTAATCCCTTCTCTATCATGATGGTCTCTATTGACCTAGTGGAGAGGGCCTTTGTTTTCATGATGCTGAGATGTATTCCAGATTGAAGGCTGCAGTCCTTGATCTTCTGCAGCAAGTATTTCAAGTGCTCCTCACTTTCAGTAAGAAAGTTTATGTCATCTGCATAATGCAGGTTGTTATGAGTCTTTCACTGATTCTGATGTCACATTCCTCTTCAGAAAATCCAACTTCACCAATAATTTGCTCAGTGACAGGAATGAGGCTGGAAATTGAGTAGTTGAATTTTCATGTTCAATGATTTATTAATAACAAACCTCTTTTTTTTACTCAATCTAATGACTTTTTTATTGTGATCTTAATGAATGTTTATAGAAAGGTTGGAGTTTCATTCATTTATTCATTGATGCACATTTTTCTCCCTCCCTATCCTTCAATTAATTTTATAATGCAACTTTGTTCCCAATTGTCTTTCTTTAAACTTCCATCATTCCCATAATGTCATTTCTGTTTTCTTATAAAATTGTTATTTCTTTTCTAAATTATGCTAGCTTATTTACAAAATTCAAATACATTGCTTTCCAGAACAGATTCTTCCAATTTCCCTCACCCCACACCCATCAAATGGTACAACTCCATGACTAATGTCCCCTCCCCCACTGCACACCTTTAACCCTTGCTTTCACCCCCCACCCATCCTGCCTTGGATCCTTATACTCATTCTACAATAATAATTTTATACAATATTTGTCCTTAAGGGACTGAGTCAGTTCATTCAGCAAAATGCTTTCCAGTCTCTCCCAAATTAGGTAATAATTTATAAAATCATGGCTCCTGCGTGCTGTGTAGTATTCTATTGTGTTTTTTATACTGGTTTACTTACAAAGTTTGTATACATTGTTTTTCATATCAGATCTTTCTCATTTCCTTTACCCACCCTTCCCTCCACCCATCAAATTGTGCTACCCTATGATTACCTCCCCAGTGGGGTGAGATGATATCTTATTGTGGTTTTGATTTGCATCTCTCTTATTGCCAGTAATTTAGAGCATTTCTTCATGTGTCTGTTGACCATCTGAATATCCTCCTCTGAAAATTCTTTCCAGGTCTTTTGCCCATTTTGTAATTGTGTGATTAGTCTTTTTCTTGTGGAGGACCTGTAGGATTCTATAAACTTTTGATATGAGACCCTTGTCTGAAATGGTATTCCCAAATGTTTTTTCCCAATCAGTAAGCTTTCTTTTTACTCTGTTGGAAAATGTTTTTATGCACACAGGAATTTAATCTTTAGAAGGCCCCATTCATCATTTTATCCTCTTCAAATTGTGCATTTCTGGCTGTATTTGGCATTCTCTTTATATTAAGCCTTCTAAGCTTGATTCCAGTTTGTTTCTTATGAGCTTTATGGTTTGGGGCTTATTCCCGGTCTCTGATCCACCTTGAGATGATTTTTGTGTATGGTGTGATCCTGGTTCAGCTTTCTGCATGTAGCGGTTCAGTTATGCCAGCACCATTTGTTGAAGAGGTTGTAATTTCTCCATTTGAATATCAGTTGATCATACATAGATCCATTTCTGGGTTCTCAATTCTCTTTCATTGGTCTATGTGCCTGTTATTGTACCTCTACCATGTTGTTTTGGTTACTACCACTGTGTAGTAGATTTTGAGGTCAAGGAGTGCTATGCCTCCCACTTCATTTGTGTTTTTCAGAAGTGCTTAGCTTATTTGGAGTCTCTTTCCTCTCCAAATAAATTTGACAATTTACTTTTCAATCTCCTTATAAAAGGAATTTGGTATCTGTATTGGGATTGTTTCATTGACTATGCAAAGGCATTTGACTGTGTAGATCATAACAAACTATGGCTGACTCTGAGAAGAATGGGAATCCCAGAACA
>NW_006399784.1:18472520-18479356 GCF_000299155.1 Elephantulus edwardii
GAGTGTCAGAGACAGTGCGATTGGCACAGGGCAGAGCGGAGTTTAGGGCTGTTGTACATAGGGTCGCTATGAGTCGCAGGCGACTCGACGGCATATAACAACAAAGAACAACAACAATTGGGATTGTGTTCAACATGTAGATTGCTTTTGGTAAGATTGTCATTTTCACAATATTGAGTCTTCCTATCCATGAACAGGGAACATTTTTCTATTTATTGTATCTCGCAGAAATGTTCTATAGTTTTCTTTGCATAGGTCTATTGTGTCTCTAGTTAGGTTCACTCCCAAGTATCTCAATTTGTGGTTGGCTATTGTAAATGGTATTGTTTCTTGGTTTCTTTCTTTGAATTCTCTGTTACTGTAGAGGAATCCCTCTGATTTTTTAATATTGTTCTTCTATCTTGCCATTCTACTAAATTGGTTGACTAGCTCTAACCATTTTTTTTGTCAAGTCCTTGGACTTTTCTGTGTACACTGTCATATCATCTAGATATAGGACAACTTAACCATCTCTTCACCAATCTGGATACCTTTTATTTCCTTCTCTTGTCATATTGCCCTAGCAAGCACTTCCAAAACAATATTGAACAGAAGTGGTGACAGTAGGGATATGGGGTTATCTTCATCTCTTTTAGATGCACAACAAAGACATTTCTAGTCCTTTCTACAGTTCCAAAGAAAGGTCTCCTTGGGCTATTGTGAAGAGGTTACATGGCAATGCTAGGCTTATGTCATGCATGCACAGCTTTGTGTCCAGGTACTTAGCTGAATGAATACCCAATATGTGATTATTGAAGTCCTTCTGTTCTACTTTAATTTACATATATTGACCAGGTACTGTAAGCTAAGCACCTCTCTGAGAACTTCACATGAAATTTACTCTTACATATATTCACATTTGTCTCTTAATATTTATTCTTGGACAGGCTGGTTAAAATATCTGGCACAGAGCATCCATTTATTGGGCTCCGAAGAAACTTTTATTGTGGTAAATATATATGTTGTGTGTATCTTCAAGTCAGAAGTAACCCATAGCTGACCTTCCAGTGGGTTTTCAGAGGTAGTTAATTGACAGGGAGTAGACTGCCCATTCTTTTCCGGTGGAGCAGCTGGATTCTGGTGGATTTAAACTGCATGCATTTAGGATTGCAGTACAGCTTCTTATCACTAGGCCACCAGAGCTTACATAGTGGATATCTAGCTAGATAGATAGCTATAGAGGTATAGATAGAGATATAAAATACAATTTATATATAAAAAATAAAATCTGACATGTTAACCCTTTTTAAGTGTAAAAGACAATAGCATCAATAAAACTTCAAAACTTTTATGCAAACTTCAAAACTTTTCTTCCAAAACTTTTCATCACTCTAAGCAGAAACACTGTACCAGAAAGAACTGACTGACACAAAAGTTTTCATATGAGCAGGAGCTATTGATAATGAGGAAGGAAATGGAAGCTGAATTAAAGGCATTGGCAAAAAATAAGGCCCCAAGAATCGATGGGATACCAATTGACTTGTTTCAATTAACAGATACAGTCTTGGATGCACTCACTGGTCTATTCTAGAAAATTTGGAGTATGGCTGTCTGGCCAACAGATTGGAAGAGGTCCATATTTGTTTCCATTCCAAAGAAAGGTGATCCAACTGAATGTGGAAACTATTGAACAATATCATTAATATTACATGTAAGCAAAATACTGCTGAAGATTATTAAAAAAATGGCTAGAACAGTATGTAGATAAGGGACTGCCAGAAGTTCAAGCAGGATTTAGAAGAGGCCGTGGCACCAGGGATATCATTGCTGATGTCTGATAGATCCTAGCTGAAAGAAATATCAGAAGAATGTCTATTTGTGCCTTATTGACTATGCAAAGGCATTTGACTGTGTGGATCATAACAAGTTATGGTTAACATTGAGAAGAATCAGAATCCCAGAGCACTTAATTGTGCTCACGTGGAACCTATATCTGGACCAGGAGGCTGTTGTGCGAACAGATCAAGGGAATACTGCATGGATTAAAACTAAAAAAAGAGCACCTCGGGGTTGTAGTCTCTCTTCATACCTATTCAATCTGTATGCTGAGTAAGTTATTTGAGAAGCTGAACTCTAGGAAGAGGAATGCAGGATCAGGATTCGAGGGAAACTCATTGATCACCTGCATTATGCAGATTATACAACCTTGCTTGCTGAAAGTGAGTAGAACCTGAAGTACTTGTTACAGAAGATCAAGGAATGCAGCCTTCAGTATGGATTGCATCTCAATGTCAAGAAAACAAAGATTCTTACCACCGGACCTATAGGCAACACCATGATGGATGGAGAAAAGATTGAAACTGTCAATAACATCATCTTACTTGGATCAACAATGAACAGCCTTGGTACCAGCAGTCAGGAAATCAGAAGACTAATTGCACTGGGCAAAATTTATATTAGGGACCTCTCCAAATTATTGAGAAGCAACGAGGTCTGTAAGAGGACTAAGGTATGTCTGATTCAGGCCATTGTCTTTCTGATCACTTGCTATGCATCTGAGAACTAGATGATGAATAAGGATGACAGAAGAAGAATTGACACCTTTAAGCTGTGGTGTTGGAGAAGAGCGCTGAACATCCCATGGACGGCCAAAATATCTTAATATATCTTAGCCAGAGTGCTCTTTTGAGGCAAAGACTTTGCCGCACATACTTTGAGAATGCTGCTAAGAGGGACTATTCCTTGGAGAGGGACATGATATTCAGAAAGGTATTGGGTCAGCATAGGACAGGAAGATCCTTAACCAGCTGGATTGGCACAGTGACTGCCACAATGGGCTCTAATGTGTCAAGAAGTGTGAGGATGGTATGGGGTCAGTATGGATCATACTCAACTTGACAGCACATAACAACAACAAACTGAAGCACAGCACTTGTTAAGCAATAACTCCCCCTTCCTTCTTTCCCCAGCCCCTGTAGGGAGCATTTTCTTACTGCACTGAGCATTATTTCACTTAACTTTCACAATAGTCCTGATGCGGGCGTCTCTCCATTTACTAGGCGAGGCTCTGAAAGGTTCACTGACTCCCAGGGTCACCTGGCCCAGGAGTGGCACCGCGGGATCTCCAGCTCTAAGCCCAGTGCTCCTTCTACAGGGGCTTTGGTCTCCACAGGCCAGTGGCTTTTCTTACACACTATCCCTGTATTCTGTGTCCTTTCAGATGAGACACAGAGATGCAAAGATGTGTGTGACACTGTCCCATACAAAAGAGATATGTAAAGAGATTTTTTTAATCTCTGAGTGGCAGCTAACACGGAGGTGTGTTCTGAGGCTGGGAGAGGCAGCACAAAGGAGGGCCCAGTCACCTTGCTTGAGTATCTGGTCAGGTCAGGTTTCCTAGAGGAAGTGACCCTCATCTGGGGTCTGGAAGGATGACAGAAATCACCTGGCAGCTGCAGGGAGTGGGAAGCAGCTGGCCTATCCCTGACCTAAAGGCAGTTTGGTTTGCCTGGAGATTGAATCAGTTGGACAGAGGGCACAGTTAGAGAGGGAAGCCGGAGGGCCTCCCTCTGTGTCAATTCTTCACTGTTGCACAGATAGGTCTCTCTCCCTAGACAAAGATTGAAGTTCTTCTGGATGAGCCACAAGTAAAAGGACTCTGCAGGCCTGGGTGACCAGGGTGCAGATGTAGGGTGGGATCTGGAAGATGTTCATCTTATATTGTTTCATAAATCATACACTTCATTGTGGGTCCAGGGTGAAAGTGTCAGAAGTCCCAGGGCCATGGCACACACCCCTGAGATGCCTCCTACATCAGTTGCATAGGCGAATCTGCATGGCAGTTATCGTATTTCCTTCAGACTCCTGGCCTGAAAAGCACCCACCATTTATCTTCCCACGTTAAGTGGGAGAGGTTTGAATGTATGTCAAATTGGGGGAAAGATGAGCAGTGCTAAGAAGCTTACTTAGCTCCGTCTTCCCTAGAAAACTCCCTGCATCTAGCTCTATCTGTGGGTGCCGCCACTCCTCTGAATTTACTTCTAGAGTGAAAACAGGATAAATGCAGAGTTAGACATCTGCAACCCAGCTCACTGGGAAGTTTGGCTGAGCAAATGGACTTCGGTCATTGGTAGGGAAGGCAAATTCCCAAGGCTCTCAGAATTGTGAGAAGATTTCGATAGTGTGTGGGGGTCCCTATTAGCTCCTTTTCCTCAGTCTCCTTCTCCCTTCCCATTTCTCTCATCTGGTACTCCTCAGAAAAGTACAAGCAGGGCTGTTCAGCAAATGGCCCCTCTCTTATGGGCAAAGGTGTCCAGGATACAACAGGTAGGGCATGCACACCAGGTGCCACATGACAGGGGCTTGTCAGGAAGCAGTTTCCATCACTAGCAATTTAAAACTAATTCACAATCATTTTTTTTTTTCATTTCTTCTGTATAATCAACTATAGGGAGTGTTGGTGCCAAGTGGTAAGGAATTATGCTACCAACACAGAAGCGCATGTGTCAAATCCACCAGCTGCTCTGAGGGAGAAGGATGGGTAATCTCCTGTGGGATTAACTGCCTCTGAAAACCTGCTGCAGGGCCAGCTAGAAGTCAGTTCCAGTAAAAAACAACAACAAAACAGCAACCAACCATAAAAGATCACAGAGGCAGAATTTGCCCCGACATAAGAAAGCTCAGCAGGCAGAAGTAAATAAGAAAGATGGGTAAAGAAGTGGCAGACACAAGGAGAAAGTGAAATGAGCACTGTAAAATTGTGGAGATTGCAGTCAATGTCACAGAAGATAACCACATGAGCTGCCAAATGGAAAAATCCACTTTCTCTATAAACTTTCACCCAAATCACAAAAAAGGTAAAAGGGGTGGGAGGAACTCAAATCATCAAGGAGTTTGTTGTTGTGTACTCCACGGAGTTGGAACTGACTCATAGCTGACCCTCCAATGAGTTTGCAGAGGAAATAAATCCCATGGGAGGAGATGACTGATCTTCCTTCTACAGAGCAGCTGTAAACCAACAGATTCAAACCACACGAGCAACTTCTTACCATTAAGTCACCAGTGCCATTTGTTTTGTTTTGGGGGTTGTTTTTTTGGGGTTTTTTTGTTTTTGTTTTATAAATTGCTCCCTTTTTTGTATATATGGGAAGCTCTAGGGGCTTAGTGGTAAGAAACTACACTGCAATCTCAAAGGCACCCAGTTCAAATCTGCCAGCTGCTCTGTGGAAGAAAAGTGATCAATCTCCTTCTGTGTGATTTGCCGCCTTTGAAAATCCACTAGAGGATCAGCTATGGGTCGGTTCCAACTCACATACAACACATAACAGCAACATGTAGGCCAGCCTTCCCCAAGCACTCTTCTCACATGTCCACACTCAGAGGCTGAAGGTGGAATGTAAAACTGTCACCCACTCCCATCGTTTCAACCTGCCCCCCAGATGCCTCTGTTTCTGTGTCCTGATTTCTCATGAAGATTTATAAGCCTCAATAGCACGAATAATTGTGTGTCACAGGAGCAGTGATGGATGGGTTGGTCTGACTGGCTCCCTTTCTTGTACTAATACGTTGTTTATGGTTCCAAAGCCCGCTGCATTATGAGTGAGCATGAATCAGACAGGAGAGTGGCCAGCAGAGGAGTCAGCCTCGTTCCCCCTGAAGTGAAAGCTGGGTGGCAGCTGTTGTCTTTCCAGGTGCACCAGTCCTGCCCAGGAGAGGTGGGACCCCTCAGTAGTACTGAAGTTAGAAACCCTGCACAAGCTGGAGTCCAAGAAGTGCAGGGTCTCAAGCCCCTGGGCACTATGCCCAATTTCTAAGTGACATGTGAACCTTTGAGTTAGAAAAAAGAAAAGTATGAGTCATTGCGCTTTGAGGGAAGGCAAGGAGGAGAATCTCCACTCCTTCCTCCCACCACTGGTTCTCAAGAGCTTAACTGGTCCTCTCTGCAGAGCAGGCTTTTCTTGGCGGCGCCTGCATTTGGTCCCCTCTGGGCTGGTCCAGGAGAACATTTCACACTCCATATGCGCACACCCTGTTTGTTGCAGAGCGATGCCAAGGGGGATTAACCTGGTGGAACTGGGACGTGATGGATGGACTAAAAGCTTCTTTACCTGATGGGTGTGCTGGAGCAGAAGGTGCCTGTTCCCAGTGGCCCCCAAAGTACCTGTGGACCCCACTGCCCACCACTCCCCAGGTCTCTTAGTGTCTCGTCAACCAACCACAGAGTCTAGCTGCCCCAGGCTCTCACTCCAGAGAACCACCTGCCTTTCCTCCCACCTGGACTTTTAAAAAAAGAAAACGAAAGGGGGGAAAAAAGTCCAGTTTTAATTTGTATAGCCTGTATTATTCTAAGGGCTGGTTCCTTTCCCTACTGTTCTATGTTCCCTAGAGCTTGTTTGATGAAGGATTTGGGTGTTTGATGAAGGCATCTAACAAATATTCCCCTGTGTCCCGTGGACAAAATCATCAGAATGTCTCCATTGAACCTCTCATGGGTGCTTTTGTGGATAGACGACCTAGTGCACCTTCTTCACATGTATAGGAGCTACCTTACAGAAGGGAAACACATCTTGCCCTATGTCATACAGTTCACGGCTGGACCAGAGCTCACCAGCAAGTGCTCATGTTCTCAGGGACTCTTTCCAAGATGCCCTGATCTTGTCACAGTGTTTACTGTGTGCAATTACCCAGCTCTAAACCTATTTGCATACAATAGGGACTTTATCTCTCTATTATCATTACATCTACACCCTCAATATTCAACACTTAATTCCAAACCAAAATCACTGCTATTGAGCTGATTTTGATGTATCACAACCTTCCAAATGGATTTCCAAGGCCTGGAATTCTTTTTCTTTTCC
>NW_006399784.1:18479594-18548314 GCF_000299155.1 Elephantulus edwardii
ATTTACAAAATCATTGCTTCTGTGTGCTGCGTAGTATTCCACAACTTCTCAACCCATTCGTTTGAGGTTGGACATCTGGGCTGTTTCCATGTTCTTGTGATGGTGAATAATGCTGCTATGAACGTTGGTGTACAAGTTTCTATGTGAGCCGCAGATCTCATTTTCTTGGGGTTTGGTCAGCTTTTTGAGGAAGTGCCAAACTGCCTTCCAGAGTGGCACCTCATCCTCTGCAACATTTATTACTTGCTGTTAAACTTTGCCACTGTTACTGGAGTGAGATGGTATCTCATTGTAGTTTTGATTTGCATCTCTCTTATCATCAGTGATTTGGAGCATTTCTTCATATGTCTGTTGGACATTTTAATATCTTCCTTTGTGAAAATTCTTTCCATGTCTTTTGCCCATTTTCTAATTAGGTTATCCATCTTTTTCTTGTGGAGGCCCAAGAGTATTCTATAAACTTTTCTTATGAGACTTTTGTCTGAGATGGTATTACCAAATGTTTGTTCCCAGTCAGTAGGTTTTCTTTTCACCCTGTTGGAAAAAGTTTTAGATGAACACAAGGTCTCATTCATCAATTATATCCTGTTCAGATTGTACATTCCTGGCTGTATTTGGCAGTCTCTTTATACTATAGCCTAGAACTTCTAAGCTTGATTCCAGTTTGTCTTTTATGAACTTTATGGTTTGGGGCTTTAATGCCAGGTCTCTAATACACCTTGAGATGATTTTTGCATATGGTGTGAGATATGAATCCTGTCTCAGCTTTCTGCAGGTAGCAGTCCAGTTTTGCCAGCACCATTTGTTGAAGAGGTTGTCATTTCCCTATTTGATAGGTTTTATTTCCTTGTTGAATATCAGTTGACCATAGATAGCTGGGTCTAGTTCTGGGTTCTCAATTCTCTTTCATTGGTCTATGTGCCTGTCATTGCACCAATACCATGCTGTTTTGATTACTACTGCTGTGTGGTAGGTTTTGAGGTCAGAAAGTGCTATGCCTCCCACTTTATTTTTGCTTCTCATAAGTGTTTTGCTTATTTGGGGCCTCTTCCCTTCTCCCGGAGGATTTATTGGCATAAATGCAATCATATAAAAACATAAGTTATGAAAAACATAGTCACGATGTGGCCTCCCACCCTGGCCCTGGCCCGTAAAACCCGCTTTGGTGGGAAGGAGAGAGAGGAAAGGGGATGCCCCAAAACCGCCTAAGAACACTGCAGCCCTGGGTCCCTGAGGGTAGCAACCCTCAGCGCATCCGGTAGTCAGTGGAGGAGACAGTTCACACAGTTGAAGTCCAGGTCGTTGGGGAAGTCCAGGTTGCAGTTGTTCTTGGCGTTGGGGCACATACCGATGGTGCCGAAGAAACTCCTCCCGCATCTTGATGGTCAGGTAGTCCTCCGTGTAGAACACGGTCTGCTTCCAATGTGTGGACAGGAACTCATGGCTGGTGGAGAATCTGGGCCTCTTGTGGCATGCTGGAGTAGGCCAACCAGGGCGTGCACACAGTCGTTCCGGTTCACTTGCAGGCAGAAGGGCGAGGTGAAGGCCAGGTCCTCCACCTTGACGGTGCAGACATCCACCTACCTCCTTTATGAGGCTGGCACTGGTGATCAGCTGCTTGGGGCCCACCACGTCCACCAGGGGCTCCTTGGTGGCCACGTCCTTGATACAAGACATGTCGAAGCCGTACATGTTCTCCCACCAGTGGAACTTGTAGTCCTTGTCCTGCCAGTCTTCGATGGCTTTCCCGGACAGCGTGGCTCGGTCAGGGAAGATGAGGCAGTAGGGCATACAGCGCAGTGTTGAGCAGGGACTCGTAAAAGAGGCAGTAGCCTCTCCACTCACCGATGTCGATGTCCACCATGTCCACCGGCATCTCCACCTCGTCCACCTTCCCTTTCATGATGGTCTCCACATGGTCTGGTTGGTTGGCTCGGACGATCTTCACGGCGTAACCAGAGATCATGAAGCGCTTGATCCCGAGATTTTGCAGGCCCAGCCCTGGCGGCGAACCTGCAGAGGATGCTGGTGCCTGAGCCCACGGCCAGCACCATCTTGTCCTTGAAGAGGTGCTGACTGTGGAACGTGGAGTTGGGGTACATGAGGGTGCACACCCCACCCTTCAGCATTTCCTCATGGTTGCAGAAGTGGGTGTAGGAGTGGAAGTAGAAAACCTTGGATGGTCATGTCCTTAGCCTTGGGCTTCTCACTGCTCTTAGCCTGACCACAGGAGAACAAAACGATGCATCTTGCGGCCTCTGCTGCAGCCATCTCCACCCGCGGCTCCTCCTCCTTCAGCCGCTGAGACACCCCCACCAGACTTTCTCCTATTCGGGGTCTCTTTCCTCTCCAAATAAACTTGACAATTTCCCTTTCAATCTCCTTGAAAAATGAATTTCGTATCTGGATTGGAATTGCATTGAACATGTAGATGGCTTTTGATAGGATTGTCATTTTCACAATATTGAGTCTTCCTATACATAAACAGGGCACGTTTCCCCATTTCTTTAGGTCTTTCACTGTTTCTCGCAGAAAAGCTCTGTAGTTTTCTTAGTATAGGTCTTTTGTATCTTTAGTTAGGTTTACTCCCAAGTATCTCAATTTGTGGTTGGCTATTGTAAATAGTATTGCTTTCTTGGTCTCCTTCTCTGAGTTCTCATTGTAACTGTAGAGGAATCCCTCTGATATATATATCTTATATCCTGCCACTCTACTAAATTGGCCTACTGGCTCTCACAGTTTTTTTGGTTGAATCTTTGGGGTTTTCTATATATTCTATCATATCATCTGCGTATGGCGATATTTTGCCATCACTTTGCCAATCTGGATGCCTTTTATTTTCTTCTCTTGTCGTATTGACCTAGCAAGCACTTCCGGTAAAATATTGAATAGAAGTGGTGACAGTGGACATCCTTGTCTGGTTTCTATTCGCAAGGAAAATGCTTTTAGTCTTTCTCCATTGAGAATTATATTGGCTGTTGGGTTTGTGTATATACTTTTCACTATGTTGAGGAAATTCCCTTCTACTCCAATTTTGCTGAGTGTCTTAATCAGGAAGAGGTGTTGGATTTTGTCAAATGCTAAGGAGGCTGTGAATTCTTATGGGAGGAGCCTGTCTGGCTTTCTCCCATGGAGACCCTGTTGGATTCATATCACTGACCTTACATTGGGTAGCCTGATACACACAGTACGTCACCCTCTGGTTTCAGTTTGTAATAAATATAAGCAAAACTTAAACCCACTGCTGTTGGACTGGCTCCAACTCAGAGATTACTCCTTCCTGGATTTCCAAGGCTTTGTTTGGGTAGCAATGAGAGGAGACTTCTTTCTTTGGAAAAGCCACTGGTGGATTTGAGCTGACAGAAGTACACAGCCTTTTGGTTATTAGCACAACTTGCTGCAGATTATACCACCATAGCTGCACTGCAAACCCAAAGACTGTGTGTCTCCCAAGGTTCTAATCTACCAGCAACTCCAAGGGAGAAAGATGGGTGTCTCTCTGCTCATCCTGTAAAGATATACAACCTCAGAAACCTGATAGAGGACTGCTGTCAGTAAGAGCCAGCTTGTTGGCAGTGAGTAGCGCACAACAGGACCAATGTTTGCTGATAAACCAGCAGGCCCTGAGCCCCATCCACTTTCCATGGCTCTGATCTGCGTTGAGCTGCTCTCTGAGCTCAGGGTTAAGAATACATTCCAAATTTAAGACTCAGTTAGGTAAAGAAAACAGTTTGTTCTTACTACTCTCTTTTTCTTAAATGGACTCGACTCATCACGAATTGAACAAATAAGGAGAACAGTGTTATGAATCACTCTTCACTCCTGCCTTTGGCACCCAATGAGGTGACCTCATCCCACCTCAAGGCATGAAGAATGGCAGGATAGCTCACCTGCCTGCTCCAAGTTCTCTACAGTGTCCATGAGGCTGTGTTGAGAAACCAAAGCAAGTGGCAGAACAATATGTGTTGTATTGTCTTGATAGAATGTAAAAAGGTGCATAAGCATAGTCTGCATATGCATGAAAGGAAGAGTCTTAAGTACAGATATTCCAATGGATATCATTAACAGTGGGCACACCATAGGATAGAATTGGCTTTGGGGTGTGGGTGTTTTGGGAGAGTGACTCTTATTATTAACAGAATAAATGTGTATAGTATTAAGTATTTGATATGTGGGAGGGGGGAGAACCATATGGTGAATATATTTTAAAAACATTTCACTCATTAACATTGAGTTGAAATCCATATATATCTGACTCTCCGTGGGTTTCCAAGGCTGTGAATAGCATGGGAGGAGACTTCTCACCTTTCTCTCAAGTTAAAATAATTACTCCCTCAAAAATCCAAAAATGGTAGGCATAATTTAATGGACATTAGGTTTATAAGACAATGCATGGGAATGATTGTATGAAATACAATGTGAATGAAGGAGAGTGTGAAACATAATATATACAAATATTTTATACGAACAAAAAAACAAATATTTTATACAAACAATATAAAATAAAATGTTTCAAAAATCTGTTGTGCTCGCATCTCCTTTTTTTCACTTCTTCTCCCTCTTTTTGTCTTTCCCCTAGTCTATCTGTACTTAGATAGACTCTGGGATTCAGAAACTTGGATTTGCCTCAGCAAAATTACTAAATTCAGAGATACAGAGGAAGGTCTAGACCTCAAATGTTTAGATCACTGAACAACGAAGTCGAAGGTTTCAGTGACAATGAGTCAAACAGCTTGCTGGGTTCCATGGACACAAATTGCCCCTTTAGCATCAACAAACAAGGGGAGGGTTTGTTGGTTTTGTTGTTGGTTTTTGTTTTGCTAACATTGAGAAGAATGGAAATCCTTATTTATGCTTATAAATACTTATGCTCATGTGAAACCTAGACCTAGACCTAGACCAAAAGGCTAGGGTCCAAACAGTGCAATGAAACAGTGCATGGCTTAAAATTAAGAAAATGTGGGTAAGGGCTGTATCCTTTCTCCATACCCATTCAATTTGTTTGCAGAGGAAACTGAAATTTTTGTGGCATCAGGATGGGAGGAAGGATCATCAACACACTATGTTATGCGGATGACTTAACCTTGTTGAAAATGAGGAGGAGTTGATACAATTGCTGGAGAAGATCAAACTCTATAGCCTTCATATGGATTACATCTCAATATTAAGAAAACAAAAGTTCTCACCGCTGGACCAGTAGGCAACATTTTGAGAGAACAGATCAAAATTGTCAATTGTTTCATCTTACTTGGATTCAAAATCAACACCCTTAGTTGTGTTGCCCAGCAGTCAAGAAATTAAAAGACGTATCATATTGGGAAAATCTGCTGCCAAGACCTCTCCAAAGTGTTAAAGAGAAAGAATATCAGCTTAGGGACTGAGCTACCCCTGAATCAAGCCATTGTCTTTTCAATCACTTGCTATGATCTGAAAGTGAAACTCGATGTCTTTGGGGTATGTTATTAGAGAAGAGTACTGAATATCCCATATACTTGGCACAAGAACAAAGAAATATGCCTTGGAGAAATTGTAACCAGAGTGCTCCTTGGAGGCAAGGATGCTTCATTTCACATGCTTAAGGTATGTTGTTAGGAGGGGCAAGTCTTTGGAAAGGGACATCATGTGTGGACAGATGGAGGGTCGTCATAAGAGAGAAAAGTGTCCAACAAGGATTGACACAGTGACTATAACAGTGGGTTCAAGTATAACAGAGATTATAAGGATGGCACAGCATAGGGCAGAATTCAGATCCACTGTTCAAGGGCCAATATAAGTTGTAGTTGATTCAGTGGCACCTAACAACAGCTCCTTTCTCGGGCCGGCACCCCCTGGAGATACATACTTGAATTTAGGGTCTAAAAAGACACAACTCTCTTGTACACACAGTGGGGGTGGTAGCACCTCCAGCACTCTAGTTTGCATCCGCACCACCCTTCCCCACACCCCCTCAGAACATTCCCTAAGATCTGTACCTCAGGGCTCACCTACACACACAGCACAGGTAGAACAGGAAGTGAGGGCAGGGGAGATCCAGGCAAGGAAGGAAGTTCCAAGGGTAAACCTCTATTTAAAAAAAGACAAAAAATCTGCTGAATTTCTTGTTTTTACTTTAAAAATAAGCCCCTACCCTGTGACTTTTATGCCTTCTGTAGCAGAGATCCACTGCCATGTGTCAGTCTCACCAAGCTGACCTGGAGAGTTCCTCTATTCTTTTTTCCATGATCCAGAGGGAAAACTTGGACCTCCTTCAGGAAGGCCACAAAAGTGCTGCAGGGCAACAAGAGAGAAGAAAAGTCTCTCCTGCTTTGAAAGGCCTTGAGAGGCCGATTTTTGGCATCATTTGTAAAGCGTAGGGAGCTCTTTTCTGCCAGGAAGCTGGTTGTAGCCCGGGGTTTTCCTGGTCTGTCAGGGCTCTGCTGACAGCAGACCTCAAGGCCCCAGCAGAGACCTGGTCGGGCCTTGTCTGCACACTGGGCTGTTTGGGCCAAGGGGAAGGAGAACAGGAGAGCCGCACTGGTTTCAGCTTGGCCACCTGGCAATAGATCTGAGGTCAGAGGACAAAGGAGAGATTCAAAGGAAACAAACTGAGCTGAGCTGTTGGGGTGGGGGTGGGAGGGCAGCAGGAGGAGCTAGGGTAAAGACCTAAAGGGCTGGTAACCCCCAAACATTTTTCCCAGGGAGCAGCAGAGCCTGAAAGTCCAGTTTGGTGAATGGGTGGAGAGGAAGAGATTTCTCTTCAGCGAAGTGAACATTGAAGTAAGCAGAAAAATAATTGTTTCCCTCTCAGGTCATGAGTCTTCTTTGTTATAACATAGTCAAGGTGGACCAGATTTAAAAGGCTATTTTTAGGTTTTCATTTCAGCAAAGAGAGCATAGTTGGCCGGTGAACCCAAGACAAAGCAAATGTGTCCCTCGTCTGTGAAGGCCAGTGCTAGGAGCTGCCCTGCCACTGGTTGTGCTGGTGACCAGAGGTGTCAACGATGTCCCTCCTTCCTAACCACAAGGATTGTCATGAGCTTGGATAACCTTGCTGAGAGCATAGGTGGCACTTAGACATGCTCTCCCCTTCTTGTTTGTGAAGAACAACATTGCCAATAATGTCTGTTTGCTTTCTTTGGCTAAAAGCATTGAGCTGTGCTTGGTGGAGTTGTCAGTGGCTCTGTTTTTGGAAGTCAGTCACCAAGTGTTTCTCCTGAGATGGACTCAAATCTTTCACTTTCCAGTTAGCAGCTGAACATATTAACCATTTGTATGTACACTTTGAGGGGCCCTGTCATAAGGCATGCATCATTCTGGTCAGCATAACCCTTTGTCTATTTTCCTCAACAAGACAAGACTCAGTCGCAGATGCCTCTGCTCTTTTCAGGGCGTCACATTCACTCAGCAAATGTGGTGAGGTGCTAACGTGGGCAAATCCAACTAGTCTAGAAGAACCAATGCTCACTGGACTCAGATGACCACGGAAGCAGAGTGTCATTCCAATCACTTCACCACTATCGCTGTGGGTCAAGATCCTTCCCTCCTTTTACCTCGACCAGTCTCACCGCTTCCTCACCTGCCTTCAATCTCCTTCCTCATGATATGATGTTGATGTTAGTTGCCATCGAATTGATTCTAATTCATGACAACAGACATGTGCAGGGTACAGTTGTTCCACAGGGTTTCCAGAGCTGTGACCTTTCTTTCAGATGCAGAACGCCAGGCCTTTCCTCTCGTGGTTGAATGTTTAACCACTCAGGGACCCAACGTTCAAGAAATATCTCCTACAAACTTGGATGGGTCATTGGCTACTGGCCAATGTGTCTGGGTCCCTCATCTTGGATGTTTTGCCTCCATGTTCCGGACCAGCAGCTGGCTTCCAGACTGCAATCTGAAGATTCCAAAACCCAGGGCCTTCCAAGTACTAAACTGTCCCGACTCAGGCCTTTGCATAGGTGTCCCTGCTTAGAATGCCCTTCACCCTCTGCGTTCGTGACATAATTCAACCCCAATTACCACTCTCTCTACCACCATCATCTTCCACTTTGACTTGTAAAAATCCTTATAACAGGAGGCTTGGGGGTATAAAGGTTACATACTTGGCAGCTAATTGATAGTTTAGCTGTTAGAATCCATCGACAGTTCCATGGGAGAAAAGATCTGCTTCCATAAAGATTAATTCAAATCAAATCTACTGCTGTTGGGTTAATTCTGACCCATGGATACTCTTAAGGACAGAACAGAACTACTGCCCATAAGGTTTCTAAGACTGTAAATCTTTAAGGAAGCTACCCACCCATCTTTGTTCTGTGGAGCATCTAGTGGGTTTGAACCATCAGTTTTTTAGTTAACAACCTAATACTTAAACAACCATGATACCAGAGTACCTTCTGTAAAGATTGTTGTTGTTTGGTGCCATCGAGTTGAGTACAAATCACAACGACCCTGTGAACAAAAGTTCTGAACCCTTCTCTATCCTGCACCATCCTCACACTTCCTGACACACAAAGGCCCACCGCGGCAGTCACAGTGTAAATCCACCTGGTTGAGGGTCTCCCTCTCCTTCACTGACCCTGAACCCTTCCCAGCATCATGTCCTTCTCCAGGAAATGGCCGAAACCTGAAATGGTCAGTTCTACTCTATGTCATGGGGTCACCATCAGTCACAATCAACTCATTGGCACCCGACAGCAATCATATGACTTGTTTTGACAGCCACCTCCCCCACTGGACAGTAAAAGTCCTCAAGAGCTTCTCTATCCCTTGTCCCAACACAGCATTAAGCCCATAACTAAAGCTCAATAAATGAGAAATGACGGGAGGAAAGACGAGACAGGGAAAGAGCAAGGTACTATGTTATATGCTATTGTGGATTGATCTCTGTCCCCCAGTAGACATGTATTCAGTGATAAACTGTGCAAGCAGTGTAATGATCCTCCCATTACCTGATAAGTCAAATTATTGTAAAGGGATCGAGGGTGGAATACAGCACTCCCTAATCCATCACTGTGTGGGAAGTTTCCCTAGCTTGTGACCTGTAAGATAAGAGGTAGGAAAGCAAACTGAGGAGGGGGAGGACCTCAGCAACCCCAAGAAATCATCACTGAGTGGAGTGTGTCCTTTTGGACTTGAGCCTCTGTTCTAAGAAGCTCCTCGATACCAGACACGGCCAGGACACCTGGAGAGCTCCCAGGAACATCTCACTACAGAGACCAAAGGAAACAAGACCTTCCCTCCATTGCCGACAGAGGGAGAGAGGGCAGATCTTCCTCTATACTTGGCATGCTGAATTTGGACATCTAATCTTCTAACCTGTTGTTGTTTTGTATACCGTCAAGTCAAAATGGACTTGTGGCTGACCCTTCAGTGGAGAAACCACATGGGAAGAGATTGCTCATCTTTCTCCCTCAAGGCAGTGGGTGGATTTGAACTTCATACCTTTGGATTACCGGCAGCAATTCCTTACCACTAGGCCATCATAACTCCCTCCTAAACTATAAGAGAATAAACTTCTGTTTGTTAAAGCCATCCAGCTGTGATATCTCTGTCATAGCAACACTAGATGAGCGAAACAGATGCTAAACTTGAGGTAAAAAAATTTTTGAAGGGGAGAGTTTGCAGTGCAGAGTTTGGGCAGCGAGGGCCAGGGTGAAGCAATGACTCACCCTTGGGTGAGCACGTGCAGGGATGGAACTCGAGAATGAGTAGCCAAAAATTCTCTAGGTGCAGCTTACAGCTCACCCCTCCCACCCACGAGCCTCTCTGCCTTCACCCCCACTCTGCTGAAGCTTTGTCCATTCTCCTCACAAAAGCTTCATAGAGAAGCTTTTACATATTTTGATGGACTATCTTTCATCAAAGGAACTCTGGTGACATAGTCCCATATGGTGCTGTCCCTCTAACCCAAGGCAGAGCCTCTCAGGCTCTGGTTCAAATCCACCAGCAACTCCATGGGAGAAAGAGAAACAATCTCCTCCCAGGCCATTTACAACCTCTAAAAACCCACTGGGTTCTGACAATGAGTTGAGTTTGAGTTCATCTTTCACTGATTTCAAGTTCAATAATTGGTTTCTAGGCAGCTATTTATTTGCTCTGCCTTAAACATTGGGATATAAGACTGGAGATGTCTATTCTCAGAGAATTTATAATCTAGAAAGAGAGAGAGCAATCAGATAATAAACTCCCATTAAATCACAAATCATGTGTGAGCTATAAAACAATCAATGGACCATCAAGCAACTTAGTCAAACATTGGTTCTTTCCCTGCAAGCCCTTCCTCATCCATTCAGGTTTTTACTTCCTATATCCCAGAGCAACCTAGCAGCCCCTCATTGCTATTTGCCATCAAGTCAGAACCAACCTATAGCTGACCTTCCAGAGGATTTTTCAGAGGAAGTCAATTGCATGAAAGGAGAAGGCCCATTCATCTCCTGAAGTGCAGGAGGGGAAGACCCCCACTGAGATGGATTGAAAGAGCAACTGGGGCAATGGATGTGAATGGTTCAGAGTCAGTAAGACTGACTCAGGACAGGGCAAACTTCAGAGCTGCTGTACGTGTGTATATATACGTGTGTGTGTGTGTGTGTGTGTGTGTGTGTGTGTGTGTGTGTATTATTATTGGTTACCAATCTCAGTGCATTGATTCCAACTCATAGTGGCTCTATAGGACAGAGTAGAAGTTATTTCCAAGTTAGTAAATCATTATAGAACCAGATTGCATCAACTTTCTCCTATGGAGCAGCTAGCGAGTTTCGATCTCCAAAGCTTTAGTTGGCTAATTCGTTAACCACTATGTCACTAGGACTCTGTGTGTGTGTGTGTGTGTGTGTGTGTGTGTGTGTGTGTATTTTCATACACACACACACAGATGCTGTTGTCGTCATTGTTGTTAGGTGCCATTGAGTCAACAATGACTCATGACAACCTTATGACTAATGTATCGGAACCCTGTCCCATCCTGTGCAGTCCTGACTGTCTCTGATATACTTGGGCCCATTGTTACAGTTCTATGACAGTCCATCTTGCTGAAGGTGTTCCTTCCTGTTGCTGATCCAGAACCTTTTCAAGGTTCTTTTCCATGATGTCTTTTCCCAAGGACTGGCCCCTCCTTGGTATATAGACATATACAACTCTAAGAATACATTTCAAAAGTGTCTACTGGGGAGAAGAGAATGGGAGTAGGGATTGGAGATGAAGTCAGGGGGTAAAAAATAATACCCAGCACGAAAGTGTTTTTTGCATAGGTTGATGATAATTATCTTTTCATTTGCTGTGCATCTGAGAGCTGGACAATGAGTAAGGCTGAAAGAAGAATTGATACTTTGAGTTGTGGTGTTGGAGAAGAGTACTGAATATCCCATAGACTGTCAAAAGAACAAACAGAGATGTTTGGGGGAAAGTGAAACCAGAGTGCTCCTTGGAGGGAGAGATAACAAAGCCTCATCTCACATATTTTGGGCATGTTGTTATGGAAGTCTATCCTTTGCCCAGGGACATCATGCTTGGAAAAGTGGAGGGTCAGTGAAAGAGAGGGAAATCCTCAACCATATGGACTGACACAGCAACTGTAGCAATAGGTTCAAGTATGTCAGAAATGATGAGGATGGCCCAGGATGAGACTGGGTTCAGGTCTGTCGTTTATAGAGTCACTATGAGTTGTACTTGACTCTGTGGCACCTAATAACATGTGCCAAGAACTGAGGATGGCGGTCAACATTATTCCTTGCACTTGCATTCCAACACAATACAGGACAAAACAATACAAAACACACACACAACCAATAGAAACTCTGACCGTAGATACCTCTACACAAACACGATGATTTCATTCCTCTTTTCCCCAGAATGTTATGAATTATCCCAAGCCAATTTCCCTGTTTGGGGTTGAAGGGTCTAAGGTCCAGAAAGTACATGTGAATTCCCACGTCACACAGCTTGATGAAGGTCTGACTCAGGTTCTAAACCCAGCTGGTGCCCATGTGGCCCTCTCTGCCTGGTAGCTCAGCCCAACTTTCTCACTGTGTTTGTTTAAAGGGTTTGACTGTGTTTATCTTAGCTCTGGCCTTGACTGGCCCTTCATTTGTGGAGTTCAAGGTGAAGACTTTAGAGGGAGAGGAGAGGCTACCTTATCTTTGTTGATTTGTGTTTTTTTTCTCTTTCCAGGACAACGGCCTCAAAGCTCAGATGAGCTCATTGACTGACCTGGGCAGGTGAGAACCTGGACAGGTGAGAACCTGGACAGGGCTGGAGTGGGACGGAATCCTGGCTGGAGGAAATGAGGTCATTGGTAGTGCTGAGTCCTGCCTCATCATTCCCACAGCCTGTTCAATTCTCGCTCTGATCCTGGCACGCCCAGAAGTCCATGCAGTGTGGGCACGAGTTGATGTCAAGTTTTGCGGGAACCCACAGGCTCATCAAATTGCTCACAAGACAACCGAGCAGAGTATTAACATGGGTGCTCAGTAAAGACTCATGACAGTAAGTTTACTGAGAGAGCGCTAGGAATAATAAAAGTGTCCAAGAATCTTTTGAAAGAGCATCTCTTATATTGTTGTTGTTGTTATGTGTCATCAAGTCAACTATGATTCATAGCAAACCTATGAACAATTGCTCTGAACTCTGCCCTATCTCGAGCCAATCGTACAGTCTCCAACACGCCTGCACGCATTACTAGAGTCATGATGTCAATCCATCTCATCCAAGGTTTTCCTATCCTGTGCTGCCACTCCATCCTTCCAAGCATGATGTTATTCCCCAAGGACTGGTCCCTTCTGGCCACATCTCTGAAGTGTGTGAGATGAAGTTTCAAAATACCTTCCCTCCAAGGAGCAACCTAGTTTCATCCTTTCCAGGACAGATTTGTTTGTTCTCTTAGCAGTACATACTATGTTCAATACTTTTCTCCTGCTCCACAGCTCAAAGACACTGATCCTATGTTATTCTTAGTCATCATCTAGCTCTCAGATGCACAGGAAGTAATTGAGAAGACCATGGCTTGGATCAGGTGCATCTTAGTCTCTAGACTGACATCACTGCTCTTCAGCATTCTGGAGACTTCCCTAATAGCAGGCTTTCCCAAAGCAGCTTATCCTTTGGTTTCCTAACTGCTGGGACCAAGAGTGTCAATTGTGGATTTAAACAAGCTGAAATTTTTTTACAATCTCAGTCTCTTCTCCATCTAGCACGGTGCTGTCAATTGGCCCAGTGGTGAGAATCTTTGTTTTCCTTGATGTTGAATTGTAATCCATATTAAAGGCTACAGTCTTTGACCTTCTGCACCAAATGCTCAGGTCCTCCTCAGTTTCTGTGAGCAATGTTGTGTCATCTGCATAACGTGGGTGGTTGATGAATCTTCCTCCAATCCTGATGTCATATTCCTCTTCACAAAGTCCAGCCTTCTGGATCATCTGGTCTCCATATAAATTAAAAAGGTACGGAGACAGGCTGACACATTCCTTTCGTGATTTAGAACTATGCAGTGTTTCCTTGCTCTGTTCTTATACTTGCTTTCTGGTCTAAGCACAAATTTTGCATGTGAGCACAATCAGCTCTTCTGGGATTCCCATTCTTCACAAGCTTAGCCACAGTTTGTTGTGATCCACACAGTCAAATGCCTTTGAATAGTCAATGAAACACAGATAGACATTCTTCTGGGAGGAGCTCATATCAGGAGCTTATATTAAATCCTACATGACTCACTTGGCTTTTATTATTAGGTTCTCCCTCTCACTTGCTCTGTGTGTGTGTGTGTGTGTGTGTGTGTGTGTGTGTGTGTGTGTGTGTGTCTGCATGCACATACGTGTATATATGTTGATTTTGTTGCATGCCCCTGAATTGGAACCCATCTGTAACTGCCCTCCAGGAAATAGCATGGGAGGATATTGCTCATCATTCTCCCATGCAGGAGCAGTGGATTGGAACCACATGCCTTTGAAACTGCAGTGCAGCCTCGAAAATATGGACTTGGTGACAGAAATGAAGCTGGAGATAGAATGATAGAATTTTGTGCAGTTAATGATGTATTAATTACAAATACCTTTTCTAAAAAACACAAATGGAGATTATGCACATGGACCTCACCTGGTGGACTACACATTATTCAAATTGATCACATCTGTGGAAAGAATCATTTAGAGAAGCTCAAGATCAAATGGGGAAAGTAGGTCAGATGCTTCCTGTGGAATGGACCAGCAAGTACTCATATGAAATTTTATATATACACATATATATACATATATACACATATATACCTGAATATACATACATATATACACATATACACATACACATACACATACATATACATATACATATACATATACATATACATATACATCACTGCCAACCCAAAAGCACACAGTTTAAATCTACCAGCTGCTCCATGGAAGAAAATGGGCTATCTCTTCCTGTGTAATTTACTGCCCCTGAAAACTCATTAGAGGCTTAGCTATGGGTGGGTTCTGACTCAAAGGTACAAATCAACATATCGATAACAGCATTACTATAAGGATGAGTTTTCTCAAATTACCCCACCCATGTAACCAACATCCTGAACAAGATACAGAACACTTTCAACTGCAGAAATATATTCCAAAGAAGACTCTTTAGGGAGCTCTGGTGCTGCAGTCTGTAAGGAGTTTTGCAGCTAAGGATTAATAATGAACACTGAAATGAAACAGACGAAGGGAAGAACAGTTTCAATATCATTAGGCATTATTTGTATGACAATATTGCAGAATAAGAGATGTATAGCAAAGTGAACTGGGGGGTGAGAGGAGGAAATTACATAACAATGAGTGAATTTTTTTAAGTGAACTGGGGTGGTAGGGAGGAGAATATTCAACAATAAATGAATGAAAATCCAACTTTTCTGTAAACGTTCATTAAAATCACAGTTTAAAAAATTAAAGGGAAAAAACGTTATGCCTCTTCAGCAGTTTGAATTCATCAGCAATTTCATGAGCAAAAGATGTGATTCACAGTCTTGGAAACCCAGCAGAGGGTCAGCTATGAGTTGGTTCTGAGTTGAGAACAATGAATAGGAGACTAGGCGTCCCTCAAAGGCCACACCTGCCATGCACAGGGTGACCACTGTGCTGACTTCTAACAATAGGCAGCTTACCTCCCAGTTTTAATCCTATCAGCATTGAGATCAGCAGGTCTTAGCAGACTGGAAAACCTGTCCTAGCAGATATTCCTCAGATTCTAGGGTGCCTACCTGCTTGGAGGGTGACTCTTCAGCAACTCTCCCTGGGGTGAACAGATCACACCACCAATCCTGCCTGTTACTAGACTGAAGATGCAGCTGAGTGGCCAGAAGCGCTCTCAGGAAGGTCAATTTAATGACCAGAATAAAGAAAGAAACAAGTAGGTGACATTTTTTTCCTGATGGTTGTGCTTATATTTAGGATTAATTGACAACAAAATGTCATTCAGAGTTACCTCTTGAGGAGAGCATTACATAGTTGAGAACATTACTTGACTGTAATATTCCATCTACCACTTATAAGTAAAGCAGTTTTACCATATTATTATCGCATTATGTCCCTTGACCCCACTTTGTTCTAGGAGGCAGAGAGCCAGAAAGTCAAACCTCCAGCTTTATAAGCCTCCTGGGGCTGCCGTGAAATGTTGGGTGGCACAAATGATTATGACCTTGTCCACTCACCAGAAGACTGGTGAGTTAAACCCACTCAGAGGAACATCAGAAGACAGGCCTGCCAATCTCCTTGAAGACTGACGAAGCACAGCTGTAGTGTTTACATTTATAACTTGGCAGGAACAACATCAAGAAGGGCTGCTATAACAAAATGCCTCAAACTGAGTAGCTGATGGGACCAAAAATGTCTTTTAGTTCAGACCTAGGGTGAGTGTCAGCTGGACCAGGTTCTCTCCTGTTCTGGTGACACCCGGTTTTCCTCATCTAGCAGATGGACCTTCACCAGGCCATCTTTTCTCTGCTTCTCTGAGACCCTTCTTTTTTATCAGACTCTGCTCAGGCAGGAAGCTCTGTTGTCTTAATGGGTAAGGAATTGTGCTGCCATTCCAAAGGCAGGTGGTTTGAAAACACCAGCTGGTCTGTGGAAGAAAGATGGCCAATCTCCTTTCATATAATTTATAGCCTCTGAAAACACCCTAGAGGGTCAGCTAGTTCTGACTAGACAACACGTGACCACAACAACAACTGAGATTGGATTCAAAGCCCTAACCCAAGACTAAAGCATGTTAATGATGGTACCTTCATATATCCTATTTCCAAATAAGGTAATGTTCCCAGATACAGGGGTTAGGATTTATATACATTTTGGAGGCCATAATTTCATCCAGTAACACCATCCGAGAGATTGCAGAAGCATGAAGTAAATAAAGTAGTTGCTTAAAGTCCCCTTACTGTCAGCAGAAACATGGAAGGGCAGCCTGGGCGCCCCCTGGCCCTCAGACACGTTAGTGTCTTCCAGAGGGGTGGGGGCTACAGCTCTTTGTTGAGTCACTTGGACCATCCTACACGGGCATGTCTGAGATGTGACGTAGGAGTCTGCGTGAGTTTCTGGTGTTCCCCTCCAAGACCTTCCATCATGGTGAATCTCAGCTTCAAAGCTGTATTGGATTCTCAAGAACAGTCAAGCCGTGTGTCCACATGTGAGGAGCCATGGTCTAGATGCGCAGGTCACTCTCAGAACTCGTCTCTTGGCAATCCCTCTGCAGCCTCGTGGTAAGCGTCCTTTACCTGGTGGCTGACCTGCCTTATGATGAAAGATGAGGATAGGCCTGTTTCACTCTCCAAGGTTTTTCTCACACGTGTTCCCATCAGACAACAGAGTCCCTGAAGGTCATCACCAAGCACACAGGAAATGTTCATGGCCCAGACTTCCTCCACAATCTCAACTACGGTCTGTTGACTGAGCATCTTCAATGCACAGCCTATATTTTTAATTTTAATAATAATCCTGAAAGGTTGACATTACTTTTCTCATTTTTCAGATGAGCATCTGAGACTTGGCTGAGAAATGACTTCCAGAAAGTAATCCAGTTATTCATTAGCAGAGTTGGGATTTGAACCAGGTCTGTGTGACTCCAAAGCCCATGTTGCCATCTCTCTGTTCCTGCGCAGGACCTCAGAGAGGTGGTAACTGTATAGACCAGCCATTAGCACGTTTTACGTGTTTCTTATAAAGAGATAATTGGAGCTCTGGTGTCCTGGTGGGTAAGGAGCTGCGCTGCCAACCTAAAGGCAGGCAATTCAAACGCACCAGTTGCTCAAGAGAAATGGGAAATCTCCTCTGGTCTTAACTTACAGTCACTGCTGGTCAGCTGTGAGCCACTTCCTACTCGACAGCAATAAGATGACTGGGGAAAGGTGTGAGTAAACTCAGCAGAAGGTGGGCTTGGGTGTGGCTTCGGCATCCCCACACTCTCCACAGGAAATGTACTGTTCTGGCAGAGACCTTTGACTCAGGTGCAGGCCATGGAGCCCCACCTCGTTCAGAGAAATAAGGAAACAGACACGAAGAGATGTGTCCCAGGGTGACCCAGGATGGAATGAGAAGACCCAGCTCTCATGAATTCAGGCCTCTCCTCTTTCCCCAACACCCTGTGGCCTCCACTTTACAGGTATTTTTGCACATGTTGGTGTTGTTAGATGCCATCGCATCGAATATGACTCCCAGCAACTCTATGAACAACAGATCTGAACTCTATCCTAGACTGAGCCATTCTTCGAATCCTCAGCACACTTCTTGAGTTCATTGCCGCATACACTGTTCCAACCATATCACTGAGGATCTTCCTCTCCTTTGCTGACCCTCGCTCCACCTTTCCAAGCAGGATGTCCCTTTCCAAGGGGCTGGAATCCTCTTCCTTTCTCTGTTGTGCCTTCCTTGCAGTCAGGATGACAAGTCTGAAGAGGGTGGAGGACTCTCTATATGGTGGCAGGCGATCCCCTGGCAAGAAGGTGTGTACTGGTCTCCAGAGACAGAGCCTCCCAGTTGCCCGTGCTTCTGCTGGGCTTTGTTGACCTTGCGGGAGAGCTGGGGCCCAGTGTGTTCCCACGACCTGTCCCTGGGTGACACAGTGCTTGCTGCTATGGAGAGCATACCTTCCATCCATATACATGTTGGGCAAACATTACCTCAGAGAGAAAGATGCCAGGAGTCCCGGTGGGAGGAGGTAGTCCTCTGGAGACTTTGAGCTCAAAGATGAGATCATACAGCTTAGACACAGATGCACTTTATAGAGTCAATAAATGCGAGCCACCTTGGCTGTTCCTGTACTGTCAGGTGTCCAGGAACCTGCCTGGCCCTTGAAAAAGGAAGCAGAAAGAGAGGCCTGGGTGAATTCATTGACCCACCCAAGGTCAACCAGCCAGATAGGGGCAGTGACAAGGTGAGGCACCACCGTCCTGAGCCATCAGGATTTTGTGGAGCCTCCCAGCAGACATGGGGCTCGAAAGTCCTCTCCTTCCAGAGAGGAGAGCTCAGCAGCCAGCTGCCATCACCCAACCCCCTCGCAGAGGTGCTAAGCCAATCAAGAAGGTACCTTGTCTGGGTCCAACATAAACACAAAACAAAACCAAAACCAAGTGCCATCTGCTTGGCTCTGACTCATAGTGACCCTCCATCAGGTTCTGAGGCTGTAAATCTCTATGACAGGACACTGTCCATCTTTCACTGGGAGAACAGCTGATAGATTTGAACTTCTGACCTTTTGGTTAGCAGTCCAAACTCACTACTTGGGCCCCAACCTACTGTAATACTAATGTAAATATTTATGCTGCTTGACAACTAGTTGTTTAACCTTCTCAATAACCCTGAATTACTTGTGACTATTCATTCCCCGGAAAAGGAGCCTTTGTGGCACAGTCCTTTAAGCATTTGGCTGCTAACTGAAAGGTCAGCAATTCCAACCCACCAGTGTCTCTGGGGTAGAAAGGTGAGGCCATCTGCTTCCCTAAAGATTTAATTTTTATTTATTTATTCTTTTTATGTGTGTACCGTCAAATTGGATCTGACTGGTACAGGAGGCGATTGTTCCTCCTTCTTCAGCAGAGCATCTGGTGGATTTGAACCGCATACCTCTGGGATTGCAGTGCAGTTTCCTGCCACTAGGCCACCAGAGCTCGCCGTGCTTCCCTAAAGATTTACAACCTCAGAGGACCTGTGGGGAAGTCCTGTTCTGTCCTGCGAAGTCACTATGAGTTGGGATTGATCCAGTGGTGAAGGGCCTGGTTTCGTTTATTATTTGCAAGCAGAGATGTTAAGCAATTTGCCCGGGGTCACACAGCTAATACATGCAGAGCTGGAACAGTGTAGTCAGTGGAGGGCATGCCCGTCTGTCTTCCCACCAGCTCCTGAGAGGTGAAAGTCATGCTTAAAATGCCAGTGACTGCACATCCCTCTCTCAGCACTGTAGCATCGGGGTGCCCAGGACAGTGAAGGCATCTAGGACAGCATTAATCATCTCATCCTGGAAGCTGCCCCAGTGGACCTGTGCATCTGCAGGCTCTCTTAAGTTCCACATCTTTTAATAGAAAGCTGAGATCCAGTGTTTAAGGCATCATTTCTGCCTTTATTGTTGTTCTCCATCCTTGGTCTAGATTCTAAAGGTCCCTCCTCCCAAACCAGACGCTCTTTGCCCCTTCCACAGAACCTTCAGCTGTAACCCCCCTCAGGGCTTCCACCTTCACCCACTCACAAGGCCAAGTAGAGGCAGAGGCAGTGCAGGGAAGGAGGGACCCTCGGCTTGTGCATCATACTAATGTGGTCTCACGGGATTCAGAAGATCCCCAGTCCTTTTTCCCTCAGCCAACCCTTGCTGAGAACCTCCTTGGTGCCTCAATGCTGGATCATAGAGGTGCCACAGATGAAAAGGCAAAAATCCTTCTTCCCAGAATCACACATACATTCTGAAAAGATCACAGGTCAGGGCAAGAGTCAAACAGACGGCAACAAGTGTTCAATTAGGCAGGGGGGTGGGGGTGGGGGGTGGAACCAATGGTATAAGCTGAAGTGTCATGAGAGTTCAGGGGAGGGAAAGGCCAGTTCCAAAGGAAAGGGTCAGAGACTAGTTCATGAGGAAAAGAAGGATTAGCTGGACTTTGTGGATGGTGGAGATTTAAGGATTGCAGGAGACCTTTGAACTAAGAGGGGTCCATAGCACCTCATTTTAGAATCCCTGCAGGACTCAGGGCTCCCAGAATTATAGTCAACTCAATGATCCCTTACTTTCCACTGAGAGTCTGCTATTCTGTGACTGTCCTAGGGCTCTCGGGCCCTAAAACATGAGCAAATAAAAACAATCAAATAGATGGTGCTCGTGACAACAGTGGGCCCTTTACCCTGAAAACACTACCAAGTATCCTTTGGTGTGATGGTGATGGTGCCTGTCATGAAGCTTCTTCTCACATTAAAGTTTATCTACTCGAGGGAGAAGAGATCGAGGCTGTTAACAATTTCAGCTTGTTCAGTTTCACAATCAACACTTTTGGCACCAGCAGTCAAGAAATAATCAAAAGACAAGTTGTATTGGGGGAGTCTGCTCTCAAGGACCTCTCCAAAGTACTAAAGAGAAATGATGTTTAGTCTAGGGACTAAGGTGCACCTGATCCAAGTCATGGTCTTCATCATTACTCGCTATGCATCAATGATTAAGGATGCCAGAAGAAGAATTGATGCCTTTGAGTTGTGGTGCTGGAGAAGAGTATTGAACATACCATGGACCGCCAAGAGAACAAAAAGTCTGTATTAGAGTGAAACTAATTTTCTCCTTGGAGACAAGGATGTTTAAGTTCCACTTCACACACTTTGGGCTCATGGCCAAGAGGAACCAGTCCCTGGAGAAGGACATCATGTTTGGAAGGGTGGAGAGACAGCACAGGAGAAGAGGACCCTGGATGAGATGGATTGGCAATGGTAACTGGGGTAATAGGGCTGGTGTGTCTAAGACAGTGAGACTGGCTCAAGCTAAGGCAGGATTCAGAGCTATTGTACATAGGCTCACTATGAGTTGCAGGCAACTTGAAGGCACAAAACAACAACTCTCCTAGGAAGTGGACCCTAAAGAACACATTGCTTTCAGGACCAACTGAGTGTGGGGTAGTGAGTGATTTTACAGGTGCAGAAATGGGCACGACCCTTTGTCATGAACACATCCTGCAACTGAGGACTTAGTTCCATTTTGTTTCAGAATGAACAAGCAAAATTGATTCTTCTTTCACCTGAAAGCCTCCTAGCTAAAAACTGTGATCATGTCTATCCCTGGGTTCTTATTAGCCTTTTTTTTAACTTCTGCTGTAGTGGAAACACCACAAGCACATGGCTTCAAAGAACAAAAATGTATTTTCTGACAACTCCAGTAGCAGTAAGTCCAGGGCAGGGTCTCGGCCTTGTTGAGTCCTTCCTTGGCAGTGGCCCCTGCATTCCTTGGTCCCTCAGCTTGCAGAAGATCTTCACATGACATCTGACATCACCATCCCCGCATGTGTGCCACTCTTTGTCTAACTTGGTTTCATGTAACTCAGAAGTGATCAAGTTAAGAACCTACTCTCCTCAGGCATGGTCTAATTTTCATAACATTAAAAAAACAAACAACCTATTTTTAAAAAGAATTACACCCACAGGTGCCAGGGCCAAGAAGTCCAACAAGTAAGATTGGGAGACATAATTCAGTCCTTAACAGCTTTGTTTAGTTGAAGCAGTCTTGGTTGCTTTAGCTGCCCATCTTCAAGTATGGTGTCAGACCCTTGGCCTCCCGGGTCTCTGGCACAGCCGCTCGCCATGTTCTTCCTGAAGGCAGTTCCCAGGGCTGAAGACAGAACCAGGTGCAGAGGTCCCACTGTAGGCACTTTCACCCCAAGAATATGGCCAAGGCTTTGGATAGTGACACATGACCTGGGTTCACAGGTTACCTTTTCACCTCTCCTGGCAGGAGCTCTTCCACAGAGGAGAAGTGGTCATGACAAACTCACTTCCCACCCTGCTCCCAGGGCTGTGGGAGTGTGGTGAGTAACTGTCTAGACCGTGCGCTTCTTGGGAGAAAAGCAACAACTGGAATTCAACCCCTTATTAGCTGCTTGAGAAAGGCAGGGGCTTGGGAAAGGGCTGAGAGCAATTAGGCACCTTATCCAGCTGCTTATCTAATGACTCTTGCTTCTATTGTATTGGAGTTGAACTTGAAGATGGGAGTAGGAGGTCCTGTGGGGGCGAGGAAGCTGTTCTGCTGTCTCTCATCAGTCGCCCAGAAGCCAGGGCAGCAAGCAGCCCATCTCTGCCCTCTGCTCATGGCGATGAATCAGCAGTGTCTTAGGAAGAAAGAAAGAAAGCTGACCAGCACAGCTGACGTCTCCACTCACTCATGGCTGAATGGAGGCACTGGTTTCTGTGCAGGGGCACCTTCCAAAGCTGAGCCATCATTTAATCCTAATACAGCTCAAACCTCTCTGCTGTATTTGCCCATATGAGCAAAACGTTTGTTCTTCGAAGTAGCAAGACTATCAAGATTCTATGAACAATTTGCTCAGCCTAATGGAAACTCATTTTCCACCCAGGAGGAGTGAAGGGGAGTGAAGGGTAAATTATCCTCTACTGATGGTTTTGGAAAGAACCAGGACGTAGTTCTTGTATGACAGAAGGGCTGCCACACTCTGCCCTGGGTGGGGGCTGTCTTCGAGGTTTCCTTCTTAGCTCAGGCACATGCAGGAGCACTCACGTGATTCCCTTTTCTGCACTGAGTCAGCACCCTGGAGAGCTGCTCCCACCCCCTTCCTGCCTGGTGAAGTCAGCGTGGTGCTGGCCCCAACACCCATCCTCAGTGAAGGAAGTCCAGCTGTTAGGCAAAACTCCCTAGAACCAAGAGTATAGAGCTCCAGGACTCCAAAAGCTCAGGGAATCAGGCCCCACGGAAGCTCACTGTGGAGGCTCAAGTGGTTGTATGGCATTGCTTGGCTCCTGGGCTATTAGCAGATAGCTTTGCAGACACACAGTTATGGGACAGCCATTGCAAGAAAACTCAAGGAAGTACCATCCAAAGTTCCCTGGGGCTGTTGCTATGGTAGTCTTGATGTTCCATTGCTGAGAAGTCCTGATTCTGAGCAGCCCAGGGTTTGCCTGGAGCTGCCCCTGCTGTGAGATGTAAAGTAGGCCAACTCTCAGGCTGGGTGAGGCAGCTCTGAGCTCACAGTAAATGCCTCCCACAGCCTACTCAGGGGATAATGACATCCACCTTCGCACATAGAAACTCCCAGCGGGGCCTGGACCAGAGAACTTGTGAGCTTATGAGACTTGTGAGCCCTAATCTTCTTACCAGTCAGCCTTCAGGCTTCTCTCCAGCCTACTGGTTCTTACCAGCAGGGTGAAAAATGAATCGCTGGGAGCAATAGGCAAAATGTAGCGTATATTTACAATGGAATATTATATGACTATAAAAAGAAGCACGCTTCAGTTCATGCTACAATGTGGATGAACTGGGAAAACACTGGGCTGCCTATAAGAAGTTAGGCACAAAAGGAGGAATACTGCATGACAGGAGGGAGCAGGATTTCATTCTCTTGTCTATTAAGCTAGAACCAATTCAATGTAACCCAACAGCAGTGCTCATTGGAGATAATTGTTGTTAGCGACATTATAAACCTCGTCCTACCCTGCTTCGTCGTCAAGATCTCTGATATGCTTGAGCCCATCCCCGAGCCCATTGTTGCGGTCCCTGTGTCAATCCATCTTGTTAAACGTCTTCCTCTCTTTCTCTGCCTCCCCCGCTTTCCCATCTTCTTCCAAGGACTTTCCCTTCCTGGTAACATGCTCAAAGGTTCACCATCCCTGTCTCTAAAGAGCACCCTCATTGCCTTTCCTCCAAGACAGACTTGTTTGTTCTTTTTAGAGACCACAGGATATCCGGTACTCTTCGCCAACACCACAGTTCAAAGGCATGGATTCTTCCTTATTCATTGTCCAACTTTCACATGCATAGGAAGCAATTGAAAATACCATGACTTGGGACCAGAAGTATCTTAGTCTTTAAACTGACTTTGGAGAGGGCCTTGACCGCAGATTTTCCCAACAAAGCACATCATTTGCCTTCTTGTCTGCTGCTACCATAGGTGTAGAGAGGTGGACTAAGCAAAATGAAGGCATTGCCAACTTCATTCTTTTATCCTTTTTAAAAACTTTTTATTATTTTAATTTTAATGAAAATTTACAGAGACTTTGGATTCCCATTCATTCATTGTTGCACTTTTCTCCTGGCCCACCCCACCTCCCAAGTACCCTCTTCTCTTTGAAAAGTAAAAGAAAAATTCTTTCATTGTTTACTATCCCTCCCCCCAGGTCCACTCCACTATGCAGCCTTTGTTCTGGACTCCTGTCATGAAAATAATACCTAATCAATCACATATCCCTTTTAAACAGTTATCCCCCTCATCTGTTTCAATGCAGTATACATCATTTATCTCCTCTTTCTCAGTCTCCCCCAACCCCAATATCAGTCCTGTTTTATAACAGTGACACTATGCATTATTTGTCCTTTGTGACTGAGATATTTCATTCAGCCTAATGTCTTCTAGGGTAACCCATTTTGAATAATATTGAGTGAGTTCCTTGTTTTTCAATGCTACATAGTATTCCCTTGTATGAATATACCACAGCTTCTCTAGCCATTCATTTGTTGATGGGCACTTAGGTTGTTTTCAACTTCTTGCTATTGTAAACAAAGTCGCGATAAACATAAATGTGCAAATATCTGCTTGGGTGCCAGTTAAGGTCTCTTTGGGGTATATTCCCAATAGTGGAATTGCTGGGTCAAATGGTATCTCTCTTTGCAACTTTTTGAGAAAGCGCCACACTGCCTTCCACAGTGGTTGCACCATTTTACACTTCCACCAACAGTGACTAAGGGTTCCAGTTTCTCCATAACCTTTCCAGCATTTGTTGCTTGCTGTTCTGTTAAATTTTGTTATTCTGACTGGGGAGAGATGATATCTCACAGTTGTTTTGTCTCTGTCTATCTTGAGGTTGCCTATTGGTGAAATGGTGAGGACTTTTGTTTTCTTGATGTTGAGATGTAGTTCATATCCTATTTGACATGCATATCAAAGGCTGTAGTCTTTGATCTGCAGTAAAAACATTGAGGTATTTATTATTATTGTTGTTCTTTCATGCCATTGAGTGGGAATCAACTCATAGCTGACCTTCCAGAGGGTTTGTAGTATCTCCCAGGAGGTGGTCACCCATCTTTCTCCTTCAGAGTAACTGGTAGATTCACGCTTTGTGCTTTTGGGTTAGCTCCTTACCCACTAGGCCACCAGAGCTGCTTTCAAGGTATTTCTTGTTCTTGTTAGGTACTGTCAAATCAGAACTGATTCATAGCTGACCCTCCAGCGGGTTTTCAGAGACAGTGAATTGTACTGAAGACCATCCATAAGTCTCCCATGGTGCAGCTGGTGGATTCGAACCATGTGCCTTCAGATTGGCAGTGCAGTTCCTTACCATTAGACATTCATTGATAGAGTTCACGGTATTTGGTATAGGCGAATTCACCGAGGCAGGTGTAGATTAGAGGTTATCAGGTGGTTGTGGGAAAGGGGAATGGGAGCTATTGCTTGCTTAATGAGTACAGAGTTTTTGTTTAGGGTGATGAAAAAGTTCCAGAGATGCCAATGAGGGTTTCACAACATTATAAATATACTGAAGACCATAGAAGTGATTTAAATAGTAAATTAAAAGGCGCATTGCCATGGGAAAGTCTGCTGTTAGGGACCTCTCCAAAGTGCTGAAGAGCAATGGTATCTCTTTGGAGACTAAGGTGCATCTGATACAGGCCATGGTCTTCGCAATCACCTGTTATGCATCAGAGAGTTGGACAATGACCAAGGAGGATAGAAGGAGAATTGATGCCTTTGAGCTGTGGTGCTGGAGAAGAGTATTGAGAATACCAGGGACTGCTAGGAAAACAAACAGATTTGTCCTGGAAAGGGTTAAACCAGGTGGCTCCTTGGAGGCAAGGATTCTGAGGCTCCGTCTAACATACTTTGGACATGTTGTGAGGAGAGACCAGTCCTTAGAGAGGGACATCATGCTTGGGAGGGTGGAGAGACAGTGCAGGAGAGGAAGGCCCTCTATGAGGTGGATTGATTCAGTGACTCAGATAATTGGGATGGGAGTGTCAGAGACAGTGCGATTGGCACAGGACAGAGAGGAGTTTAGGGCTGTTGTACATAGGGTCGCTATGAGTCGCAGGCGACTCAACGGCACATAACAACAACAACAACATGTGCATTTTATCACTATTTAAAAAAGAACCACTGAGGAGTTTTAAAATGCAAATTTGGTGTCCCCAAAGGCCATACAAGAGGTCCCCTTGCACTCTCTGTTATTTTCTCATTAAATATTCAGGAAACTAATGAAGTATGGCTGAGTCAACCCAAACCCAGCCTCCCTCCTGGAGTTAAAAGCAGAGACATGTACCCTTCTGTCGGCTGGAACAGATAAAAGGTAGTCTAAGCACAGGAAAGTCACTTATCTACCAGTGTTGTCCAGGGAGACCAGAGTCCTACATCTGCCCTTTTTTTAGCCTTAAAGTTGGACTTCAAAAGAGAAGCCATTTCCTCTTTCCCTTCTCTTCCTCCTCCTCTTTCTTCTTTCTTAATCTAGGGGTGACGTGTGAACTTACTCATGCCCTGAGGCTCAGTGTCCTGGACTCTACTTGATTCCATGAGCTAGGGGGGAAAAGTTCCTGGCACCCTGGCATTTTCCCCTAAAAGCATTGTTTTGGGAGGTTTTTATCCTCTTTTGGTATTTTTTAATACAATTTTTATTTTAACTGTGATTTTAACAAAAGTTTAAAGTTATATTTTCATTCATTCATTATTGTACATTTTACTCCCCTCCCTCTCTTCCCCTTCCTCAAGTTAACTGTTTTTTTATTTATTTTATTTTATACTAGTTTATTTACAAAATTTGAATACATTGAAGCACTGTTAAGGGTGACATTTTCTCTTACAGAAATGTCAGTACTGTCGTTCACTCATCGTTGTTGTTGTTGTTGTTACCTGCACGGGGTCAGCACTTGACTCACGGCATCCCCACATACAAACTCCGCCTGGTCCTACCCATCCCCATGATCACTTGTGATCAGGCCATTGTTATCCACACTGTCTTCATCGGATTTTCAGAAGTAGATTGTCAGACCTACCTTTCTTCCTACTTTGTCTTAATGTGTTGCTGAAATCTGCTCAGCATTCAAGCCATGGACAAGCCTCCATTGCTTGTCCATTGGGACAAATGTGTGGTGATTATGCATGATATTCACTGAAGGAGAACGCTCACACAGAAGGCAATAATTTTACTACTGAACTTGCAAAACCACTTGTAAAACCTACCTACTGATGTTGAGTCACATCTCAGTATCAAGGAAACAAAAATTCTCACACTGGACCAATGGACAATATAATGATAAATGGAGAAAAGACAAACTGTCAATGACTTCATCTTACTTGAATCCACAATCAAAACACTTTGTACAAGCAGTCACAAGATCAGGAGATGTACTGCACTGGAAGAGTCTGAATTCGGGGACTTCTTCAAATTACTGACAAGCAAAGATGTTAGTTTGAGGACTAAGGTGTGCCTGATTCAGGCCATGATCTTTTCAAGCACTTGCTATGCTGCTGAGAGCTGGACAATGAATAAGGATGACAGAAGAATTATTGATGCCTTTGAGCTGTGGTGCTGGAGAAGAGTACTGAATATCCCATGGAGGGCTAAAAGAACAAACACGTATGTCTTGGAGAAGGTGCAGCCAAAGTGCTCCTTGGACGCAAAGATGATGAAGCTTTGTCTCACACACTTTGGGCATGTTGCTAAGAGAGCATATTCCTTGGAAAGGGACATCATGCTTGGAAAGGTGGAGGGATGACCAAATAGAGGAAGACCCTCAACCAGGTGGATTGACACAGTGACTACAGAAATGAGCTCAAGTGTATCAAGAGATTGTGAGGATTACACAGGATAGGACAGGGTTCACATCTGTTGTTCACAGGGCTGCTATGAGTCATATTCAACTCGATGACACTTAAAACCAATAGTAATATAAGACAGAGCAGAATTGTTCCCTTGGCTTTCCAAGGCTGAAATATTTATGAAAACAGATTGTCACATCTTAGTTAGCAGAAGAAAGCTTAGCCACTGTACCACTAGAGCGCCTTCATCCACTCATTTTTACTTTCTTAAAGCTATCCAATTGGAACTGACTCTATTACAATGATATGTGCAAGGAGCTGGAGTCAGAAAATCAAAAGGGCTGAACTCGCTCAGCATTTCTTAAGCTCAAGGAACTGAAGAACAGATTCAAACCTCAAGTTGCTATAAACAAGGATGCTTTAGGCAGGAAATTAAATGATCCAGGAAGTATTAAAAGAAGATGGAAAGAATATACTGAGTCACTTTATCGAAAGGCAGACACAGAAGAATTTAATGAACCAACATATGAGCAAGAGCTTATGGTGATGAAAGAGGAAGTTCAAGCTGCTTTGAAGGAAATAGCAAAAAATAAGGCCCCAGGAATAGATGGTATACCAATTGACATATTTCAGCTAACAGATGCTGCCCTGGATGTGCTAAGTTGTGCCAAGAAATCTGGAGAACAACCACTTGGCCAACTGACTGGAAGCGATCTATATTTGTTTCCATTCCAAAGAAGGGTGACCCAACAGAGTGTGGAAACTACAAAACAATATCATTGATTTCACATGCGAGCAAGATTCTACTGAAGATTATCCAAAAATTACTGGAACAGTACATCAGCAGAGAACTGCCAGAAGTCCAGGCTGGGTTTAGAAGAGGTCGTGGTACTAGGGATATTGCAGTTAATGTTAGATGGATCTTAGCTGAAAGCAGGGAATATCAGAGGAATGTCTATCTGTGTTTCATTGACTATGCAAAGGCGTTTGACTGTGTGGATCATATCAAACTGTGGCTGACTCTGAGGAGAATGGGAATCTCAGAACACTTGACCCTGCTAATGAGAAACCTATACTTAGACCAAGAGGCTGTCGTCAGAACAGAGCAATAAAACACTGCATAGCTCAAAATTGGGAAGTGTGTACACCAGGGATGTGTCCTATCTCCATATCTTTTCAACCTGTATGCAGAACAGATTATCCAGGAGGCTGGGCTCTATGAGAAGAAGCGTGGCGTTAGGATTGGTGGAAGATCTATCAACAATCTGCGTTATGCAAATGACACAACCCTGCTTGCTGAAACTGAGGAGGACCTGAAGCACTTGCTGCAGAGGGTCAAGGACTGCAGCCATCAATATAGATTGAGGCTCAATATCAAGAAGACAAAGATTCTCACCACTGGACCAATTGGCAACCTCAGGATGAATGGTGAAGAGATAGAGATTGAGATTGTTCACAGTTTTAGTTTGCTTGGCTCCATGGTCAACACTCTTAGCACCAGCAGCCAAGAAATTAAAAGACATATTGTGATGGGAAAGTCTGCTGTTAGGGACCTCTCCAAAGTACTGAAGAGCAATGATGTCACTCTGGAGAATAAGGTGTGCCTGATAGAAGCCATGGTCTTTGCGATCAGTTGTTATGCATCAGGGTTGGACAACGACTAGGGAGGATAGATGGAGAATTGATGCCTTTGAGCTATGGTGCTGGAGAAGAGTATTGAATATACCATGGACTGCTAAGAAAACAAACAGTTAAACTAGCCTGCTCCTAGGAAGCAAGGATTCTGAGGCTTCGTCTGACATACTTTGAACATGTTGCAAGAGAGGACCGGTCCTTGGAGAGGGACATCATGTCTGGGAAGGTGGAGGGACAGCGCAGGAGGGGAAGACCCTCTATGAGATGGATTGATTCAGTGACTGGGGTAATCAGGGTGGGTGTGTCGGAGGCAGTGAGATTGGCACATGACAGAGGAGGGTTTAAGGCTGTAGTACATAGGGTCGCTATGAGTCGCAATTGACTCGCTGTCACATAACAACAACAAAGTTGTACAGGAGTGTGTTCATCTTTCTCCATGTAGCTGCTAGTGGATCCAAACAGACAGAAAGTTCCCATCTTTGGTTCATAGTGAAATCATCATCAGAGCTCCTAGGCTTCCCATAGATGCTCATAATGGGATATCTAGGAACTCAGTCTATAATGTATAGCGAGACTGCTCTGGGAAAGCATATTTTTAATTCAAACCTAATTGCATGCAGATGTCATTCTAGAGACTAAGGTGTTCCTAATCCTGGCCATGGTCTTTACAGTTACTTGCTTTGCATCAGAGATGTGGACAATGACTAGGGATGATAGAAGAATTGGTGCCTTTGAGTTGTGGTGCTGGAGATGAGTCTTGAGCATATATCATGGACTGCCAAGAGAACAAACAGGTCTGCACTGGAGAGGGTGAAACTAAGTTTTTCCTTGGAGGTAAGGATTTTTTTTTTAAATAAACTGGTTTATTTACAAAATTCAAATCATTGCTTTTGAGAAACTCTATCTCACATACTTTGGGCACTTGGCCAGAAGGAACCAGTCCTTGGAAAAGGACATTATGTTGAGAAGAGTGAAGGGACAGCACAGGAGAAGACCTCAGATGAGATGGATTGACACAGTAACTTGGGCAGTTGGGGTTAGTGTGTTGGGATCAGTGAGACTGGCTCAGGACAGGGAACAGTTCAGAAGTGTTGTACATAGGATCGCTATGAGTCACAGGCGACTTGATGGCACATAATGACAACAAACAATTACCTGCAAACTTGGGGAATATCATCTGTTTAGGAGTTAGAGACCGCCTGTATGTCTGAGCCCTGGAGCACTCGAGCAGGCCAGGGACAAGCTGTAGGACCAGATCCTCAAAGCCTGGCAAGGGTCTGCAAGTAAGGATTTCAGCCTCATTGAAAGGCGTCAGGCGCCTTCCTTTCCTCTCTCCTCAGGCTAAGGGTCCGTTTCTGCCAAGCTCCCGGTGGGTTGCTGGGAAGTCCATCAGCGAGTAGGCGGTGAATGCTCCTTGGGGCCATGACCTCTCTTGTGCTGGGCTCCAGTTGTCTACCCACCAACCAGGGGGCCAAAAGCCCCACTGCAGAGACAGAATGACCATTTTCTTCAACTATAAGAATGCTCCCCTTGTCTTCACAAGGAGTTATCCATGGAGGGCATTTTACTGGAAGATATTTCAGTAAAACCACCAGGCAGATGTTAGACTGTGTTCTTTATGAACCCTGCCGAGGGCTCCATATGAGCACCAGCTTCTCACCCCATCTGACAGGCTGAATGGGCTGGCATCGCAGGCCCACCACTCTCCCAAATAATTTTCACTGATTACTGAGGGGTCAGATGTAGTATCCTGTAATTCAATTTGGTTTAGAAGTTGGATGCTTATATGTATTTGGGCACACACACCAGAATAAGAATATCTTCTTCCTTTTTTCTTGAGGGGTGGTAGAGATTGGGGTGGGGACAAAGGAGGTAGGGCCATGAAAAAGAAAAAAGAATACAATGAAGACTAAAGTTTTCATTTCAAGGAAAATTAGAGAATGCCACATCCTCAGATAAAAACAGGTAGGGGAAGGATGTTACATATAATCTTAGAAGCAAAAGTTCATGAATTTGTACACCTTGGCAGAACTATACCACTAGACCCTTGTATCATGAAACGTAAATATGCATAATCTTGAATAATTAGGCAACTGTGGTCCCTTTAACTCAGTGTGATTCTGCAGGAGGAGACGGATAATAGTTCTTATAAGAGTCATAAAAGTTAAAAAATCTGACACCTTTGAGACTCATTTTAGGGGTTGTTGTTTTTGTTGATTGCCTTCACGTCAAGTACAACTCATAGCGACCCTACGAACGAAAGGCCTGAAGCCCCTCTACAACTCTCGACATTTATCAAAGTTCACAGTTTCCAGAGGCATGTTGTTTAGGAAGTAGATGCCACTATGTTTCTATGGATGACATTTTGCATAATAGGGTTGAGTACATGGAGAAAGGTACTTATTATTCTCTCATTGCTAACAAGCCAAAATAACTCAACCAGCAGGTTTTCAGAGGCTATCAATCACAGCTCTAGAGGAGACAGCCCATCTTCTCCTTCAGCTGGAGATTAGAGGAGCTGGAGGGTTAGAACCTACTGCCTTTGAGTTGGCAGTACAATTCCTTATTCACTAGGCCATTAGAGCTCAAACTCTAACACAGCATAACCAGGAAAACAGTAACAACTTCAACATCACTAGCACTCTCATCCATCGGTGTAGGGAAGTCCTGTGAAGCCATGTTCTTCATCTGGTACTTTTGAAAAACAGCAGGAGGGTAGCTAGGACTAAAGTTGGGTATGGAAACCCTGAGGTGCTAGGTGCACCCAAGACACAAGCTCCCTTTCTTGTTAATCACCAACATCGCATTCCCAACAAAGTGACACCTCCCTCCCTGCTCTGCTCGTTCCTGAGCCTGAGCTATGATTTCCCAATCACATCCTGAGCCGAAACCCAGGAGGACACACAGGAGCAGATCCAGACTTGCCGACTGCATAGAAATTGCACAAAGCTTGGCCCCAAACATGGAATAAAGTAAGTGTGCATGAAGTGCTGAACATTCCACGGAGGCCCGTGTCAGAGGAGCACTTGCCACCAGGGCCCCTCCCAGAGCCCTCAATTAAATGCCGGTTCTGTGCTACCAAGAGGGCATCGAACCAACAGCCAGACTTTGACTCTCCATCCTTTTGTGAGCCAAGACCCCTAGATCCCAACCCTCCTTCCCTCCTGTGTCCACCTTTCTCTAAGCAGGAAAAGAAATACTCTTGCCGGGGTTTTACACATTAACAGAAAAAGCCAAGGATAAAGCATAGCTCCATAAGCCAGAACTTTATTAAACTCCATGTTACATAAAAGATCATATAAATGGGCCATTAAATACATTCTGTTCACTTTAAACAAATTTATATAGAAATTTATTTACATTTCTCCATTATATACTTAAATTACTTTTCCAAGCTTACTACCGATAAACGGTAATAGAATGATCACCTGCTCACACAGATGCACACACAGAGGTTGTACACGGGGCTAAGAAAAACACCACTTTTGGGGGAGCTCAGCTTACTATTGGGTTTTAAACAACTCGTTCTGAAGGTGCTTTCTTCTGAACAGGCCTTTTTGCTGCATAGATGCTGGGGATTGGTTCTGAGGAAGAACCGATCCCAGGCAGAGGCGGGTGTGTGACTGGAACTGTGGGAGCTGGTAGGGACCTTGAGGATAGTCACTGTGGCCATGCCCCCAGTTCTGGAGACCAGAGGAAAGAAGCCTATGGAGAATCAGTGACTTGCTAAAGTCTCCCAACATCAGCAATAATGTGAGGTCCCTCCCCTTTTCACTATCCACAAACCCACAAGCCTATGACCTCATACACCCACTTCCCACCATGGAATCTTTTTTAGGTTTTATTCTGCTTCGTTAAGTTTTATGAATTCTTAGGTTTCTTCAGATGATGGAAATACCTACTCAGGGATGTTCTACAAAAGGTTATGATTAAATACTTCTTTAACCATAAAGTTTGCCTTTTCAATTTAGCTGACTTACAGAAGCTCAAAGTTTCCTACTAATTTAGATGGAATATTCTAGGAGTGACCGTATGGATTCAAGTAAGCCATATTTGCGTAAACCCATTAATCCTATTGGTCTAAAATGAGGTTTCACCAAAAAGTGCCAGGAGAGGGAGGGAATGGTAACTTTTTTAAAAAAATTCAAACTCATTTCTCCCACTTCCCAATTATTCTCAGATGGCTGTAGTAAAAATGGCCACCAACTGGGTAGGAAAAGTACATTATTTTCCCTTTTGAATGAAGCCTGACTTCTCTCAGAATTTTTCCTGATGATTCCAGAAAGCAAGTTTCTTTTCAATGTGGTTGTGTGTGTGTGTGTGTGGGGGGGGGGGGGGTTGGTTGTTTTTTTTTAAAGTTTTAGAAATCCTTTTCTTAGGGTGGATAAACCACTTTATCAAGGAACAGGTCCCTGAGTGACAAAAACTGTTCTCTAAGAAAAGGTTAGCAGATGGAACCAGGCCCCTGTGGTGCCCCAAAGGGGAGGCCCCGCCATCTGCTTCCAGACAGGAAAATCATATAAGGCAGCCTTGCTGTGTAGCTTATCGGGTCACCATGAGTCAGAATCAACAGCAACAAGGTTGGCTTGTTTTGTTTGTGTTTTGCTGGGTGGTGTTTTTTTTGTTTTGCTTTGTTTTTGGCGGGGGTAGGGGTTGGTTTGTACCAAGTATCAAACACCTACATTAAACAGCATTATGGTTAAAAAGAAAGTCTCCAGCTCACATTAGAGAATAAGAGGTAGAAGCCAAGGAGAGGTGAGAGGGAGAAGTGGAGAGGCGAGAAAACAGGAGAGACCATGAGCCATAGCCGCCTTCTCTGTTACAATAGACAGGATACACTGGTGGGAGACAGAAGCTGGGAGAGAGGTACTCGGGTGAATCACCTCTGTCACCTCTCCATTAATGTATGGCACTTGTAAATTCTGGAAAACCCAGTTTTCTAGTAGGAGCTAGCACCTGTCTCTAGGTGAGGCCTGCCCTGCAGCTAAAGGTCCAGGGCATCTAGGACCACCACCACACAACCTATGGGCTCCTGCCCCTCTGCCCTGGGTGTGTGCCTTGACCACACAGGTGGGGGAGCATCGGATTTCTGCCCCTTTAGTCCACCTCTTCCTCCTATTCACAAGCATGCCTTCATCCAAAGCTGCAGAGAACTGAGCTGGCTGGAAATTCTTCAAGGAGATGGAGCCAACCCCAGAACCTTGAGGGCTTGCTTGCAGGAAGTTCAGCCTCCAGCAATCCACGATGGTGTGTAGGTAGGTGGGATCCCCAGGGCCAGGAAGCAAAGGAAAATAAAAATCTCTTCATATTAAGGATATTCCGCACCCCCCCCCATCTTTCCCCTGGGGTAGCATTTCACTCTGTAAATGGAATAAACAAAAACATTTTATTTTCATAATATTAAAAATAAGTCTTTAACATATAAAAACTGGCCAGAAGTGGTTTGGGTTTTTTTTTTTCTCTCAATACGTAAGAATGTCATCCTACACTGTAAGTCTTTCGCAGGACCTTCGTTGTAGAGCTGGGGGCGTTGCTCACACATTCTCAGACGGCAGCCGGTGCTGGGTGTGTGAGGGAGGTGGTGCCCCGTCACAGTAGCGAGCATACATTCAGATTCGACAGCAGGAGTCGGGACAGCAGATCCCAGAGGCCACCACCTCCAGGCTTGTACCTTTAATGACCCGATCATTGGCAGGTGGCACCAGGGGATCACTGTATACGGAACAAAGACATTCAGTGTTGGCCTATTCCATGCCCCAGTCCCGGAAGCCGTTCTTCACCATTGGGAACCCAGGAGGCGAGAGAGGATGATTCAAACCATCATTTCCGCAAGGGGTTCAGTATCTTCCCTAGTGTGGTCCTCTTTGAGTCTTTCTGTCTGAAGGAGGCCCTCTCCCCGGACCCCCTGCCCTTCAGAGGTGCCTCTGCGCTGACACTGTTCCCCTCGGGCGACTCTGGGCCCTTCTTATGAGTGCGGGCACTACTGGCCCGCCGCAAAGGGCTGTCTTTGGGGGAACTGTCCTCAGGACCGCCCTTGACCCTCAGCTGCCGCTGTGAGACTGCCCGGGTGAGGCCAGGGGCTTTGGTACCAAGAGGCGTGTCAGTTCTCATGTACCGTGAAGAGGAGGCCACTGTGCTTCGAGCGAAGCTGGGGATGGGAGCCGGGGCCCGGGGGAGACTGGGGACCGGTGGTGGTGTCTTGGACTCTTCTTCAGGGCTCTCGGTGCCCTGAGGGTTGGAGCAGCAGCTCTTGTTTTCCTCCGGCTTCAGCCTGGGCACGTTCCTGAGGGGTTTGGCGCTGGGCTTCTTGAAAGAGCTCCGGGGTGGCAAGGTGGGCTCCTTCACCCGCCGGGTGCCACTGGGGCTGCTGCCAACCCGCTGGGATTTCTGCTCCTCGCGCAGACCTGCCGTGGAGCCCGTGGACTGCCGCCTGGGCGAGGTGTCCAAGGTCCCTCGCATGGAGTTCCGGCGAGATAGAAGAGTCTCTGTGCTGGGGGTCTCTCGGGGTGCTACCCGGGATGGCTCGGGCCGACTCCAGCCCCTAGTGCCCCTGCTGGACTTGGAGATGGGCAGGACCTTGCGCATAGTCTCGTTCTCAGAGGCGTGCAAGGTCCGCACAGGCTTGGACGGCGACCCTGACGTGGACCCCAGGCTCCTCCGGGTGCCGCTGGGCTTGGAGGTCTCCGGGGCCGACTCCTTGAAGGAACTTCTCTTTGGTACTATCACATCCTTACTTTTGGTGGCTCTGTCCTTGGGAAGCACATTCTTGGAGGGGGGCTCACTCTTCTGGGAAACCAGAGTGGGGGCCTCCTCGGGAGGGCTGGAGGCAGGGTTGGAGGAGATCTGGCTGGTCCCTGTCTCCCCAGCTCCAGAAGACACAGAGCCGTCCTTGTCCCCACTCTCTTCCGGCTCCTGAGTCCCAGGCCTGGAGTCAGTCTCCGAGCAGTCCAGGGTCAGGGAGCAGTCAGTGGTGTCTGAGATATACAGCAAAGGCCCCGCCTCCTTGTGTTCAAGGTCACTGCTACCCACAGACACCAAAGCCTCGCTGCTGGGTTGTTGGTCTGAGGCCGTTCTGCCATCTTCCAGGGCTGGATCAAGGCCTTCCCGGGAATCTGGACTACAGGGAATGAGACTTGGATCACTGGTATCCGGGGACTGGAGACTACCCTCCTGCAGAGGTGCTAGTTTCACGGGGCTGACATCATTCAGGACCAGCTGGGGCACCTCCACTGGGCTCCTAGATCCCTGCAGGTCGAACTGGGTTAGCCCCGTCACCAGCTCATGCTCCTTAATCTCCAGAGTCAGTGGTGAGTGCGGAGGAGACCGGCCCGGGTGCAGGCCCACAGGTTCACTGTTCCTCTTTCGAAGGATGCTGACGCGGCGCCTCACTCGGGGAAAGGCAAAATCCTCAGGCCGGGGGGCTGCAAGCTGGCACTGCCACACTGAGGATGGGCTGGAGGCTTCCACTTGGCCCTCTACAGCCTGAGGTCCGTGCGTAAGGTCGGACTGGGAGTTTTCAGGCTCTATCCAGGCTACTGTAGGCCGGGCCTGCCGGGGGCTTCTCCGGGGCAGGCTGTTGAACTTGGTGAGGTCCTCGGAGCTGTCAGTGGAGCCCTCCAGGAAGGTCAGCAGCTCCCGGTCAGCAGTGGCGCCCAGGGAGAGGCGGGAGCGGCGGGTGTTGGGGGGCCGGTAGGAGGGGCTGATGGGCCTAGAGTACAGGAAAGGGGGCAGATCCTCCGCACCCTTCTTGGTCAGCAGCTGCACATCATTCTCACTACTGCTCCGCCCAAAGCCCCCAAGCTCGCCCTCCGCCCAGGAACACCGCTTCTGTTCGAGCTCTCTCTGCCGCCGCTGCTGCCTCAGCTCCTTCACCTCCCGGTCCTGGTTGTCCTAAATGAAGAAAAGAAACCCACAGAAGCATGAGCCCTGGGAGAGCCCTGTCCAATTCTAGTCACCCAACCTATGAGCACAGGGAGAGCGGCATGCACAGAGGGACATCGAGTCCTGCTCGGCATAAGCCACACGTCTTTCACTGAGAAAGGCTGTGTGGACCTGTGTGCACATCGGATGAGTTGGGCTAAGTGCTCCCACCACCTGTGCCACCTCCCTGTAGCAGTGCACTGACGGTGTCCTGACCATCTGTCTAGACTGGTCATCTGATCCCTGGGACCCAACCTCCGCTCTCTAGTCAAGACATTCTTCCCTCAGTGTGGTCTGTGATGTCACAACTCCAAGGAAGCCCAAGTTAGTTTCTAAGCACAAGACAGAAGGCTTCTAAGAAAGCATGATGCTCTTCAGGTAGTGGCAGAGAGAAAACACAATGGGTGCAGAACAGTCCTTACACGTCGCATGGGTATGTGTTCACATACACATACGCACGTAATACATTCTACAATTTGCTCTATTTTCTTCTGGTGAAGAAACATCACAGTTAGCAGGGTGGCTCTGCCAACTGCCCATCAAAACCGAGGGGCTGCCACCCTCCTGCCTCACTCTGGGTTACAACTCTGTTCCCAAGAGGAAGGGGATCAGGCATGCTTTTTCAACTCCTTCTATCAAAAGATAGAAAAAGCAAACCCTCAGCTTCAAAGCACCATTTCTCTCCAACAAAACTTACCCCAAACAACCACACACACAAAGCAGATTTTACTGCACTTTAAATATATTTGTCTCATGCAAATATGTGGCTTTCACAACCCAAATCTGTTATCACTGGCACTTTTTTTACTAGAAAATCCATTTCCTCAAAAGGTGGAATTTCCCTGGCAAGTTTCTGGGAGTCTCTGGCTGGGCTCCCTTCCCCTACCTCTCGTCTCCTCCTATAGCCCTGGCCCCTGCTCCCCAAGCCTCCCAGGCCTTCTCCTTCCAAGGAGGCCGTGGAGGAAGGGGCTGTTCCTGGCTGTCAGGACAGCTGTGCTGACAGCATCATGCAGGTGGCCTCCTTGGCCTGCAGAGTTCTGAGTGGGAGTGAGGGCCTCTGAGCCAATTTGGCCTCTGCCAGGCCGCCTCCTCCCCAGCTGAGCTCACTGCTTGGACAGTGGAGCATCAACGTGGCCAGAGGCTGAGCCTCCCTCTCTCAGCTGGATGGAGAAACAAGGGTAGAGAAGTAATCTTGGGCTACTAATTCAAGGTTTGAGAGACAGCCAACAATCCTAAAAGACGTTCCATGAAAAGACAGATCTACATTTAAAATACAGGAACGAATAACCCACTAGGTGTTGGCCCCTTCTCACCGCTGAAACGAAGAGATGTATGTGCTACTCTGTTTTAAAAGGTAGGTAAGCATATAATTTGCAAAATCAAGCAGCTCAGAGTGTTTTCTGGCATCTGTGCTGAACTCGGTTACTGGAGCAGGCAGTTGTAAGTGCACACTGAGCTCAGCCTAGGGGCAAGCTCCAAGACCATGGGAAGGCAAAGCCGGTGCTGACTGCAGACAACATGGCCTTACATGAGAAGACTGTGATCCAGTCCTGGTGCTCCGGGAAGACAGCATCTTTTGATCAATGGGTCTCAATAAGTCTCACTGAAAGAAGAAATTTTCCTCTAAAGCAGGGAGACAAGAAATATTCAAAAGCACTTTTAAATATTATTACTGTCTCCCTAAATAAACTTTACTAACAAAATGCTTTTAGAGAATTAGTGAGGGGGATGGTATGAAGAACAAAGGCACTTAGGGAGCCAGATGCCAGACTCCTGATGCTCTGGGAGCCCTTGGGCCGGGACAGCCGCTTCCCAGTTGAGGGCCTGGCCCCACTACCGGGGCCAGGCTTTCTGCAACCAATCACCGAACCTTTTTTCTGTCACAAGCCTAGGAATGGGCAAGAAGAAGACAAAGAAAAATCCAAACTGTGGAGAAAGAGAGAGAAGGTGCCATGGGCCGTACCTTAACTGCCTTGTTGAATTTGGTACAAAAGTCTCTGAATATCTGCAGACATTCATCCAGTTTCATGGTTTCTTTGTCTTCACAGAAAAAATCTATAAGGGTGTGAGCCTCGTCCTGCAGCTCCAGTTTCCAGTGCTCCAGTTCAGACAGCTTTTCCAAAGCAAACTGCAGGCAAACAAACAAGAACGCACTGAATAAACAGGGTCAGCGGAGCGGGCGCTTGGCCTTGCTTTGGGTGTCTGGGAAGACATGGTCTCTGGGTTCAATTTCAGGTCTCAGAAAAAAGGGAGGGATTATTGCTAGGCTGGTGCGCTCTAAGCCAAAAAGAACTTTACCCAAGCAAAAACCTCAGGGAAACAAGGTGAAGCCCTTTGGTGTGAGGGTTAGAAGAAAAAGATTCTGGAGCTTTAACCTGTAGAATGCCACCCGCAAATTATTTCAAGTCACTGAAAAGCTGCATTGGTGTACAGCTGTTGGTTTATTTACGAAGGGAGATTCGGTCTCTACTCTCCTGTCTCTTTAACCCTGAGTTTTGCACTGCGACTCATTTGTATTTGACTGCTTGCTGCTAAGGTTGATAGTTCAAGAACACCTACTGGTGCTGCAAAGAAAGGTCCTGTGTCCAAGATCGCAGCCAAGAAAACCCTGTGGAGCACAGTTCTGCCCTGTAATACACAGGGGCACAGAAGTCAGTGTCTCTGACAAGTCAACTCTGCCAAGGGATTTTAGAACTTATTCTCAAGGAGACTGACCAGGATCATGTGCCAATCCCAAAGAACTAAACCAAGGCCCAGGCTAGGGCTTCCTAACAAGACAGGGTTGCTTTACTGAGTGAGCAGAGGCATTTTCTTAACCGTCACATGCTTGCATCCCAACTACAAAGCTTAGTGGGTTTGGGGTGTTCCCAGACCACTGTTATTAAATTCCCCTAGTGATTCCGGTGCGTATTCATAGTTAAGGTAGGTTACAGGCCATCCACTTTATGTCTTGATTTTTCTCTCAATGCCTCATGCACATGCATCTCCAAGGCCCTTGAAGATTCTGGTAGTGCCTCCACACCATCAGAGACACTTGCCTGGGTCCAGTGTGTTCCCAGTCCTTTCAGGATGGAGATCCACCAAATGCACGGGCCACACACATACTTCCCTGACCTCGGTTCAGTGACACACAACTTGCTGAGCTGTGACAAGTGGTGGCTGCAAGGAGGATGCCCCGGCAGCCCAGAATACCAACATCTTACGTTTTCTTTTTCATTGGGGATAGAGCGCATACAAAAGAAGCATTTTACTTTATGAAATCTCATGTATCAGGTTTTAAAAGGTTGCTTTTTGAAAAACTGCATTTTGGGTGGAGAAGATGGACCCAGGAAATGGCTACGTTACAGGATGCTTTCTTTTGGGGAGACCTTGCTGCTTGGAGAGCAACAGACCCTGAAGAAAATTCTGGGTAAAACTCCTCATGGCCACCTCCTACCCATGTCTACACAAAGTACCCCGTAAAGGTCTTTTCCGTACCAAACACATTCAAGAGATGGTAAGAAACCAAAACTATTTAGGAAACCAAATACCAGAGAAAGCAACCACCTGAGTCAGTCGCCCAAGGCAGTGTGTGCCTTCATGCTCTGTTTTTCTGTATGGGGAGCAGGGTATTAACGAAAGGATAAATCTTTGCCTGTCATTCTACCACAGGGGGAAGGGTGGATTCCAGCCAAGAACAGCTCAACTGCAGAAAAATAGAACTCCTGACAAGAATCTACATGGAATCCTAGCTCCACCTCGGATGTCTCATCTCAAGATCCTGGGGGGATTGATGGAATACGAGGGAGGAAAAAAACGAAAGACACAGGAGGAGCCCTCAGACTCGGGGAAAATGGAACATTCTGAATATGGAACTGAACTGAATCTCAGACTAATTTGTTCAGGGTTAATTTTCCAAATGTTTTTCCTCTAATCATAGCCACACGCTAAAAAAGTCAAAGCTACACAAGAAAGGCAACAGCTAAGGCAACAGATTCAACTCTGCAACATCTCTCACTGGTCCGGCAGGGACCAAAGTCACAAATCAATTTACAAAGTACTTCTTCCCAAAGGGTTAAAATTTGGACTAGATCTTTAAAAAAAATGCATTCCTGTCATTTTTCTGCTAAAAAAACCTTCAATGGATCCCAACTGCTTTTGGACATGGAGACCAAACTGCAGCCCGGCAAAGGAGCCCTTCATGGACTAACCATAGGCTACCTGAGACGTTCCACCTCCATCAGTAAGAAAGAAGGGAAACAATTTGGCAAGATAGAGAGTCTTATGAAACATTTTATCTACAAATATGAAAATGATTATTGGAAGTTTGTAAAAATTTATAAAAATGTTCCTTTTGATGGACACCTTAGAGATGAGACTATATATAGCACACTGCTTCAGCATAAACCTTTCTGCATGCATATTTAAGATATTAATGCTTAATATAACAACCTGTAGGAAGGAAACACCCAAAATTCTGGTCTTGGTGTGTCACAGCTCTTATTCTTCAATCTTCAGATTCGTTTTAGATGTCTGAATATGCTTATGGTTAAGACGTTCATGATGGTGGTGCTAGCTTTGTTCTCACCTTGAGGAAAATTTGAGCACTTTAAGTGGAAAATGAGTGTGTGGATATATTGGAAATAAAATATAAAGCATGATTAATAATAATCTCACATACTTGCTTTGACAGCACATATATTAAAATTGGAATGACACCAAAAAGATTAGCACGGCCTCTGCATGAGGATGACACAGATCTGTGAAGCATTCCATATTTAAATACTGTTGTTGTTGTTGTTGAAACCAACACATAGCTGACCCTCCAGTGGGTTTTAAGAGGCAGTTAAGTGGGAGGAGACTGCCCTTCCTTCTCGCGTGGAGCAGCTGGTAGATTCGAACCTCGTGCCTTTGGGATTGCAGTACAGTTTCTTACCATAATACTACTATTACTAACATCACAGCAAAGCCAAAGCAAAATCAAATGTTTGCTGGCAGGAGCTACCACGCAAGCTCTTTGGCTATAGCTTCATTATGAGTTAAGGCACCAGGTGGGAAGCACACTATACCTCCCAGTGTGAAGAGCAGCTCTGTCAGATGTACTCCACCTCACAAGCCTCAGAGAGCCATAAGAAAGCACAGTTCACTGAAGACTAAGAGCGTGAAACAGTGCCACTTTTTTCTAATAAGCAAGATAAAAGCAGCATGTCAGACTATGTAATTAGTGAGTCACAGTGAGCTGTCACAAACATGTCCACTCTGCTGTTTTTCTGTTGATGTTATTCGGAGCGGCTCCTGACACACCCTGTGAGGCTAATGCATTTGGGGTGTTGATAGGCACAGCTATCGTGTGTTCTTCTGCTCTCACTATAAAACATGCCAAAACGTAGCTTGCTTCTTCAATGAAAAACAAGCGAAGGCGTTAGCAGCCAAGGTTCTAAAGTGTCTTGAAGGTTTCTGTGGAATTTCACTTCATTTTCCAAAAGTATGGCTGAGAGACAGGTTTAAAACCAAAACTTGAGGCAGAGACCAAGCAGAAGCCCCACAGGATGATAGCAAGTCACTCACTATGATAAACATATAAATTGAACAGTGATAAACAAAAGCTTAGTCCATAAGCTAAGTGCTTAGTTTTAGATCATATTCAATACGGTTTTAAAACAAAGTACTAAGCCATGCTCTGCTAAGAATGAGCACTGAATAACAAAGTTCCTTTGACATCCTCATGAGGAAAAAACATGAATGGGAACCTACTTCTTCCACAAACACACTCAAGGAAATATAGCCAGCCTTGGTGATATTGCTGGGAGGTGAGATTAGAGGGACGGATCTGAGTCACCCACAAACCTGAAGGAAAGCTTCCATCTGCTGACAAAGTTCTCTGTCTCGCTGGATGTTTTCCCGGAGCGATCTCGTCCTGACAGTCAGCGAGTGCAGCTCTGCCTCTGTGCTATCCAGAGATAATCTAGAAGAAGAAAGGGCAAAGTGGGCAGGTGCCACAAGGTAATCCTGTGTCATATGAGCACATCAAACAGGACCATTGCTGGTCACCCTCAGAGCCAGTAGGTGGGAGCTTCTGTCATGGCATTTATCTACCCCAGTCCTCAGATCGTGTGAGCATCTCGTTGTGTTTTCTTAAGAGGCGAATCCTTCAGAAACACATATCAGAGTTCAAAGAAAGCAGGCTGTAGCTTTGCTCTTGCTAGTGAGATAACTAAAACCCGTGGGACTTGTAATACTTTTCCTAAATAGGCCTGGGTAGCATTAAAACTAAAAGCCAGCAGGACTCTGGGATACTTGGACTTTTCTCTGGCCAGAAAATACAACTGAAAACAGTAACCTGAAAGAACCAGAAATCAAGGCAAGAGGTGGTGGTGATCCTGATACAAAGTGCGCTGAGGAAATGCAAGCCCCAGAAGTCTCCCACTCACCACCCCCAGCGAGGGCCAGCACTCTAGAGGTATTTTATGGAGAACTAAGAACTATCAATTCTTCAATGAAATAGAATTTACTGTAGAGCTTTTGTTACCTATACCAAATCGTGACAATAGAACATGAATAATGTTTTATCACTCAGTCAAGTGAACATGTGAAATCTAAAATCCCAGGGGCATTCAACTAGAAAATTCACAACTAGGATGCATCCATGCTTCTATTGTAAAATCTCCATTTCCTTTGTACAAAACCATCTTTGACCTTCATTGACTATTAGTGCCCATCTATTATCTGTTTGTACCTCACCATGTATTTCGAATATTCCTATTAATTCCTTATTAATTGATTTCTTATACGAGAATATGCAGTAAAATTTTCCTTCATCTAGCCAGAAATGCCAGTTCAAAAAGTTTTAATGATCCTTTCTCTTCATATGGCTCTTTGGAACATTTCTATATTCTACAAGTCAGGGACCTCTCCAAATTACTGAGAAGCATGAATGTCAGTTTGAAGACTAAGGTGTGCCTGATTCAGGCCATGATCTTTTCAATCACTTCCTATGCATCTGAGAAATGGACAATAAATAAGGAAGACAGAGGAAGAATTGATGTCTTTGAGCTGTAGTGTTGCAGGAAAGTACTGAATAACCCATGGACTGCCAAAAAAACAAACAAATATTTCTTGAAAAGAGTGCAGTCAGAGTGCTCCTTGGAGGCAAAGATGATAAAGTTCTGCCTCACATACTCTGGGCAAGTTGTTAGGAAGGACTGTTCCTTAGAAAAGGACATCATGCTTGGAAAGGTGGATTGGCAAAAGCGAAGAAGACCCTCAACCAGATGGATTGACACAATGACTGCTGCAATGGGCCCGAGTGTGTCAGAGATGATGAGAATAGCACAGGATAAGACAGGGCTCAGATCTGTTGTTCACAAGGTCACTATGAATTGTACTCAACTTGATGGTATCTAACAATACAATAGTTAGAGTAATAACAACACAATAGACCATGAAAGATGCTCATTATTTTTTTTGGAGAAGAATGTGGTCATCAGTAAACAAGAATTCTGAACTCTTTACCTCTTTAAAATTATAATCTCACCTTAGGGCAGGCACGTGTATGTTGCTGTTGTGTACTGTCTAGTTGGCACCAACCAATAGTTGACCCTCCAGCAGGTTTTCAGAGGCAGTAAATCTCACAAGAGGAGAATGCCCCTAAAGTCACTAATCTTGAGTCACTGGCCACTAAATAAAATCTCCAGGTTGTTATTGTTATGTGCCATCAAGTCACTTGCTACTCATAGTGACCATATATACAACAGCTCTGAATCCTGCCATATCCTGAACCAGTCTCACTAAGTAGACACATCTAATCCCATCGCACCAGTCATCAGGTCAATCCATCTCATGCAGGGCCTTCCTCTCCTGTGCTGTCCCTCCACCCTTCCAAGCATGATGTCCTTCTCTAAGCACTGGTCTCTCCTGGCCACATGCCCAAAATATGTGAGACGGAGCTTCAAAATCCTTGCCTCCAAGGGGAAACTTAGTTTCACCCACTCCAAGACAGGAATTAAAATAGTTGTCTACTAACTGCAAGGTTAATCGTTCAAGTTTACCCAGAGCCACTCTAGAAGAAAGGTTAAGTGATCTATGCTCCCAAACTCAGCCACTTTATAGAGGACGCTTCTACTCTGACATACAAGACATAGCCACGAGGCAAAACTGAATTTATAGTAATTGGTTTTAATCTTTGGCCAGTGGCAGGTGAAAGTTTAAAAGTTACTGTTTCTTAGACAGGCAGAGAGAGTGAACAACAGTATTAGGGAGGTGCTCATTCCTTGAAATAATAAACCAGATGTATTGTGTTGTTTTGTATTGTGTTCTCTTTTGTGTTGAATTTTTTTGTAATTCCATGTAGTGTCTTCTCTGTTGTGTTGTGTTCTTCATATCAACATCATAAATAGTATCTGGTTAAAAATTGTAACACCACGGAGGAGCCAAGTTGACACATGTTAACATTGATGGAAACTATATTAGGTTTAAGAGAACCTCAGTATTGTTTCTTACAATAATCTGTGAATATAATTTAATTTTTAACATTTTAATTTCCATGAAAGATTGATATTTTTATGGGTTTTTCATTTAATCATTCATACTATGTTATTTTATAATATTAATTACAATTAATGAATGAGAAACAAATTCAAGCCTCAAGTTGCAATAAAAAAAAGTTATTGTTTCTATCTGCATGTGGTTCACATTTGTCACTACTCTATGTAGACAAACAATAAATATATGAATTGAATATTGACATGGTGCTTCCAAAGACAGCTCACAAAAGTCAATTATGAGCAAATCTTTCTGCTTTAAATCAGTCAGCATAGTATTTACCCCATGGAAATTAGCAAATGCTACAAATCGGTCTGTTTTCGTTTGTGTTTCCTAAGAAAGACCATTTACCACTAAACATATGGAAACATACTTAAAAAGCAGAACTCAGAATAGCAAATACTCACAGACTGTTGACCACATTAAAATGTACATATTTAACGTGCTGCCTTCGAGCCCCCAGCATGCCTGCCTGTGGTGTGAGGGTTAAGCTGCCGTGACAGAGCATGAGTTTGTGCATAGTTGGGGCCCCAGCCTGCTGCAGGTGGCTCTTTTAATCACCAGCGACATGGGGGAAAACCCATACATATTTATTTGGGTCAGAACAAATTAGAGTGATATAAATGGAGCTTTATGTTGGGTAGATAGTCTCTCTATAGAGTTGAGTAAATAATTTGAGGAAGGAAAAAAAAGCCCAACAAAAACTTTTCACTGCTCTTGGTAAGGTTCCAATTCTTTCTCATGCAATAGAAAGTAAATGTACCATGTTAGATTGTAGAAGGAAACAGTGATTTATGGCCCTGGAAGTTTGACTGATATATAACAACTCCCAGGGTAATAGGCGGTGTTGTTAGTGCTCTATCTTTTGGGTGTGGAAGGATTTAAAGTTCTTAATCTGTATGTTATTTTACTCCAGAGATATTTATTAGGATAAACTGCAATAGTTTTCTTAGACAAAACAAGACAAACCCCACTAATTTTTAAAAAGCCCCAAATTTCAAAGACATGCACACACCTCAGTAAGCAAATGAAGAGATCTGAACTTCATCAAGACAAAACCTTCTCCAGTTTCAACTTGGCCCCAAAAGTTATAAATGTTCTCAAGTATTCACAAGGCAGTCTAAACCCCTCCTTGAATCCTCAAAAATTCATTTGTCGTCCTTTTTTGCTTACCTAGCAGCCTCCTGCACGTGATACAATTTTTCCGAAAAATTTAGAAGAATGGTATCTTTCTTTTGAGCCTCCTGGAACAAAATCAGAATTTTCTCATTATATGAATAAACTGGAAGCAAATAATTTTTCGAGGGATTAAAGTTGCTGTCCCCATTTTTATGCCTGGTGTATTCAAAGCCATGTACTGAGACATGAACTTTGATAACCTCGGTAAGATTACCAGAGCTGCCTACTCTCGAGATACATTTAATTTCCCAGAGCAATTTATCCCGACATGAAATACAATTCATGTGCATTACAATTCAATAGTAGGAGGGGGCAGCTTAGCAGGGCCCATTGTTTCCAAGAGAATCCAATATATCCTGCTTAAATACCACCCATACCTAGGAGCCCGCCTTTAAATGATCAAGATACCTTCAGCTGCTAAACCTGTTTTCACACTGAGTTTAATCAGAAGGTGCATATGCCATGGAAGTATCTAGATTCTTCACCTTGTCAAAGGGTTAGGTTCTCCCATTGCACACAGGAAGGACCAAATTACTAAGGAAACTTGCCTAGATGGGCAGGGACCAAATGACACAGAGCGACTGGACACGTGGATCTAAAAGAGCTCTGTCAGAAAAGTCTGGATAAAGAGAACACCTCTTATTTTTAATGTACCACCAATTAACAAATCAGTGGGCTATACATATCATCAGTCTTGTGCAATTATGCTGAATAATGGTACCTACTATTTATGAAGCACTTACTGTTGTCCCAACAGTGAGCTGTATGGAATTATCTCCTACAGTCTGCTCAGTTATCTTATTGTTGTGTACCAGTTATCACTCCTTCCCTGTGTGGTGTAAACGGTTTATATGCTAGACCGCCAACTGAAAGGCTGGTGGTTTGAGTCCACCCAGGCCTCAGAAAAAGACCTGACACTCTGCTTCCATGGGTCACTGGTAGCTTCCAGAAGCAAGCGTGGTGACGCATGTAGGATTACCTGAGTGGAGTCAACCGGACAGCAACTAGTAGTACCCTCAAACTCAAAACTCATTGTCATTGAGACGGAACCAATTAAACGCTCACAGCTCACCTTCCAGTGGGTTTTCTGAGGGTGTAAATTGCACAAGATGAAATTGTCTTGCAGAGTCACTGGTGATTCTGAACCATAGGAGCAGCCCCACCTTTGGGTGAGCAGTGCAACTCCCTAAGAACTATGCCACCAGAGCCCCCTCTTCTCATTAAAAGTTGTAGAGATGGAGGGCCCTAGAGTCACCTGTGTGTGGGTGCACAGCCAATGAAAGTTAAAGTCAAAATCTGCTTCCAGTTCTGTCGTATTCAAAGCTCACATCTGTAACACCCTACAGCACTAATTCCCCTTCAAATCAAAGCTTTGTGTATGTGATGGATGTTAAAACAAGTTGATTCAACGAAAAATTAAATCAGTACAGTAAGTTATAACAACAAACATATAACTGTCCTTGGTTGATTTTTCCCTTGGTAATTAGCTAACTTTCTATCACATAGGCTTTATTAAAAGAAGGAAGTGATCTTTTTCAATTGCTCTAATTCACCAACTCTTTATACATAACTGGTTCCAAATCAAGTCAATCTGGTATCAGGAATGCTTTTATAACCAGTTTTCTCTTCTCCATCTCTATAAGCATTTATGTTCTTCACATCCACCAAACAAAGCAAACTTCCACTGCACAGTATCTCTATTTCAAGCTCTCACTCTATTCCAACTCACCTCTCCATCCTGCCTTATTTGCCTAAGCAAAACTTGCTATGCTATTATGCTGTACACAATCTTGCACTGACTTCCCATTGCTAAAACATGAAATTCAAATACCCCCAGCTTTGACACGAGTCCCCCATGATCTGGTCCCACCAATTCTCTACTTTCCTCCCCATCTCCTCCACCCCCATAAGGCATCACTCAACTCAGGAATGTGCAAGTAGTGCTTCTGCAAACTGATCCTTCCTGGAATACACAGAGGCCTTTCCTAACTTTGTTTAATGCCCCCAGTATGCCCGGGGCAAAGCTATCTCCATGGAGGACTCACATACATTCTCTCTGTACTAAACCTTTCCACATACCTGTGCCACAAAGTGCAGAAGATTCATCCCTGGTTTGTTAGCTTTTGTGTCTGCCAATTTGAGTAAAGAAGACAGTTTAAATCCCACGGCATTGCCAGCATACCCTCCCTAAAGAAGACAAATCAAGAGATAATAAAAATTATATATATACACACACATATATACATTTATATATTTTTAAGACAAATACAGAAGTTTAAAACCTGGTTTGTTTGTTCTTTTTAAATTTCACTTACTGCATTCATGATATTTCCAGCCTGGAGCACCAAATGTAATATAGAATGCAGCTCCTCACACGACATCAACTCTGTCAAGAAGAACATAATTACAGCAGCTTAGAGAAGGGCTGAGCTCAAAAGATGCAAAAGAAACTACCACATCCAAGCTTAAGTGTGTCTGAAGCAAACGCTGACCTCAAACTGCCCACAAGGGCTGAAAACACCATAAAACCAAGCAGCTCATTCTCTAGGGTATCTAACGGGCCATGTGCTACCAGAAACCTTGTCCTAGTGATCAATTGGAAATAAAATGTGTATGGCAGTGACATTATCACCAAACATGTCAATGCTGAAAAGTTTCAAACAGTGAAAAACACACAAGCCTAATGAAAAAGCAACAGACTGCAATAAAGGAGCAACTTCCTTTGTTATATTCACACACGTATATTTTCCCCTTGACAGACCGAACCTCTGAGGCTGTATTTACAACACATGAAAACAGATAAAGAACAACATTTTGTTCAGCCACTGAGATGTAAGTTGGCAAATTAAAGGAATAAATAAACTGGTTAGGCTGGCATGTAAATAACTTGCAAAACTAATCTCTGAGGTCTGCATAATCTATTTCATTCAAAATATGCACTTCACCTGGATTGGCTGAAGGTTCTATATTTGGTAAATCAATTTTTAAAACACACAAAAAAATTTAACACTTTTACAAAGAAAGAATATTAAATTTTTAAATTTATTTAATAAATTATAAAAGAAAAACCAGTGATTAAAACTTCAGTATTCAAAACTACACACTTCATTTAAACTGGCTTAAGGCTCTGTAATATATTTTTTGTAAACTAATTTTTAAAAGACCACATTTTTTAGTATCCTTGAAAAAAAAAGAGCAAAATAATTTTTTAAATTTTATTTATCAAATTAAAAGGAAAAACCAGTGATTAAAATGATAGTATATATAGACAGTCAACTATGCTACCTTAAACATAACCATAACCATAACCATAACCATAACCTCTCCTTTAAGTCTAGTATTACTTTTTTTAAAAAAATTGTTGTTGATTGCCTACATTACATTATCTAGGAAGGCCAGTCTTTGAAGGGTTACCCAGATAAGAAATGGTTTTTATGCCACACCTACAAATTTGCACTACTTAATATAAAAACATGGTTCTCTCGCTATTTGACCAGGAGCAACAATCTTTCCAAAGGTGCCTACATAAATCTTCCTGTAGGAAGAAATTTAAAACCATCTCTAAATTGAAAGAAGAAAAATTCTTACTTCTAAGACTCTTTCCTAAAGTGAAGAAAATATGATGGGCTAAGGAGAACCATTTCATCTCCACACAGGGCAAAGCAAATACACAGGAAAGCCAAGTCGGAATAAATAATTCTACAACAATGACTAGAAATCCATAAAGTGACAGAGGGGAAATCAGGCTGCACTGATGACTGCAAGAGAGTAGGAGGGTCAGAAGATTCTCCCAGAGGTGGAAGGAAGGCAAATGCAAAGGTCCTGGGCCTGCTCTCTCAGTGTTCTAAGTGACAAGACCAAAGCTTCTTTCCCTCTGGAAGAAGGCACTGGGGCCACTCTGAGGGGAGTCTGTCCAAGCTGGGCAGACATTAGCTTCCCAGATGTGTGAGTCAAGGGGAAGCACGTGTGACAGAAGATCACAGAGGACAAGGATCAGGAACCTGGGCAGAAGGGTGGCTGTGAAAAGTCAGGGGCGAAGGGAGTCGGCTACGATAAAAACAAAAGTCCTGGTGGCCCACTGGTAAGGAGCTGTGCTGCCAACCCAAATTCAAGCGGTTCAAATCCACCAGCTGCTTCAAGGAAGGAAAATGGGCAATCTCCTCCTGTGGGATTTGATAGTCTCTGAAAACTCACTAAATGGTCAGCTTTGAGTTGTTTCTCATGTAACTGCATACAATAATAATCAAGAGAGCTCAGAGCAGAGGAGCAGAGATGGAGGTGGCCCAGGAGCTACATTTGCTGTTGTCACCAGCTGCTGTCAAATCAATAACTCAGGTACAGTGGAATAAAATGCTGTCTGGTCCTGCATCATCCCCACAGTCATTTGAGGCAGAGATCATTTGAGATTCATACTGTTTTCACTGGCTGATTTTTAGAAGTAGATCACAAGGCATTCTTTCCTAGTTTGTTTTAGTCTGGACGCTCCACTGAAACTTGTTCAGCGTCATATCAACACACTGGAGATGGTGGCTGCACATGGTGCATTTACCAGTAACCCAACCTATATATTTCACATGCGAGGTGAGAGGTCAACCACTAAACCAGTGCCCAGCTCTATCCAACCCCACACACTACACACTACACACACACACACACGCCTTTCACTCAGACAGAAAGGCAGCCTAGGAGAGGAGCAAGAAAAAAAAAACACATTACCAGCAAGTCTACTCTGCAGCTTGAGATAAAAGGAATTTCTTATAGAAAGGTAATATATAAATTAATATTCATTACGGGGGGAAGACATTAAAAGCCACCCTCCTATCATCGCATATCTCTTTTTAGGGCATATTAGAAATGGGTCTCTTCATTTCCGATTTTACTTGAATAGTCTTTTCAACCAACTGCTGTCACAATACATGAAAGCAGATGTAAGATTCTGTATTTACTGACCTTTCGTAGCAGTTCTTAAAATTGTTATGTCTGTGTATAAAGAAGAACAAGAAGGTACAAATTCCTTCCGTAGCACCATGGCTTCAATCCGAAGTGAGTAACTGAAAGATAAGTATTTTTAAAAATTAAAATGAAGTACAGAAGTCAATGTCAGTAATGTAAAAATCATACTGGGGACAGTACAGTGATCAGTGATTGTATCCTTACTTTGGCACCTGAATTAAGTAGTGCAGAAAGGAGTCTGCCAGCGACAGTTTGGACACATCTCCAGTAAAAGCTTTTAATTTCTTTATCTACAAGAGAAATGAAAAGGAAGCAGAGAGATAAAATAATTTAGGAACAATGTGAATGAAGGAATGTGTGACATACAATGTATGTGAATGGAAAAAAAAAAACCTTTTAATGCAAAAAAGTGACAATAAAATTTAATAATTTAGGAATAGAATTGAATATTTATTCTAAATTTCATTGTAGAATTCTTCTAAGAAGACAAGTTTTTACCGCAAAATAAATTGTAAGATGCAGACCTAAGAATATCATCATCATTTTGTTTCTATAAAAGAAAAAATACAAAAATACACCCTGACACACAAGTTTAAAAGAGATGGTAACTGATGGGGTACTCATCCTCCTTGTCTTTAAACTCATTCAAACAGGATGAAGTAACACGTGACACTGTCCCATAGGGTTTCCAAGGCTGTGGACTGTTACAGAGGCACCGTCATGGATTGCTCCAGCAGAGCAGCTAGTGGGTTCGAAATCCTGACCTTTCAGTTAGCAGCAAAGTGCTTAGTGACTCCACTAGCACAGCTTGTTGCTGTTAGGTGCCATCAAGTTGACTACCACTCACAGCAACAGATGAACCACAGATCTGAGCTGCGCCTCTCCTTGCACCACCTTCACGCTCTCCAGCATACTTGAGCCCACTGTTACAGCCACTGTGTCAATCCATCCTCTTGAGGGTCTTCCCCTCTTTCTCTGACCTTTCCTATCATGATGTTCTTTTCCAAGGACTGGCCGCTCCTGACAACGAGGCCAAAGCATGTGAGACCAAGTTTCCCCATCCTTGCCTCTGAGTGCCATGCTTACACTTCCTCCAGAACAGGTCGTTTTGTTCTCTGGGCAGTCTGTGGGATATGTAGGGGACTGAGCCATAGTGGGATATTCAGGAGAAGAGTACTGAATATCCCATCATGGCTCAGTCCCTTACAAATCAGAGAGCTGGAGCCCCTAGAATTCTCAAGGATGGGACTAAAAGGAGAGGAGTGGAAAAAAAGGATCAGCTCTACAGATGAAAACCTTCTGTAACTAATAATCCGAAAGGGATGATTGTTGTTTGGGAGAAGAGAGAAAAAACTGTACAGTCACCATATCACAATCCTTTAGGTCATAAGCGGGGGGGGGAACTCCTATGACTTAGAGCATTTTGGTTACAAAATAATTGGACTGGGTAAAGTCTAAGCAGGCCTCCTCTCCCTGGAATTCTACTTCACAGATCCAGTTCCACAGGAAGGGACTATGAAGGAAGTACACTCCGGCTCTCCACCAGAAAGAGAAAAAGAACCAATAAAACGATTGAATGAATCCTTTGAGAAAAAAAAAAGCTGATAATAAAACAGTATGTAAAATAGGATCTCATTTCTGAAAATGTTTAAAAGTGTCTATTGCCCTGCCCCCTCCAGTGGCCCAGTGGTAAGAAGCTGTGCTGCAATCCCAAAAGCTCTCTGTTCAAACTCACCAGCTGCTCTGCTGGAGGATGGGCAACTACTTCCTGTGAGATTAACTGCCTCTGAAAACCTGCTGGAGGGTTGGCTGTGGGTCTGCTCTGACCCAACAGCACACAGCAGCATTGTCCCCCTGCACTCACCACATATACAGACAGGAAGAAGACAAAAAGCCAGTAAGGTCAGAGGGCTCAAACTCAAAACTCATTACTGTCCAGTCAGAATCTACTCACAGCTAGCCCTCCGGAGGCTTTCCCAAGGCTGTAAACTACACAGATGGAGAATGTCTTTCTTTCTCTTAAATAAGAAGCAGGTGGATTTGAACTGCCAAAAAGGCATGGCCCAAGGGAATTATACCACCTGAGCTCCCCAGATGACGGTGACTATTACTTTTCTAAAATGTCTACAGTGGACATGTAGATATAGATATTACCTTTATAAATAATTTAACTAAACTAGCAGTTATTAACACAAATATCTGTTTAGCTGTAGTAAAGGGTCAAAGAACGTCTGACATAGACATCTAACTAAGCAGCTAGCAGGTGGAGGCAGGGGCAAAGAGGTCCCTACTTCCCACCCAGAAAAGTCCCCATACTGTGTCACAAAGAAAACTGGATCAATCCAAAACAAGAACAATTTAAGCTCACTGTAACAGACACTCCTGCAACAGAAATACACTTTGTGGTGATCTGTACCTTAAAAACCACAGTAGGTTATACAGCCCATTGTTACCGCTAGCTGTTACACTTTCCACTTTTTATTATTCTTGGTAGAGCTTAACTCTCTTTCTCCCATAAAAATAACACTATTTTTAAGTCTTGAAAAATAGGAAACAGAACTTCAAAACTATAAAGGAGCAAGTATTTGGAAAGACTCACAGACTGAAATAACACATCAATTATCTGAAAATAAAAATAGAGAACAGTGCAAAATCACACCGAGTATTAAGTGTGGGTCATAAACCACTGCTACTGAGTTGGTTCCAACTCTCAGAGACTCCACGGGACAAAAGAGAACTATCCCCTGGGTTCCCGAGGCCGTAAACCACTACCTGAGCAGGGCTGCTCATCTTACACGGAGCTGTCGGCAGGTCTGAGCCACCCACAGCAACCTTTTGGTTAGCAGCAGCCCAATGGGCACATGTTTTTTAAAATGAGCAGAAACTAACCACATACAAAATTGCATTATTTCCTCTACCTTTAGGGAACAAGAGTGACTATCCAATTAATTTATCATGAAATATTAATTCAGCTTTACTAAATATATGAGCAGATGGAGCTTCCATTTTAGCTAAGGTAAAGTCAGTGCCTGGTTTATGAACTGAGAAAAGGATGAATTCTGATCCTTCCCGAACTGGAGTTTTAACAATTTACTATATATGGGCAGGGGCACAGTGATGTACCTTTCAGAAGACCATATATGTAGTATGTGCAAAGCTTCTAAAAATCACTCCACAGTTTTCTGTCTAAAGCATTAGAACAGGTCATGGTGAAGGAAACTTGGTAAATATTTCTATTAAACATTAGACTAAACTGTAACTGAGCAATGATTAATATACTTCACTTATGTAAAGGGCTAAAAATGTTTACAGATTTCGAGAGAATGGTTATAGAAAGACATTTACTGAATTGAAAAGCCATATACACAGTGCTTAACTCTTATTTCAAAACAGGATTTGTGTTCATTACGAGGGATTATTATACTTTCACAGTGGTAGAGAAGTAAGAAAGCGAGGTGAGTAAACCCTATAATTATTACACATTCTCATCATTATCAAAAAGCATTTATTAAACATTGTTAGGCATAATTTTGTTGGCTGAGCCAAGTGGCTCTCAGTGTGATGCTGGCTGTGCCTGGTTTCTGTCTTCACAGCAAACAGCATGCTCCTGGAGACCCATTCTCAAGGGCTGGCCCCCTGCATTCTACCTCCTTCCACTATCATGGCCTTGAAGGAGCAGGATTTCCCATCCACCTGCCCACCCAACAGAAGACATAAGTTTCCTCCTTGGCATTCTCCTCCAGTTAGCAGAGTCAACAAAGATGGTAGAAAGAGCCTCTAAAGATAGAAAAGAGGAGGCAGTGCAACCTGTCCCTAGAGAGAACAGAGTATCCCACCACCCCAACAGCCCTGTTCCTGTGATATAAGATAGAAGGGAGTGCACGTGACGTGACGTGTGGGGCAGGGTAAGTGGCTCCCTAGAAAGTCTCTACATGGATTCCTTGTAAGACTCCTTGCCCCTGCACTCCCTCTGGCCAGCCTTTACTGTATGCGGGGCACATGGCTAGGCATTCCATGCTGGGTCCCTCCTCTCTGTACGTTTTAACCACACATTTGAGGAACGGTGAACAAAATAATGGTAGATAAACCTTCTGTGGTAGAGCACAGAGAAAGTAATGAAAAAGATTGACCTTTAAGTCCAGCTAGCTGTGAACTCGAGAGAGAAGAGAGTTGTTTCAGTTCATATTTTTTTCTGAGTGCTGATAAAATGATATCATTATTCGAGTGATATGTATTCATACCAGTACTTTATGACAGCAGAGGTGATGAAAAGGCTGGGTGGCCTGCCTGGCTCAAGGCACAGTTTTGACAACCTTTGCTCTTCCTTCCTCAGAGGGAGGGAGTGGAGCAGAAAGGTCTGGCCTGGGGTCAGGCAATCCAAGGTTCAATTCCAGCCCTCTCCTCTACAACCTTGATGAGGAGCATCCAGCCCATGTGAGCCTTGGTTTCTCATTTACAAAATAAGGAACATCCTATGTCACTGTGAGGATTAAATTGAAAAATAATAATAGCTTCAATTTATCGACTTTCTATGTGCCAAGCATTGGGCTAAAAGCAGTTTAAGTACATTATTTGTCAAGTTTAATTTCAGCCTATAGAGTGCTTAGAATGCAGGACAATCAATAAATGTCTAGTCCCTTCTTGTACTAAGAGAACGTTACACCACAGGCTTAACATGTGGTTATACATACACTTATGTATTTATTAGCATATTTCAACCACATTCCTAACTCTCTTACTTGGCCCAGCCTCCTCTCCACCCTCCATTCTCCACCCAGCAACCCACTCTCTTTGGTCCTGTCTGGGTGGTGGCAGAGGCCACACTGCTCACCAAGAGCCATCTATCCTTGACTTCAGATTTGAATAAACCCCCATGAAGAGCAGGATCCCTGGAGAGAGGGAGGGAGGGGCTCTGGTCACTCTCAGGACTGTCAGGGTGTTCCTGAAGGAAGTTCCCAGATGAGTTTGGAGGGTGTGGTACACTGAAGCCCGGATTCAGTAACATAAATAAAGAGAAGTGTGACCAAGATTATCAGATAGTCACCCTAAGGATGACCCAGCTGCAGGGGTGATAGGAGAGACAGCTGTGGCTGCTCAGTGGCTGGGAAGACACATCAGGCCCCCACGCCAGCGTGTCTCAGTGGGACACTGTCTGGGGGACGAGCTGACCAGCTAGCGAGACAGCCAGTAACTCGGGACTGGGTTTCGCTTGGGTGGGGTGTTCACCTTTCCCTTAACATTCTACCCTCTAAATTATATCCCACGCACAATTCAGGACACAGTTGTTTAAAAGGAGATGGGCTTCACAGCTAATTTGCTTTTTTGAAAGATCCCCCAATCTCCCATAGCCTTTGTATTTCCTAATCGCCTTTGAGCTTTAAGTTAGAAATTAAGACATTAAGAATAACATATTCTCCTTCCCACCTCTCCACTCCAGCTGTGAGCCTCCCTCGTGCCTAACCTGCATTTCTTTAGACAGTCAAAGCTTTCAGAGCACTTAGATACGCGTCATCAGAAATGTAGTTCTCACCCAGAAAGAATGAGGTCAGTTAGGGGTTGGGGCATGGACCAATGTTGTGAGAAGTCGTGGAAGAAAGTAATCAGAACCAAGATCCCTAAAGCACCCAAATCTCTTTAAATTCAACTCAAATTAAACTCTGTGGATCCTAATTAAAGATTTGGAATTCTCCTTCTTTACATAAAAGAAAGATTAAAGACTTTTAAGTAAGTAAGATTCAAGGTAAATTATGATTTCATGTACCTTTCCCTTAAGACTTTAAGACCTTTTACTAAGATTAATAAATGCCATTAATTAATCTGGCCTACTTAATTACACTTAATTTGCAAACAGACAACTCAAGGTAGAGAGCCTCCGGTTATTAAATATACTTAGTATATTAATGAACCACCAAGATCTTAAACTTGACCTTTTAAGTTTAATAATAACCAGTATAAAAGACAAAGTATAAATATATTTCTTGTTTATTATTAAAAGAGCTGAGAATCAGGTGGTTCAGTCCACGAGTTGAGCTGTTTGTTAACCCATAGGTCCTGGCAGCTCAAGTCTACTAGTGGCTCCTCCAAAGAAAAAGAACAATCTCCTTTCAGGCAATTAACAGCCTTGAAAACCCAACAGAGGTCAGCTATAAGTCTGTTCTGACTTGGCAGCAATGAGAATTGAGATGTTATATTACCTCTACAAAGAAGAGGAGGAAGAGGGGACGGAATAGCCGTGTATGTGTCAAGGGTAACCTACACTTTTTATTCTGTAAAATTCTGTTATTCAGATATGTACAAGGACATAGTTTTGTATGAGTTTTTTCCCGAGGGTTGCTTATTCAGACATAAAGGACAATATAACAATTTTAGAAGATTTCCTACCAAAACTCCAACCATTTCTTCCTATCAAGCCTCCCATCATTCAACAGTTGATCTTGTCCAGAAAAAAAAAAGAAAATCAGAAAATTTATATTATGGTCCAGTGTTATTATGATAGATACTTCTGGTCTCTAATCAACTGTGTCAACATTTATTAACAGTTTACCCACCTCTTGATATTTTCAGAACTGAAAATGTTTGGGTTTTTTTCCTTTATAAAAAGAAACATGTTACACGTTTGCCTGGGTTCACCCAAGGTAAAGAGAAGCATCATTAGAGGGTGGGAAAAGGCACTAACATGCATTAAGTTCCCATGCGCCAAGCACCAAGTTAGATGTCTAACTAGGATGTAATCATCTTGACAATTCAGTGAGGTAAGCATCATTATCTTCACTTTACAGGTGAGAGAACCAAAGTCCACAGGAGTCAAGACCCACAGTTCTTAGGTTACGGTACAGATCACGTCTGATCCTGGAGTTTGACCTCATAACCCATGCTCACCTCCTGAGCCACTTTTAACTTGCATTTGAGAAAATGCAGGGTTCTGGATTGGCAAGTGCCTTTGCAATGTGAGTTCAAATTCTAAAATATTAAACTTTTATCATCACTCCTAACATCTAAGACTCAGGTGCCAAATTCCTTACCTCTTCTGGCTCTGGCAAAAGCTTGAGAAACTCTTGCAACGTCTCTGATCCGTAGTGCTCATTGTTTCCCTGATGGATATCTTCTACAATGGACTGAGGAGACCTTGAAAAGACAATTAATTAGATCCCATTTCACGTTTGCTGGTGTGTCAATAGAGATACAAGCCAGCGGAAATGAAAACAAACCACTTGTACTCTCCTTCCCATACCACCTTCTTCCCAGCCTGATGGGCAGTTTAGGACTAATGCTCACAACAGCACCGTGGCCAGTGAAATAGGAGCTGCCGTGCACTCAGAGAAACTTCATGAAGAAAACCATCCTGGGATGTCCCAGAAAATCTGGGGCAACAATAACCACTGGGACTCCTCTTTAGGAAAACAATCCTCTTTAGGAAAACAATCCTCTTTGATCTCACCGGGACTTCTGCAGAGGCCTCCTCTTTCCATTTTAAAACACCTGAATTTAATAGCAGGAGTTTCAAGCACCAGGTTAAGTGTAACCTAAACTAACATAACTAGGGGCAACCTAAAGATGAATCTATAAATTCTCTGCTATGGCAGCTTTAGACAGACACCCCAGATGATCTCTTCGTATGTGGAGCTACTAAATTATGTTTTCAGAAAGTGATAGACGCTGCAGACCCACCAAGTCAATGCACCTAAGGATCCGTATATATGAGGAAGGACTGTCCCTCCGATCACAGTCTACATTTCAGAGCCCTCATCCCTACAGGAAGCTCATAGCAGGCACAGAACCAAATTTAAAATGTTTGCAAAAGTCTTACTTCTTAAACTGTTTAAGGAATATCCCAATGTTCATGTTCCGCTTTGCATCCAGGACAGTAATCTGGGGGGGAGGGGGGGAATACAGAGAAGACTGTTAAAGTACCAATAAAAAGAGCTAGAGGGAAGAAGCAAAAATCTATCAAAGTACAAAATTAATTTGCAATAAAATAACTTCTAATTTATAAATTTAGTGATAATGGATACATTTCATATAGTTTCATAACCATTAAAGTAAATTAAATATTATACCAAGCTTTCTTCTTAGCCTGCTATAATTATAGGTGTTTCAATATATGATTTTCTATCATACATATTGAGGTTTTCTCAATTTACCAATTTCTTCTTAGAATACCACAGTGACAGTACAAACTTAAAGCTGCTATGTGGAAGTAGACATCTTAGCCTAGAAAGAATCATGTAAGATTTTAACTATGCAAGCAAAAAATAACTCTTAAAGATACTGCACAATGAGTCCCAACCCCAGTGCAGAGATATAAAAGTGTATCTATTGTCATATTTAAAAATGCCATAGAATTTTCCATTTTTTTTAAACTCAAATTCTGCTCTTATTGAAAAAATAAATACATATCCAACAGCACTTTTAGCAAAAGGAAAGTCTTTTATATTTTATTTAATTGTTATGTGCTGTCAAGTCACTCGTGACTCACAGTGATCATCCTTGAATTCTGCTCTATCTTTAGCCGGGTTCATTGTCTCTGACACACCTACCCCCATTACTCCAGTCACTGAGTTAATCCATGTCATCCAATGTCTTCCTCTCTTTTGCTTTCCCTCCACTCTTTCAAGCATGATGTCACTTCTTACACCATGCCCAAAGTATGTCAGAGGGCGCTTCAAAATCCTTGACTCCCTCTCTAAGACAGACCTATTTGTTCTCTTGGCAGTCCGTGGTATATTCAAAACTCTTCTCCAGCACAACTCAAAGACATCAATTCTTCTTCTATCATCCTTAGTCATTGTCCAGCTCTCTGAAGCATTGCAAATAATTGTGAAGACCATGACCTGGATCAGGCACACCTTAGTCTCTAGACTGACATCGTTGCTCTTCAATGCTTTGGAGAGGTCCCTGACAACAGATTTTCCCAATGTATTTCATCTTTTGATTTCCTGGCTGCTGGCACCAAGAGTGTTGTGAATCTCTTCGCTATCTATCTTGATGCTGCAAATTGGGCCCATGGTTTTCTTAATGTTAAGCTTCAAGCCATATGAAATTATCCAAAAACGACTGAGATAACACATCAACAGAGATCTGATAGATGTGCAGACTGGGGTTAGAAAAGGCGGTGGCACTAGGGATATTATGGCCAATGTTAGATGAATCTTAGCTGACAGCTGAGAGTACCAGAGGAATGTCTATTTTATTTCCACTGAATTAAAAAAATAAAACCAAAACACAACTTCTGCTGTAATGTCTCACCAAATCGAAAAATGCATATTTTTCTTTACTTGAGCATCTCTACAAGTAGGGTGCGTTATAGTTTAATAAAATATGGCAGGCATTCTAGTATGCTATTATTGCTCAGGGCTGTCAAGTTGGAACCAACCCATATCTGATCCTCCAGTGAGTTTTCAGAGGCAGTAAATCACACAGGAGAATGCCCATCTTTTTCCCATGAAGCTGCTAGTGGATTCGAACCACGTGCCTTTGGGAATGCAGCACAACTTATAACTAGGTCACCCAAGGTTCTAATTCTTACGTTGTTATTGTACCACAGAGTTGGAACCAACCCAGAGCTGACCCTCCAGTGGCTTCTCAGCAGCAGTTAATCACACAGGAGGAGACTGCCCATCCTCCCACAGAGTAATTGGTGGCCTCGAACCGCATGCCTTTAGGATTGCAGCACAGCTTCCTGCCTCTAGGCCACCAGAGCTCCCTATTCTTATATAAGTTTTCCTTTTTATTGTGGTTTGGGTGTATGTTTAATGAGCAAATCAGTTTTCCATTCAGTAATTTATACAATTTTGTACCATAACATTAGATGTAATTCCCACTTCCTTCCTACAATAGTTTTTTACTGCTCAACATTAATCACAATCTGGAAGGGTTTATCAGACTAGGAATTATTCTGAACTTACTAATTTTTTTTTAATGCAAAAGCCTTTTATTTCTCTGGAAGTAAATATCCAGGATGTATGGAGGACAGATAGATAACGTTAAAATTGCTGCAATTTTTTCCATTTGTTTTTCAGTAAAGGCAGGCTAGCTAAAATAGGAATGTTGTTATAATGTCCTTCCTTTCCAAATGTATGTTATTCATTGTGAACAAAAGGGAATCGAGTTTCAGACCAAATTCTTGATCTCTGGGCCTGCTTCGAAGTTTATAAGCACGCTTAGAAGCAGCAGCAAGACTATTAGCCGATGTTAATGTCACTTCCTGGCTATAAAGTTAAATTTTTACAAGAGTATAGTTGCCTTCTTTTGAAGCTTAATCTTAAACCACCACATTATTTACTAACCCAGGGGTTCATTTCATGTTAACACAATCACCTGCCCGCCATAAAATAAACTTCTAAGCTAAAAAGACAGACTTATTAGAATCTTTCCCAAGGATCTTAGTTCAAGTTCAGTATGAAAAGCAGGAGGAGGAGGAGAGGAGGAAAAGAAAGGGTGAGAATAAATCTTGGCTAACTAACAAAAAAGAAGAATCTAAATGTATTAAAGTAAAACATTCCATGTTTATTTTCATTCATAAACTCAAGGCAACAAGTAAGAATGTACATATTGATACACACTCAAAGAACTTGCTCTGCACCCTCTTCAATCAGGAATGCAGGTCTACCTTCTTTGACATAGATCTCTTGAGGTACACACACATGCTGTATTGAATACAGTCAGTATCTGCTCTAATAAACATTTGGCTAGCGTACCTTCCAAACACATGCACTGGCTCCAAGTCCGTCTCACTCTCCTCACTCTCAATTCCCTGGGACTCCACACATTTGGCCTGGGTCACAATTATTGACATAAAAGTAATGGAGAAAATTACTCTTATTATTTCTATCTGATAGATAAGGAAACTGAACCTCAAAGGCATCCTTTTTTAAACTGCCTAAAGCAGGACCAGAGTTGAACTGCTAGCCTGGGTCTTTTTGATTCCTCCTGGTTCTACTTACTTCAAGCTTTCATATTGCTGAGATTCCTGCACCCAAAAAGCAAACTTAATGCCATCGCATCAGTTCCATCTCATTTCTGCAAATAAAAAATGGAAGAGATTTTCCATCTCATCCCAAAAAGGTGGATTTAAACCACTGGAGACAACAGCCTTGGGGCTTGGCCATGAAACAACTAGGTCACCAGAGTTCCCTCAAGATCTCTAAGACTTGGCAAATGTTTTTCCACTAGCTGTATTCACACCGGGATGTTGTTCTCGTAACTGAATTGTAGCAAGCCATTAGCAGTGCCAGGTTAAGTCCACTAGTGACCCTAGAGTTATGTCTGTGGGAAGATGACACAAATGATGATCCCACGAGGTAAGCCACGTACCAGGAGCCTAAGGACCTTCCCCAGCCCTTCCTGTAGCCTGCCTTGCTCAACAAAGAGGCAGTCATAGCCTGAAGAAACAGCCTGAACTGGGGCCTCAAAAGCCACTCACTAATTTAAAGAAATCAGTAATATCCTCTAAGGAAAAACCTGAGCTGGTGGTGATTGAGCACCTTACAAGGAAAACAAACCCAGGACCTTGTCCAAACAAAAGAAAGCGAGACAAGTGATAACTCGGGCCAGCCTCACTCTTTTCTGATATCCTGAGACCTACATGGTGCATTAAGAGCCTCTTTCTCACAGGTACCTTGATCCTTCCACAGCAGGATATAAAGGTGTTTGTTAAAGCCCTATAAAGAAGGCTGTCACTACACATGCTAATTAGCTTATCTTATTTCCCAAGTGTGTGCAGCCTCAAAGCTGAGCCACGGAGAAAGGAATCTGTGTGGGATGGGGTGGTGCTTTAGACTCAATCAGGGCAGTGGAATCTGCACGTGGGATCCCTGTGAGACTCCCTGGCTGCCCAAGCGTGGAAGTCACAGACACCTGGCCCAAAGGAGAGTCTGTCACCACTTCCAATCAATTCACAATCTCTTCTTCTGGACATCCCAGATCCTGTAGGCAGTGGGGTCAGTGTTCCAATAGGAAACATGGTCAGTGAACTAAAATTCATTGCTGTGGCATCGAAACAAACTCATAACTGACCCTCCATTGAGTTTCCAAAGCTGTAAATTGCAGGGGAAGAGACTGCCTATCCTTCTCCCTCAGAGATGCCCACGAATTTGAAAAGCCAGAGGCATGGCCTTTGGCTTAGCAGCACAACTCACAACAAACTATGACACCGGAGGCCCCAAGGAAGTAGATTGTGTTGTCACTGTGTACTGTGGAGTCAGAACCGACCCAAAGCTGGCCCTCGTGTGGCTATTCAGAGGCAATTAATCACAAAGGAGGAGATAGCCCATCCTTCTCCTGCGGAGCAGCTGGTGGCCTTGAACCGGAGCAGCTGGTGGCCTTGAACCCAGTGCCTTCAGGATTGCAGCACAACTTCTTGACACTAGGCCACCAGAGCTCCTGGAAGTAGATTAGAGTTCACTAATTTTTCATTCAAGCTGACGCCAATTCACAGGCACCCTGAGAGTGTAGAACAGTCCCATTGCACTTCTTGGGCTGTAATCTTAGGGAGCCCACCACAGGTCTTTTCTTCCAAAGTGGTAGGTAAGTCTGAAAAACCAACCTTTTTTTTTAAAAAAAAAAAAAGCCCTGTGTATAAACACAACACCTAAAAAAAACAGAGTGAGAACTCAAGATTGTCTCTCTTCACAGAAATCTTTAGTAAAAGGCAAAAGATTTATACGATCTGAAGAGAAACCTGAGTATAATCACCAACCTTTTCATTAACACTCAAGCTCTTAATCATTGCACCACCAGGGCTTCTTCCGTTACAAGCAAAAATTCTCCCACTAGAGAGTAAACCCGTTCTTGGTAAACAGAAGAGCTAAAATGTAACGTGTGCATTCATATCAATCCAAGGATTTCCCACTAGGATATGAAAGAGACCTGCCAGTGATGAAAGTCACTCCACAGGTGTCTGGTGGCTTAGTGGCTCTTGGAAGTACCAAGGCAGAAGAATGATGTTCCATAAGAGAGTGTACGAGTGGCTGCAAGTGCCAAACAAGTTTCTTCCCCTACCACGGCGCTCTTTCATCTAAATCAACCCAGCTCAAAATTTGTCAGGGACCTCTCCAGAGTACTTAAAAGCAACGATGTTAGTCTAGAGACTAAGGTGTGCCTAATCCAGGCCATGGTCTTCACAATTACTTGCTATGCATCAGAGAGCTGAATAATGACCAAAGATGACAGAAGAAGAATCAATGCCTTCTCCCTTCTTTTCTTCTAAGAAACAATTTTAATTATTTCCTATTTGATCATTGTACTATTGTTAGTGTCATAATGGTAAATGATTTAAAGTATTAACACTTTCTCAGTTCTGAACTTTTGATATTTCCTGAGACCTTGGTTCAATCCTGTCTGGTCCTAAGCACCATGTCTGTTTTTCTTTGCAGGATAACACAAGGCCAACGCAAGACCCTCATGCTTAAGGATGGGTAAAAAGATACATACAAACCAACTAGCATGAGTTCCTGAGGACGAGAACACTAGCCACAGGGGGCTGGAGGGGATGAGACCAGCGCACACTGAAAAGGTGGCAAATCTCAGCGGAACGATTTTTGTCTTACTTTGTTTTTCTTTCTCAATATTATATCTTTGATATTTCTAATTGCTTTATTTTTGTAATTTTTACTACTTATAATTATAGTTTCCTTATAGTAACTTTTAAGTAACAAGGATATAAAGATAGCATTTTATAGCCTTTTTGTTTTCCTTATTCATTTCTCTGATTTGCTGTTTAAGGACTGCTCCTTCTCAGCTGAGCCATTCCCAAGCCTAAATCTCTCCCCTCTTCTACCAGCTCCTTCTGGGGTACAATGGAACTTATTTTTAATACACTGTCGGCTCTTTAAAGTAGAGCCCAACCACATAATGGGAGGCCATCTCTATAGGAGGTTATTATATTTTAAAGGGATATAATCTAATCCTCAGCACGGCTGAACGTTCAGAATTATGGGCCATGTTGTAATGTGTTGATGTCACATTTCCAGGCACCTGATCTGCTCCTTTGCTGAACACACTGTTCAAGACATTCTCCAGGCCACAGAGTCAGAGGGTGAGGACTGCAACTTTCAACCTTGGACTCCACTTACTACAGAGTGAGCTAGAATATTTATTACTGAGTCTATAACTCGACTGAGTAAGCACTTCTTTAGAAGAAAAGCCAATGAAAAAATGAGTATATACTATTTTACTGACAAAAAAGATGTTCAATACATCTGTTCATTTTGGACATGGGAGAAATTAAAAATAATTCTGGAAAACCCGTTATGTGACAATACCACTTAAATCTATGTACCTAAAATCTCACTGTAACCTGAATATTAACAACTTGATGAGTTAGATTAGTTACACACTCATGGTTTTTACTGTGTATGTCCAGTATACTCTCTCTCTCTCTGTGTCTCTCTCTCTGTCTCTGATCAAGACCTGTAACTGACAAACATAAAGCAGAAAATTCTCAGCAGGACCTTTAACCATCGTTTGGTAAAATTAAATGTCCACACTTCATAAAAGGGTGCTCCCCATTCATATGTGGTCAGCTGTCTCCCCAGGGGCACATCTCTTCCAGGTGCTCATCCTGAGATATCTTTCCTTCAACAGAGTTCATTTCAATGTGTAGAAGATAATGATTCAAAACGACCTACTGTACAGTAAAAACCTCTGCTGGAAGCTAGGGCAAAGGTCAGGGTACAAAGGAAGTACTTTATTGTTCCTTCCAATACTTGAAGGGTTGGGGGGGAAGAGGGTTTTGCCAAAAAGAAAAAGCCTGAGTTCAGCACTGGAGGGCACGAAGGTTTTCCTCTGCAGAGTTCCTTCTGAAATGCATTCCCTAGTTCACACTTAAGCAATTCTAACTCTCAGTGTTCTCTGCATTTTATTTTCAAAATTAATATTCTATTTTATCTTCGGAGAAAGCCCAGCTCCCATTCTATAACAGTTTCTAGGCACAGTGATGTTGGTAACATTTTTCACACTGTGTCAACATTTTCTTATTTCTTCTATTCTAGCTGTTTTACTTCCAACTAATTAAAATCCATGTCCTACAACTTTCTCTGCACTTGACAATAAGCAAACCCTCACCATTTCAACAGTGGATCACACAGGCAGCTTTAAGGGCCCCAGTGAATGGATGGAGAGAGGGAGTTAACACGTTCCTCAGCCCCAGAGAGAAAGGAGGTTAATATTGTTGGCTAAAGCATTCAATAATGCATGTATAGAGCTACTGCTTCACTCCAGGGCCCGGCCCATTCCCTTATCTAGTCAACTCTATCTTTGACCTATTTTTCTCTCCTCCTTTGCAGCAGATTAAAAAAATCATGGATTTCTGTTGTTGCGCTTGTGTACGTGTGCGTGTGTGCCTGCACACAACCTCATGTCTTTTTATTTTCTGGCTTTTCTAACCATTTCTTTTACTAAGTAGAGATTTGGGGTTTTTTTTGTTCTTTTTATAATATGATGGCATTGAGAATGGGAGTTGTATTAAGAGTAATTAAAAGTGCAATTTTTTAAAAAAGTGCCATTTTATAATATTCTATTAGTTTCTGTGATATATATGATGGCTTGTAGCACTGAGGTCTGGCTTTCCATTGACACCTTATAAATTACTAGTTTTCTCTTTCCTTGAAGTAATTAATACATTTAGTGTTAACTGGGAAACACGCTTCCTCTACACAGCTATCAGAAACTAAAGTCAGGTTTTGACTCTGTTATTCCCTGTGCCACCATGGCCATAATTTGTTCAGAGACCCGAAGAATGAAGCCCATCTCATAAACTTGCTGAAGGAAATATGGAGGGGAAAATAAGAGTAAAACCCACAGGATGACTATCCAGCTAATCCTCGATAGCCACTACTCTGATTCAGAAATTTAGATTATTTTTCCCCCCTTTAAAGAGACATTAAGGAAACCACACAGATGTGCTAGAGCTCTGAAGGGGCTGAGAGGCCCAAGAGCCACGGCCCTCAAGTAGCATGTTCTCCACATGAGGTCATAATCCACAGGGATGTCTGGGAGAATGCAACATGGAAGTTCTTTCCTCCTTCCCCCCCCCCTTGAAAGACTGTTTTCATTGTCCCATTGCCACAATGTTTGTCAAAGCCAGTTCTGATTAACCTCCTTTGTCAGTGTGTCCTTCGCCATTCCCTATCACTCCTCCCTGAGAGAGACTTCACCCTGATTCATACGGAAAAGAGGACGGCGTATTCTCTTAGCTACTTCCTGCTGAAAAGGGACACTGTAGGTTTCAGGGTGAAGAGGGAAGGATTTTGAACCTCTGTCTGACATACTTTGGAGAAGGACATCATGCTTGGAAAGGTGGAGGGACAATCAAGAGAGGAAGATCCTGCATGAGAGTGATTGACACAGTAACTGGGGTCATGGTGCTAGGTGTGTCAGAGATGGTGAGACTGGCTCAGAATAGGGCAAGACTCATGGCACATAATAACAACAGTCTCAACATAGGCTGAGTCCTTGTCAGAATGAATGAACAACAGGAAAGGCGACGGAACAGGAGTGAAGCTGAAAGTAAAGACAGGTTTATTAGAAAAGATATGTCAGAGAGAGCGAGAGAGCGTGAGCACACGAAGAGAAGAGAAGAGAAGAGAAGAGA